>NW_017732530.1:259708-283359 GCF_001890085.2 Hipposideros armiger | reverse complement strand
ATATTACATAAAGTTATTGAACTCAAGTTTCATTCATCATAAAATTCATACAACTCCTCATCACTGTCAAAATTCCCAACCATTAGCTTGTCCTCATCTGTGTCTGATGACGAATCACTGTCTTATATATTGCCTCATCCTCAGTTCCATCAATGGCATTTGAAATGCCACACTTCTTAAATGACTTGACAATGATCTACAACAACTGTATCAGACACACCCAGTTTTTAGACCCCAATGTTTCAAAAAATGGTGCCTCTTTTACATGGGGAAATACGGTAATTGGCTTGTGGGATATAAGAACAGAAGTTAGACAGCCAATTAGCAATCCATTCATCTATAGCATAAATCCTAGTAAAAACAAATGCCCAGAGGTGGAGAAGAATATATATTACTTTGAGAAGTATCTAAGAGGTGATATGAATGATAAGCTTTCTATAGAAATACATTAAACAGACTATGATATTATTTTGTACACAGAGACTGGTAAATATTGAACATTTAGAATGCCTTCAAAGTAATACAATGTCCTACATAATATCATTACAGTTAAAAATGGGAAAACAAATATTATGGTAAAGATAGTTCCCACAAAAGAAGTTAAGTCGAAATATCAGCAGGCATGTGATTTGTACAGGGACAATCAAACCAGAGAGGAAATATACACCCATTTTCATACACACCAAACTGGCAGAACAATATACGTTCTCATTCGCATCCTTGGGAAAAGCTTGTTTACATCAGTTAGAGTAAGGAAGGCAGTGGGGTGGGGCAGGCTGGGAAAGCTTGCCTGACCCACCAGGGCCTGACAGACACTAAATGGCTAAACCAGGCATTTGAGCTTTTAAAACTACTAATATTAGTGGTACAATGAGGATTATAAAACGTGGGGTAGGGTTTGAAGTCAGAGTCCTCAATTAAGGCATAAAGGCAGAATCGTTGTAAAAAGTTAAGGAAATTGTTGAAATTATAGACATGGTTCTCAGACAGGACAGGGGCACAGGAAGATATCTAGGAAAGGATTGATTTTTCTAAAGGTATTGACAGAGAAAACACTCTGGTTAGAAATAAGAAAACCTAAATTGCTGCCTAGAATTCTCTTTAACCACTTGAGGTAGACTGAATTATGGCCTTGACCCTGTCTTTGCAGGAGGGAATAAGTTAAATAATCCCATATCTGTATTCTCCTCTTGAGAGTGACTCCTCTTGAAATGAGGTTATTCTAGATTATCCAGGTGGGCCCTGAGGATCCTGAGCTTTACCTGTGATCCTACCAGACAGAGATGGTTAAAGAAATCCCCCACCCTTCTGTGTTCTGGGAAAAGGCTTAAGCAAAGAAGCACGTTTCCCTGTGTGATTTACAATACTTAAGACACACAGATGCCACCCCCCACTTACCTATAATACGGCCAGACATACTCCCTCCATATTCCCATTGTTTACCTCATCAATGATTAATTGAATTGCTTTGCCCCTACTGATCAATCATAACAAATGCTTGTTAACTGATTTCAGTAAAGATTCTCACCTTTCACCCTCAGCCTGGGCCAGCACACAGCCCTTCCCTGGAGGCCCCTAGGGGAGAAGAGAAGGGGCTGGCCTCAGGGAAAAGTACTCTCCGATCTACTATCCAGTCAGACTACCCTTTACTCCATTTCCACACCCCATACCCTTTCATCTCACTTCCTTACACCCAGTTCTTTCTAGTCTTGCTCATTCCTCAATAAAAACAAATATATATATATATATATATATAATATTGCCTGTCTTCTGAGACACTTGCAGATATTAAGTTTAACGTATTCTCCCTATTGCGATAGTATTTTCTAATAAAGTTTCTTCTTACATAAATTTGGGTTTGTTTTTAAATTGACAGCTCAATGTAATCACAAAGATCCTTATAACAGAGAAGCAGTAGAGTTAGAGAGAAAAAATTATTGTGGACAAATAGTGGGACTGTAATAAATCTAACCGAAAGTAACCTCACAGGGTGATCTGATCATAAATTCCTAACTGGACAGATCACAGAGAGTAGTCAGGCCCCAGGCCTATAAATTCTTTGTGAAAGTTTTTAAGGCAGCCTTGTCCATTGCTCTTGTGTATCTAGGTTAATACACCTTTGAAACACTAGAAGTAATCCTCTTTTCCAGACCCTTCCAAGGAAAAACCACCCTCAAGAGAGTACATGATATTAACTATTCTATAATCCAATCCCTGCCTTGCTTTCTTCCACCTTTATGTACTTTTCCTCGTGTTTCCTTCTTAATTCTGAATGCATAAAAAGAAACTGCAAACTGTTATTCTCCAGAGCATTTTAGATCTTGCATCCTGGAAATTGTCATCAGTAAGGCTCAAATGAACTCCTATACAAATTCTCTACAGGTTTGGACGATTCTTACACGGACAATATGATGTAGAAGCAGAGGTTGGAATGATGCTGTTGCCATGCATCAATCACAACTACATGATGCATCAGGAAAGGCAAGCCTCCTCTAGAATCTGGAAAAGGCAAGGAAATGAATTCCTCCCTAGAACTCCCAGAAGAACCGGTCTAAATGGTAGCTTACAGGAATTTCCTAGGGAGCTCAAACTTGTGATGTAGTGAGCTGATGATTAAGTCATAAAAAGACTGGTCAATCATGACAGAATACAGATATGAGATTATAAGGAATCAGAAGAAAAAAACAATTACCAACTAAACAATGAAACAACTGATAAAATGGTTCAGCCACCAAGACTGGGTAAGAGGTAAAAGTGGAAGCAACAGACAGAATGAGTCTCAGAGGAAGCCATCTCCATTCTTCTCAGGGTGAGAATTAGGTTTATCCCAGGGTTATCCCAGGCACGTTGACTAGGACCAAACGAAGGCCTGAAAATATCAGCTTCAGACATGGAACTCACAGAGTTTAGGAGACAAAGTAACTCCCGAAACATGTCAGGCAAACGCAGAGCTTTGACAATGTGCAGTGTCACAAAGTCATAACCTTTCATGTCAACTTCTGATAAAGCAGCAGTAATTACCATAAATTACCATTGAAAGATTTCAAAAATGTACAAGACAATTAGTGATATTTTTAGGTTTCTCCAGAGTCCTGGGAGCTTGAAAACCTACATATTCTTACGAATAAAATATCTCCTAGAATACTGATACTTTAAATTATATAGTTTTATATATATATATATATATATATATATATATATATATATATAGAGAGAGAGAGAGAGAGAGAGAGAGAGAGAGAGAGAGAGGGAGAGAGAGAGGTTATATGCACGCGTGCGTGTGTATGTGATATGAATTTATAAGGTTGCCTTAGTCTGCTAGGGCTGCCATAACAGAATACCACAGACTAGGTGGCTTAAATACAGAAAATTATTTTCTCACAGTTATGGGGGCTAGAAGTCTGAGGTGAAGGTACCAGTATGGCTGTGTTCTGGTGAGGTAGGCTTCCTAGCTTTCAGACAGCCTCCTTCTCTTTGTCCTCACATGGCAAAGAGAGTCTGGGGTGTCTTCCTCTTCTTACAAGAGCACCCATTCTATTAGATCAGGGCTCCACTCTTAGGACCTGATTTAACTTTGATCATCACCTCAAAAGGTCTTAGCTCCCAGAAAGTCACCTGGGGCTTCAACATATACATTTGGGAGGGAACAGAGTTTAGTCACTGCCAAGGTACTATGCAAAAATTACACATTAAATTTAGGCTTATTTATTATTAAAGCAACTCTGTTTATTTTGGTGGAGACAGGAAACAATGAATAAGTAATAAGAGCAAAATTACCTGCATTCCTGATCCTGGGGCAAACGTTCTATATTATGGCATGTTTCATTACAGTCATAGTTCTGGAAATGTGGATTCTATAGAACAAGACTTTAAAATTTAACATTATAAAGCATATCTTTTCTATCATAATAAACTTTACCAAAGCATTCTTTTTAAAGGCTTGAAAATAGTTCAACAAATACACTACTAAAATTTTTCTTTTGACTAACAGAAATAAATGGCAGCACATTTTTCATCTTCCATCAGGTTGCCTTCTGTTCTCGATCTTGTGTTTTCACAAGTGGAGGAAACATTAATGCCACATATCAGGCTCTCCTCAGTAACCAGTCCCATCTTCTTTTGCTTTATGTCAGAGCCTCCCTGTGTGCCCAGTGTCCATAGCCACCGTGGTGTGAGCCGAGGCACAGGACCCCTCAGTACCTGGAATTCTGGGTCAGCTCTGGGCATATGGGACCTTTTGCAGGTAAGAACCCTATTACCCCAGGGTGATGTACAGTATTATAATTATCTACGTGTGCCTCAACCTGACAACATTTAGGAAGCATTGCTTAAGTCTCATGTTCTAAGATACTGGGATGGACATATTTGTGAGCAAAGCACATTCAGTGTTACATACGCCTTATTAGATTAGACTCCCCGAAGTATTGACTAGATAAAGGGATAAAGATTTTCAACTAAATGGTACATATTGCAAGATTACTTTTTTTAAAAATCTGTGTGATTTCACACACCCACTGTTATGGACTGAATTATGTACCCACAACATTCATACACTGGAGCTCTAACCTCCAGTGTATTGGGGAGAAGGACTTTAAGGAGGGAATTAAGGCTGCATGAGGACATAATAATGGAGCCATAATCCCAAAGGGCTGGTGTCCTTATAAAAAGAGGAAGGGACACCATCAGTCACATGCACAGAGGAAAGGCCATGTGAAGACATGGTGAGAAGGTGGTGGCCCACACACCAGGAAGGGAAGTCCACTAGATATCAGCCCTGCAAGCGCCTTGATCTTGGGCTTCCGATCTCCAGATTTGTAAGAAAATAAATTTTGTTATGGAAACTTGAGCAGACAAACACACTCACCAAAAAATGACGATCTTCATTTTTCCACATAGTTACCTAATCTTGATTAAAATACTGAAAGATAGTGAAAGAATAGAAAGTTAAATAAACAACTGTAATACCTGTGATAGTTCATATAGGGTATCACATACACTAAATATGTGTGTATAGTCATAAAACAGCTTTCATAAAGAATTGTTTCCAAACCAATTAACTGTAATTACTAGCTAACATTAATTTTACCTGAATGATTTCTAAAAGCAGAGTGATTAAAACACTATTATTTTTCCAATGCGTATTGAAATTGCCAAAGCAAGTAGTATTTAAAATACAGAGACAATAATATTAGAGATTTATTCTGGAGTTAATGATTAAGTAAATAGAGAGCAGATTTTGAAATAACTTTTATTTATGAAAAAAGTTTAACATTTTAGAAAAAAATGAACTGATTTTTGAGGCGATGACTAGCATTCTCAAAAGCTACCAGTAGATGGCGGAATAGGAGTGATCAAAATATAGAAAACATCCATGTGCATTTTTCTCAGTAACCACTCTAATTTCTTTGTTCTGGAACTCTATTTTTGTTTGTTTGTTCTGTTTTTTAAATAATATTAATTAATTTAATATAAGTAAATGCCTTTATGGAGTATTTCAGTTAGTTGTACGCTATTTTAAAAACCACCACAACTGATTCAAACATAAATAGCAAGAAAGATGACTTTTTTCTCTTCTTCATTAAATTTCATGCACAAACATTTCAGACAAAATCACTTCCCTTTATATACTTAACATTTCATATAGAGTATATGCGTACTATACATATGCATTTTTTCCAACACATTCATTTTTATAAATCTGTTAATGTAATCTGTATTAGTCTGTCACAAAGTATTGTTTTTATTATATTAATACTTATGAATATTTTGCTAGGATTGAACTAAACAATATATTTGTCATTCCCTTAATCTCAATAATATTTATGAATCAAAGAATATACAAGCACCTAATCATAGACTCCATTTCAGTTATGAATATTTCATGAACTGCCATATATATGTGACCACTCTAAGAGGATAAGTGCAAAATCAAAGCGATAGTGTGTGAAATATAAAAGAGCAATTCTTGCAAACTCACATATTCTACTTGTGTGGCCATTTCCACAAAGCCCCCGTCTACTATATGGTCTGGAACGATGGCCACTGTTTGATGTATTGTGTGAAGTAGTGTGATCATGATCATATTTATCATAGAACTTCGTTTAGCTTCATTCTTTTCACATCTTTGTTTTAGGATAATTTACTCATGGGACACACCTCCTCATTCCCCTCCTGGGACATTTTATAGATCGCCCAAGATTTATACCCAAAATGTATAAACGATAATTGACTGTGGTGCTCAACAATTCCTTCCAGCTCTCCACCTACCATCTCTTGGATAGGACCACACTTCCCACTTCTTTTCTGAAATCAAAGGTAGCCCCAAGACCTGTTTTTGACACATTACTTTGTGGAGAAGATGGATGAATCAGTATAGGACCACCATAATCGTTGCCCTGCAGGATATGAACTTTAGTGATTTAATGAGTTAATATTTATTAAGAATATCAGACAGTGCCTGGGACACGGAAGTACCTGATCGAGTGCTCACAATTGCCAATCATGTATGCACTGACTTGACTTGAATAACTTTAGTCAGGCTCCTGTCCTCAAAGGCAGTGAACTTCAGCTCACGCTAAATTTCAGCAAGCCCTAAGGTGCAGGAGTGCCCTTCACGGCTCATTCCATCAATCTGCTGACCATAGAAAAAAACATTTCCTGTTGAAGCACCTGATTTTGCCACCGGATCACCCCACCTGCTTACCCTACTCCCCACAAAGTCTGTGCTAGTTCTGCTTACCTCTACTTATAAAAGAAAAAAGCCTTTTCTTTTGATTTGGGACACTTGCTCCTTTGTCAAAGATCAAATTACTATATTTTTGTGGGTCTACTTCTGGGCTCTCTATTCTATTCTTTATCGGTCTATTCTTTCATCAATATCACATTCTTGAGTACTGTAGCTTTACAGTAAGTCTTGAACTTAGGTAGTCCTAAGTTCTTGTCCTTCTTGTTCATAGGTAGTCCTAAGTAAGTCTTGAACTTAGGTGTGTCCTCCAACTTGGTTCTTCTCCTTCAATACATGGCGAGCTATTCTGGGTCTTTTGTCTTTCCACATAAATTTAAGAATTATGTAGGGTGCCAGATGGGCGCTGGGCTTACTGGGGGGATCACCTCATAGATTGTGTAGATGCCTGACCATTGCGCTGTACACCTGAAGCTGAAGTAGAATAATACTGAAAGATTGAATGTCAACTATAAATAAATGAATAAATTATATATATTTATATATTACATATATTATATATTATATATAATATAGATATGTTATATATATTATATATTTATATATGATCATGGGACTTAAAGTACAGTATACAGAATAGAATCAACGGTATTGTAGCAGCTATACATGATGTCAGAGGGGTAGGATACTGGGAGGGGGTTATCACTTTGTGAGGAGTGTAAATATCTAATTATTAGGTTGTTTTGTACACCTGAAATTAATAAAAACAAGAATGAGTTTGTCAATATCGACCAAATAACTTGCTGGGACTTAGACTGCGCTGAATCTATAGAAATGACATCTGAACAATTTTGAGTCTTCCATTCCATGAACATTGAATATCTCTCCATTGATTTAGTTCTTTGATTTTCTTCATCAGAGTTTGATAGTTATGTTTATATCAATCTTGTACATATTTGTTTTAGATTCTGATTGCTATTTTAAAAAGTCATTTTTGGGGGGTGGGGGAAGGAGTGAGAAAAACTGAAGAGGAATAAGAGGTACAAACTACCAGTTATAAAATAAATAAGTCACAGAATTAATGTACAACACAAAAATATAGTCAATAATATTGTAATATCTTTGAATGGTGACAGATGGTTAATAAACTTATGGTGATCATAAGGTATATAAATATTGAATCTCCATGTTGTACATGTAAAACTAATATAATATTGTATGTCCACCATACTTCAATAAAAATAATTAAAAAGTAATTTAAAACATTTGTAATATGTATCAGTAAATCAAACCAAATCTAGAATTAATTAAGAGAGGTACTATTTGAAAATACTATTTTAATAAGAATAATGCTCCAGCCAGAAGTTCTGCAGACATCTTAAAGACCGGGCATAAAAGGATTTTTTTTTTTTTAATAAGGAGGATAAAACAAGGCTAGAAGGAACCAGGATCAAGAATTGGGATTAAAAAAAAAAAAAAAAGAATTGGGATAAAACTTTTTTTCTTTTCTTTTTTTTTAATTAAAATTTATTGGGATGACGATGCTTAGTAGTTACTTAGGCTTCAAGTGTACAATCCTGTAACACATCATCTATAAATCACGTTGTATGTTCACCACCCAAAGTCAGTTCTCCTTCCATCATCATATATTTGACCTCGTTTACCATCATCTACCACCCCCACACACACCCTCTGGTAACCACTAAACTATTGTCTATCTGTGAGTTTTTGTTTCTTTGTTTGTTTGTCTTGTTCCTTTTTGCTTTCAGTTTTATAGCCCACATATCAGCGAAATCACATGGTTCTCGACTTTCTCTGATTTATTTTGCTTAGCATAATAATCTCAAGATCCATCCATGTTTTGAGGTCTGTTTACACTGTGTAGGGGCATCCCTGCCTTCCATTTCTGCCTAGGACTGAGGATGGGTCTATGTTCAGAATCCTTTGGGTCCTTAAATGTACAGATATAAGTTAATGCGCAATAAATATAAATTCTGAAGGCCAATCAGTGCATCATGTATCAGGGTGCATCAGGGTTATCCAAAGAAACAGAATATATATATATATATATATATATATATATATATATATATATATATATGTATAAAGTTCAAAATCTGCAGGACCAGCAGGCTGGAGATGCAGGGAAGAGTGAATGTTGTAGTTCAAGGTTGAAGACCATCTGCTGGAAGATTTCTCTCTTACTTGGGGTAGGTTAGTCATTTGTTCTATTCAGCCTTCAATTGACTATGAGGCCCACTCACATTACAAAGGAAAACCTGCTGTACTCAAAATCCGCGCTTTCAATGATAATTTCACCCAAAAACATCCTTGAAGAAACATTCAGAATACTGTTTGATCATGTATCTAGGCATCACGGCCCAGCCAAGTCTGACATGTATAATGAACCATCAAAATGGATATGAAGACGTTTCTTGCCAGTCTTTCTTCCCTAAAGCAGCGTGACTCGTATAGTAATGTGCATGAAATCATCTGGGATATTACTTAGATAGTCAGGATTCCAGACACCTCTGTTTAGTATTCCAATTCATTAAACCAATTCATTAAACGTCAAATAATGGGCATGAATTTACAATCTTAGCTGTCTCCCAGGGAACATTCAGATACAGGTGGTCATGAACCTTCCTTTGAGAAACATTGTTAGTGATCTTCTTCTGCTATTCAGAGTTTAATTAATGCCTTATGAAGTCATGCAGATTTTAAGCACTTGAAATTGTTTCATCATGGTCATGTTTAATTGTTTGGAAATCATGTGTCGTGGTCAATAATATTATTTATATCCATTAGTTTCTTTTACTTTTTTTTCATTACTAATTTACTAAGCTCATTATGTTTAAAATTTTGCCACTCTGACTAATAAGACTTGTTAAATGTGAACTCTAAATGTCAGCCCTGTAGATACTCCTTTAGCTGCCTTATTTATTCAGTGTTCAGTTAATATTGTCAGTTAATTACTTGAATGATGATACCAAAAGATTCCAGCAATTTGCTCACTAAAACCTGTAAGTCTATTTTATAAAATATATACATAAAATTGTCTGCTGAATTCAAAATAAAAAAATAGAAGCAACAAATATAATAAAAATATAAATATATTTACGTTGATTAAAACTATAAATCTTTTCCTACTCAACTGAATTTAATTAATTTAACAAGGCACTCAGTGATTTGGGTTTTCATACAATTAAATAGGCAGTAACATTTTTATACTAAAGTTCATTTTTTACTAACACATAAACATTTATGACAAATAACCCATAAAAAATATATGTAATAACTAGTTACTTGGTAAAATTTCTAAACCTTAAAGTTTTCTCTGGTGATTGGAAAGACATCATGTATGTGCAGCATATATTAAATAATAATAATCATATTTTCAGCAGAACTAACATTTATAATATTGGATACTATTGTGTCTTCAGAAAAGTCATGATGTATTTTTGTCTATGTTTTTCAAAGGTCATTTATTTATGTAAAGAACAAAGATCAATCAATGATATAGTGCCCGTTTTGTTAGATAACCTTTTCCCATCTTTCAGTGAGCTTCATAATTTCTCGTTCATACACGGACCCATATTTATTTGTGAAAAACTGAACAAGGTTTAGCCTCATCTGAATTGAATGTTATACCACGCAAGGAGTTTTGAAGAGAGTGCAACCAGTGGAAGTCTGACAGTGCAAGGTCAGGTGAGTATGGTGGGTGTGGCAACACATCTCATCCAAGCTCCAGTAATTTTTGACGGGTGATCAAACTTGTGTGCGGTCTCATGTTGTTGCGATGGGACATAACTCCTTTACAATTAACAAACTCTGGACATTTCTGGATGATGGATTCATTCAAACTGTCCAATTGCCAACAGCACACATTCAAATTGATTATTTGGTTCCTTGGTAGGAGCTCAAAAAACACAACATCTTTAAAATCACACCACACTGAGAGCATAACCTTCCTCTGATGAATGCCTGCTTTAATGCCATTTGAGGCGAATCATCACATTGGGACCAAGACTGTTTGCGCACCACATTGTTGTAAACAATCCACTTCTCATCACCAGTTATCAGTCATCTCAAAAAATGATTGTTTTCCTCACGTTTAATGAGCATATTGCAGATGTTCATATGTGCCATCAAATGAACTTCTTTGAGTTCATGCGGAACCCAAATATCAAGCTTGCTTACGTATCCCAGTTTCTTCAGGTGGTCGTGAACACTTGAATGATGGATATTCAATGTTTCTGCAATCTCTCATGTCATGCAACATGGGTTTGACTCTATTAGTGCCTTTATTTGTCGTCATCAACCTCAGTGGGCCTCCCTGACTGTGGGGCACTGTTGAGATCAAAATTACCAGCATGGAATTTTGTGAACCATGATTGGCAATGATGTTCTTATAGAGCATTGTCACCATAAACTTTATGCAACTTTTCACAAGTTTGATGCACGTTCTTCCCTTTATGGAAGTAAAATAGCAAAATATGGCAAAAATGCCCCGTTTGGTCTTCCATTTTCAACTTGTTGTAAAATCTCCAAAACTCAACCAAATTGCTCATTTTTCTTTTAGAAAGAAGTTAGAACTGTCAGCTGTCAAATTGACATAGCAATAACAGATGCAAATGACTCTAGCACTTCCAAAAATGAACTAGTGCGATCTGTTGCAAACATGCATCATAACTTTTCCGAAGGCCCGATATAAGGCAAAAGAGGAATACTTTCAAATTTTGAGTAAAAATTATTTGTCAGATATGAAAACAATGTATTTTCTTATACCTCTGCATGCAGAGTGATAATACTCCTATACACTTTTACAAAGGAGTTAATCAAGAATGGATTCCAGAACAGTTATGAAGTAGAAAAGGCAAAAGCATTAATTACAATGAATTCGCATATTTTATTTAATTTTGAAAATATGGGTAATATATATATATATATATATTAATAAATAGCAGACCACTATAAACTTTCATGCATTACATAATGGAATATTAAATCTCTTAGTTGATGCCTCTTACTTACCAGAGAAAAGAGTTTTCCAATAGTAACAGCTTCAGCTTTCCAGCACCAAAAGAACAAACACCCCCGTTTTTTTCAGTGGAAGAGTACTTCCTACCTGAATCACTTCTCTTCTTCTATGTACTAAACTCCATCACTTCCTAACTTCTAGGCAAACATTCACTATTGGTTGTTGCTTCCCATATATAATTTCAAAATTACTCTCTCTACCAGGTCTCTCACATATGTATTTCAATAGATTATTTTCCATACAATTTCAAAAATTAAGTCTACATCAGATAAAACTCAACTCCTGGGCCCTAATTTTTTCCTATAGCTAATATTCTCCCTTCATTAGAATATTCACATAAACTAGCTCTCTTTCCTATCTTTCACTGAAATCCCTAATTCAGTTTACTTTGGCTGATGATCTTACTATTCAGATCAAACTGTTTCCAAAGAAGTGTTTAGCCTAAAAACATATAAAAAGCAGAATTAAAAAAAATTGTATTCATATTTCTTTATTAGATAAATTAAGTTTTCAACATTTGTTCATGGATAAATAGATGAGACAGAGATACAGATAAAGATAAATATTTGGATTAGCTAGTGCATCTGTGTCAATAAATTAAAAGTATCCCCCTGATATATTAAATGAACATAATACAAAATTAAGTAATCTGTTTTACAATTAGAAAGTCATTATTTTCTAGTAGATGGGTTAATTAATTTATTTATTTGAAGATCTTATATGTTTCTGTACATCTGTTATCTTGTATATTTACATATATTTGAATATCAATATATTTTATATTTTGGCTATATTATTACAGTTTTAGGACATAGTATATTAGAAGTTATGCATCCTATTTTATTTCTAATATAGATTCATTTATGATTTAAAAATAGTAACTATAGTGGAGAAGCTTGACAAACATATCAATAAATAAGGACAGTTAACATCACTGGTAAGTCGTGTGTCTACCATGTACCTTGCAGACATATGTGAACAGTTGCATGGTATATTAATCTCTATTTTATTTTTTTTCCAAAAATCTATAATTCTAAGATAATGACATCAAAAAATGGAAATAGAGAAATGTAGATTATGAAGACATGTATACCTTATCCACATTCATCAAGACTGTACAGATCATGGAAAACAAGAAAAGGAGAAAATATCATGAGCCAGAGGAGGCCAGGGTGACATGACAACTAAACTCAACGTGGTAGGTTGAACGGGATCCTGGAATAGCAAGAAGGCATTAATGAAAAGTCAGATGAAATCCAAATAAAATCTGGAGCTTAATTTATGGTAATGTACCAACGTCAGTTTCTTAGTTTTGATGAATATGCCATAGAAATGTAAAGTGGCAAATATGTCACAAACTTGCTGATGGACATTCAAAAAAAATCTGTATTAATTTTGTAACATTTTTTATTCCAAAAGAAAAAGTTTAATTAAAAAGATATATATATATATATATATATATATATATATATATATATATATATATATATATATATATACTTGTACGTCTGTCTATCTGTATATACCCATTTATTTACTATGGACTTCAGGTGCATTTGTTAAACGTACACTACATTATTATTATTTACATATGTTTCCTTCACTAAATAACTTTTTATAATATGTATTAACAGTTGTTGTTTTGTAGATGCTTATATCAACGATCAGTGATTACAGTTTTATTTATTGTCTCTTTACTAGATTAATTCTAAAAATGTCCTTGATGTTTGAGCCCACTTTGTATCTACATCTTTAATTATGTTATTTTGGAGCTTCTCCCATGATGAGATTGAGTTTATTTGCTCATTCCCAATTTCTGCTCTGGTCCCATGATTTGCTTTTGTGGGGGAGCATACAGAAGTGGTGCTGTGCCACTTCCAAATACGATCCTCAAAGAGCTTATTGTGTTTCTTCTCACTTCCTGGAAACCTGCGCTGCTGTGTGAAAAGGTTCTGGCTAACCTGCTGGATACTGAGAAACGCATTTTCTGATCACTCCTATTACCCCGCAGACAGAAAGCCAACTGCCACATCAGAGGTGTTCCTAGCATAGCCAGTCTTCAGCTAACCACACATCCAGCTAACCACTGAAATATAATGAGTCCAACTGAGATCAGCTACGCCTGACCCACATCAGCAGTACTTGTTCAAATGTCCATAGACTCATAAGAATTAATCAATCTTTCTTGTTGAATGCTACTCAGGAATAGGTAACTGAAGCAAATTTTTGATCCTTGACCAATATGTGTTTCAACTTGGTGGGTCCATTTACAAGCAGATTTTTTAAATAAAAATATTAAAAAATTTTTTGGAGTTTAGTGACAATTTGAAAAATACTCACAGATGAACCACATAGCCTAAAAATATTGTAAAAAGTTAAGAAAAATTTAGGCATGTCATGAATGCCTGTAACACATGTTACATACAAAATATGTGTCAATCGACTGCTGATGTTATCAGTAACCCTTCTAGTCAACAGTAGGCAAAAGTTTGGGGAGACAAAAGTTACACGTGAGTTTTTGAGTGCATGGGGAATTGATCCCCCAATCCACATGTTGTTCAAGTGTCAACTGTATATGATTTTTTATATATTTTATGAAATCTTTTTGAATATTACTTTTAAGAAATTAGAGGAATTCATATCTATGTCAGTCTGGAAAATAATTTTTTAAGCATATAGTGTTACAGATTCATCACCTTTTCTGTATTTATTGAAAAAAAATCACATAGTTTTCTTCATTAATTTAGTAGTATGTTCATTTATATTTATAGATCCTTTAATGATGAGACATCTTTGCATTCTTCTTCATATTTTTATTATTATATTTTATTTTATATTAGTTTCAGGTATACAGCATAGTAAGTAGTTAGACATTCATATAATTTATGAAGTGATCCCCCCGATAAGTCTAGTTCCCATCTGATGCTAGTTTTTACAATATTATTGACTATATTCCCCATGTTGTACTTTATATCACCATGACTCTTCGGTGACTACCAATTTGTACTTTTGAATCCCTTTACCTTTCTCACTCAGCCCCCTAAACCCCCTCCCATCTATTAACCACCAGTCTGTTCTCTGTATTTATGATTCTGAATTAATAAAATACATTTTTGAAATATGGAACAGAGTTCATTTTGTCCTTTTTTTTTTTACAAATTTTAAACTGGTTTTAATTATACAATACTTTACTTAAGAGTTGGTTTTCATCAGAATCTATAAGTGAAACAGGCATACATATATCCTTTTTGTGTTGTCCTTTAGAGGTTTAAAAATCAATAATATACTATATGCATATACCATATTCCCCCATGTATAAGATGCACCCTTTTCCAAAAAATTTGTGGTATAAAAACTGGGTGCACCTTATACAGTGGTTGCATGAGCGCAAAAACAAGCGTGAAAAAAGCGGGAAATGCAAGTAAAAAAGTCTACAACCACTGTATAAGATGCACCCAGTTTTTAGACCCCAAATTTTCAAAAAAGGGTGTGTCTTATACATGGAGAAATATGGTAATCAGCTAGACATTGTATTAGAAAAAAACTTTTTTTTTGTATTTTTGTGTTCCTTTTCATGTCAAACTTTTTTTTCTGCATTTTTGTATTTTATCTATTTTACTGATTTCTTCTCTTTATTGCTCCTGATGTTTTTCTTATTAATCCAAAAATCCTTTTATCTGTGGTCATTGTGGACCTGATTCTAACATTTATTTGGCCATGAGCCAAATACGAAATATACACTTGAAGAGTAAGAAGAAGTTGGAACAACATACTTTATCAGGTGATGAATAGGTAAAGAAAGTGTGGTATAAATACCAGGGTACCATAAGAAAAGATGAAATACTGCCCTTTGCAACAACATGGCTGGATCTTGAGATTATTATGCTAAGCTAAATAAACCACACAGGAAAAGGCAAGAACCATATGATTTCACTGGTAGGTGGGATATAAAACTGAAAGCAACAAAGGAACAAGACAAACAAATGAAGACACAAAAACTCATAGACAAAGACAATAGTTTAGCAGTTACCAGAGGGTAAGGGGGAGAGAGGTGGTAGATGGGGGTAAACGGGGTCAAATATATGGTGATGGAAAGAGAACTGATTCTGGGTGGTGAACACACAATGTGATATATAGGTGATGTATCACAGAATTGTACACTTGAAACCTATGTAACTTTACTAACCATTGTCACACCAATAAACTTTAAAAAAATGGGGTGCTAATGTATACACATTTTTGTGTATACACATTTTTATGTATATGTATACATAAATGTAAATGTATACACATTTTTAGAGATGTTATCTTAAAGTGTGCATGTGTTTGGCACTATACACACACACATACACACACACACACATTTCCTACAGTGACATTTCAAAGACAAGGGCGGGGTATTTGTGGTGATTTTGCCAGTCTTAAGCACAACATACCAACGCCTGAGTCTCAACTTATCAGTCTTACTTTGTTTTCTACATAAATTCAGCTCCTCACCCATCCCATAGATTCTAGAAGCTATTAGTCTGTCTTAAAATTTCCGTTTTTCCTAAATGAATTTAATTGGCTTCTAGTGTCTGAATATAAAATACTGACAGCACATTATCCATATGTTCTCCTCCTAAAGTCCCTATTCTTTAGTTCCTGAAAATATTTAAGAAAAAACAACCACAGCGAGAAACTCCTTTATCCCTTTGCTACTACCTCAATATTCCTTTATATTGAAACTAATATAAAAGAATCATCTCATTATTTCCTTTTTTTCCCACTATTTTCAAAATGTATTATTTCAATCTTTGAAAAGTGAAAGACAAAACTGCAACATGTATAAACAACAATCATCAGGGGTCCTTTTTAATGAGTGAGGCACAAGCTAGTCAGATAAGGGATTCATAATAAAAATGGCAAACGCTCTTGTGTCTTCAGTTTTCAAGTTGTTTATTCTTGCTGTTACTGAGAGGATCCCTAGGGATATCTTCTAAAACAAATATGTACTAAGTTTGAGGGCAGGGCTAGTGAATGTGACAGTCTTCTTTGTGACTAGATATTCCCTAGTTTAGTTTTATTCCTATGGTGATGTTAGACGGACTAAGGCTCTGCTTTAGTGAAATCACTGAGGTTTACAAAATAAGTGAAACTGAACGCTCATCATTTAATTAACGTGTACATGTCCTGCATTTTGAAACTATGTATCAAAAATTACAAGAATTTTATGAAATATTAAAAGAAAATAAAAACTGAATAACACTGTTTATTAGTCATTCAGGGTCTTCCATGAATGCTTTCATGATGTCAGCCTTCCTTATTGTCAAAATGTATTTTCATTTTATAATTATGTTTTTATTTTTACAACACTTTCATGGTTACTTATACAGAGAAAATAAAAAGAAACTTTTTTGAAAATAATGTTTTCTAAATTTTGGTGAATGTTTTAATATTAATATTTTAATGAAGAAGAGATCTCTTGTGAATTTTAGTATCTTGGTCCATTTAAACACACCAACTAATTTGAGCATATATTCAGGTATACATAGGAAAAATTAAAACTATATAAAAACTAAAATTATTTTGATCAATAAAAAGTGTTCTTACAAATACTTTAAGTGTGCTGTACCCATTAATAAAGTAAATAGAAGTCAAAATTCAGAGATAAATGTTTGAGGCAAATTAATTTATCTCTCTGAATGATAATAACTCAGCCTTAACCAGGAGCATGGCATATCCTCAAACACCACTTGACATTGATAGTATGCTAATGCTATTCCATGTCACAATTATGAACACAATATAGGTTTGCTAGATTGCCAGAAAAAAGGAGATAAATTGAACAAACTATATTTGATTATAATCTTTAATTCCAAATTCAAACTTAATTAATGGGTGAACTATATTAATTATTAATTAAATGTTGGTTTTAGAGTAAGGACACTGATGATAGTCTAACAAAATTCCACATAAGTGTTTTTACAGGACTCTTCAAACACTAGTATGTCCAATGAATAGGATAAACTTTCAGGCTTTCCACAGTCATGCATCACTTAACAACAGGGATACATTCTGAGAAATGCTTCCTTAGCGATTTGACCATGGACACACATCACAGAGTGCTCTTACTCAAGCCTGCACGGCATAGCCTAACGCACACCTGGGTTATATGGTGCAGCCTGCTGCTCTGAGCTGCATACCTGGACAGCGTGTTACTGTACTGAATACCGTAGGCAACTGTAACACAAGGGCAATTATTTGCATATCTAAACATAGAAAAGGAACAAGTGGAAATACAGTACAAAAAAAAATGTGGTACACCTGTTTGGGCACATGAATGGAGCTTGTAGGATTGGAAGTATTTCTGGGTGAATCAGTGAGTGAGTGTGAGCGAATGTGAAGTCCAAGGACATTACTGTCCACGGCTGCAGACTTTATAAACACTGCACTTAGGCTACACTAAATTTATAAAAAATATTTTTGTTTTTCAATAATAACAACCTTAGTTTACTGTAACTTTTTACTTTTTAAACTTCTTTTTTAACTTTTTGATTCTTTTTGTAATAACACTTGACTTAAAACACAAATATATTAAACAGATGTACAAAAGTATTTTCTTTATATCCTTATTCTATAAGTTTTTCTCTATTTTTAATTTTTACTTATTTTTTACCTTTCTAAACACTTTTTTTGCTAAAAACTAAGGCACAAACACACACCTTAGCCTAGGCCCACACAGGGTCAGAAGCATCGATATCTCTGCCTTCTACCTCCACATCTTGGCCCACAGGAAGGTCTTCAGGGGCCCTAACAGGCATGGAACTGTCTCTCCCATGATAACAAGGCCTTCTTCTGGAATTCCTTCTGAAGGACCTGCCCGAGGCTCTTCTTGAACACTCTGCTCAGAAATATGTCCATGGTGGTTTGCTTTGTTTGTATTGTTTTATCATCATAGATTTGCTTGTAAGCAGAGAATGCACCATGGAAATTCTTCTCTATTAATGAAAACCTTTCAGTGTTGGGGTCCATGTTTTCAAACTTTTAAGGAGCTTGTTCCGATCAGCAAAAACTTCTGCTAAATTCTTCACTGTGGAATTTTATTGGAAGTTCTTGTTTTTCTCCTCTTGTACAATAGTGTCCTTTTCTCTTGCCTCTTCTTCTACTGTGCATTCTTGTTCAGTTCCAACAATTCTTTATTAGTCAATTCCTCAGAAACCACTCTAGGAACTCCTCAATGTTACCCTCATTCACACTCAAGTTAAAGTTGTTTGCCATCTCAGCCACAGCCTTATGGATTTTTTCACCCTCCTCATCCTTGGCAAATCCTTTGAAGTCATGGATGAACCTCTTGAGTGTCTTCTTCCAGATCTTTCATGCACTCCTTTATTACATTACTCCAAGCCCAAGGAAGGTTTTTGATGGAGTTATTGATGTTGTAATCCTTCCAGAATTGCATCAGTGTCTTCTCAGGGTCTTCCTCAGCTGTAGCCATAAACTCGGCAAAGGTCCTCCTCAGGTAGCAGGCCTTAAAAGCTGCTATAACTCCTTCATCCATTGGTTGGATCACAGAGGTGGTGTTTGGAGAGAGAAATGACATATTCAGTTATAAAAGGGTATTTTAAATATCATATAACAAAAACGAACAGAGAACTCTGCAAAATGTTTTTAATATTGTTGTTTGTATTATTTTTTAGTTAAATTATTAAAATAATTATACTATGTGTTTTCTGATGAGTACATTCACAGGTCATCACTGAAAAAAATTGAGTTTGGTGTTATTTATTTTTCTTTGATTTTTTTTTACGTTTTTCTTAAAATTTCTCTAGACACAAGTATTCTCATGTAGTATCATGATTGATTGATTTTTTAATAGTGTCTTTGTTTCTTTGATGTCAACTTTTTTTTTACATTGATGTCAACAAATGTAGTTGGATATGAATTGGGATGAATGTCTTACAGAATATGACTAAAGTTATTTTTTCCAAAATATTTTTCAAGTTTCTTTTTAAGAAGAGTTTAAGACCTTACCTCTAGAACATATATTTTAATGTTTATTGGTTTTAATTAAGGCCAAAACAGTGGTAAACTTGAGAGTAGTTACAAATTATTAATTATACACAAGTTACAGGTGATCAATTACAAACATCTACTGGGACATATTCACAAACATTTTTTTCCTTATATGTCAGTACATTATATTCATATATAACTGATTACAACTTTTGACTGGTGTAATTTTCTAGTTTATGTGTGAAAAGTTTGGAGTTGGTTAGAAGGCTTATTTTATCACTTTCATCAGGTTGCTGAATTCCCTTATGCCAAAGTTTTCTTATTGGCAAAATGGAGAAATTATTATGTTATTTACTCTGTGTGTTGTTGTGAGGTTAGTCAATATCATTCTATATTTTACAACATTTTATTCAATGGTTTGTTTGAAATCTGTTTTGATGAGTAATGAGAACTATTTAGTTATATGCATCCCTTAATGAAAAACTATATTAAATTCTGAGTAGATAGGTGTATGGATAGGATGTAAGAGGGGAGACATACTTATTAACTCACAATAAAATTTAGTTCAGAATGACTGTCTTCTATAGACATGACCTTAATTTACCTGACGTTTTATTAGGATCAAATTAACATCCATCATTTAAATGTCTGTAGTTATCTATTAACTGTCTTTGAAATTTAACATTCGTTAAACTGCTCCTATGAAAAGGCACTTTGAAAAAAGGTGAGCAATAAATGCAACCCAGAAATAGCAGGTTTATAAATGCATAATGACAGGGTTTATTAATCATTGCAATGAAATTAACAGTGCATAGTTAAGATGAAATCATTTCATTCATGTGCTAGAATATCACAGAGACCTTTAGGTGTATTAATGTGGTCTAGTATAAATCCAGTTTTAAAACTGAAATGTAATTATGAGGTTCAGTAAATTTCACCCTAAGTCAAAATATATTTGAAATATGTTTTTTTTTTCTCTAACAAATCTGAAAATTGCCATTGAAGAACTTCAGAATGAACAGCTCAAAATTCAGGCTTATCAGGGACAATCAAGTGGAACTAGGACACTGCAGAACATTGATGAGGATATCAGCAAGTTATTAGGAATGGTTATAGATGTGACTTCCACCATGCCCATGTTTTTAAAACAAATAACTTAGAGGGAGGCCTGGTTGCAGAAAAATCAGAAATATAAATTTCATTTTTAAGAAGATATCATAATAGGTTTACTTTTCATGGGCTAAGAGCAGAGAAGAGATTTTTGCTGTTTCTTTTATGTCACCTTCTAGCATTTATTGAAGTGCATTTTAAATCTTTAAAACTTACATGTTATTATCTGTAAGTTTATTGAACCCCAAAAAGAACTTCAATGCACCCAACATTTAGGTTTAAAATGTATGCTAGTTTTCTCATAAATAATCCTATGTTCTGTATTGTGTTTCATTTCTTACAAATTGTGAAACATTTTGGTTTGAATAAACTTTTTAAATAATGTTTATTTCTTCCCAAAACATTAAAATAAAATCTTTCTAGCAGAAGATTTGCTTCTTCAAGTAGTTTTATACATTCATATTCAAACTTCCTTGCCCCATTATTTCTTTAAGTTTCCCAAGGGATGGCATAAATGATCAAGTAAAAAATACAAAATGAAGTTAAAATTATTTTCAGGAGATAGCAATAGCAGTGGACAGTTTTAACTTCACAAGCATCATTTACTCATGTACTTTAATATATTTGTTCCTACAATTGAAAATCTATTTTTTCTGAAACGATCAGTTAGATTATTTCTGAATTCTATTTTTGTATTTGAAAAGAACCTTAGATTAACGTTTAATGATAATAGAGTCCTCAAATACCTTGAATTTAGCTTCCCCTAATGTTAGCTTCTTTTATAATATAACTAGGGTATATTTGGAAAAACTAAATATTTAATACTGTTACAATAATATTAACTAAACTACCAACTTAGTCATATTTCATAATTTTTCTCTAATGACGTTTTTATTTTTTTGCAATTGTTCAAGCATCCAGTCCAAGATGCCAAGTCACATCTAGTAATATAAATGTAGTGTCAGTCTCCTCCAATCTCTCACAGTTTCTCAATCTTCTCCTACATTTGCAACCTCTAGAAGTTAGAAGACTATTGGTCAGTTCATCTTTTCATTATAGTTTTCTTAGTCATGATTAGACTAAGGTTATAGATTTGGTGAAGAATACCACAGGGATGAATTGCATTTTTATCATGCCATAAAGCATTTATCTCATAGCAACATGACTTATTAATGGCAATGTTATTGATCAGTTGGTTAAGGATGTAGTTGCCACACTCTTACACGGTAAACTTATTATTATTATTATTATTATTATTAGTTTTCCTTACTCTATTCATTAGAAGTATGGAAAATATGATTTGCTAAGGCCAAGTCACACTCAAGGGTAGAGAAATTAAACTCCACCTCCAAGAGGAAGGAGTAACAAAAAGGTGTTGGCCACTTACTAAAACCAACACAGTAGTTAATAAATATTTGGGAGATGTAAGTTGAGACTCTGCACCTATCCTCTTTCTCTTCAAATGTTACCACCATTACTTTTAGTGTTAATCAGTGGTCTTGTCTACCATAATTATTACTATGATAATAGTAATAAAAGTTATTTATATTTTCCTTTTTTAAAAATTTTTATTGTGTATGTTCCCTCACTCTTAATACTTTTATATTTGGAGTTCTTCTATAGAAAAGTTTTGTTTCTTTTCCATCACTTTAAAAGAAATTATTTAATTATTTGCTTATATCAGTATGGATTTTTAAGTATTTATTTTACTCTTCAAGTTACAACCTAATAGAACAATGATTTATTCTGTTATTCAAATCATCCCGGCTTTGGCTAGTGGGAATTGGGTTGGCTCCTATATCCTTTTGATATACCTGAATCACTTTCTTTTATTACCAGATGCTCTTGGTTGACTTTGAATTTTTCAGTTCCACACTAGATTTAGCCATTTCTTAAAGAGTCCTGATTCTTTCATTAGAGAATGATAATAATTGGAGGAAAGAAATTCTAGGTGCTGAGTGTACTCTTTGCAACTGTGGGGTTACTGGTTCTAGCTCCTCTCAGCAGACTGAGTTATAAAATGCAAGTATGAATACTAGCACATGTACACACCCATTTCTATTTTTGTTTTGATACTTATATATCTGTATAAGTTAAAATAAACAAGAATTCTTAATAACATCTCTCACTCGAACCCAACCCATGAAATTCACTGTAGCCTTTCCCTTTTGTATATCTGTAACTTCTTTTTCTGACATTAAGAAACATGACTGCCATTATCTTCAATCCATTAACTGATTTGTTTAAACCTAGTATACATGTAAAGTTATCCAAAACTGCTAATCTAGACCCCTATGAGTAGTACAAATTGTCAACTAAGTCACAATGTTTATTTCCTTTCCTTTTCCTTCCTTCCTTCCTTCCTTCCTTCCTTCCTTCCTTCCTTCCTTCCTTCCTTCCTTCCTTCCTTTTTTCCTTTACTTTCATTTGCCTTAGAGTGTTGGGCAGAGGGGTGCTCTCTAATATTTGACTCTCAGGATGGCCTTCACCAGTACTCCTGCCCTCATTCTGATACAATTCTAAATCTAGCATTTGTTCATTCCCTATCACAGAAGTAGATCTTTTATTCCCCTGGTCTCATCCTCCAGCTGCTGTAACTTCAGGTAGTATTTGTATCTCCTTTGACCTGAAGATCAAGGCTTTTGTCCCATAGGAGAGTCAGGGAGACCTGTCTGGGTGTGCTTTGATGGTGACCTCTATCCTCCTCCCCCAGCTGCAGTAATTTCCACAAGTGCCCAAGAGCTATAGTCATTAATGATGTTCCCCTGAAAATTCAGCTGAGTTGAGTTTGGGTAAAGTTTCAGAGGTGGTAGACATGTCCAT
>NW_017732530.1:202563-259128 GCF_001890085.2 Hipposideros armiger | reverse complement strand
CTCCCTCTCTCTCTCTCTCTCTCTTTCTTTCTTTTTAAAATAAATTTCAACGGGATGGCTACTGGGTCCTTGAGAAAGATACTTCTGGGTTGTAGAAGATGTACTTGATTATCTCAAAGGAGCAGAGCAAGAATTTACAATCGCAAGCTTTCTAAAGTAAATATTCCAAAAAAGAATATTTTTCTTTTCTCGGGGGAGGAGGAGAAGGAGGAGGAGGAGGAGGAGGAGGAGGGGAAGCAGAAGGAGAAGACAGCATGCAGTCCTCAGAAAGAAGCCTGTCCAAAATCTTGATTACAGTGCAGGACTGCCTGGACAAAGTGCCTACAAGAGGGAGCATGCGTGTATCTGCATTTGCCATATAAGCCTAGAGATGCATCTCTCTCTAAGTTGTTTATCATATAACATCAGTTCTCGGATGGCTACAAGAAGTCCTAAATCTGTAGTAGTCCAGCTTATTTTCCTAGCAGTAAGGGCAGGAGAGAGGTGCTTTCCAGCTCACTGTATCTCTGAGCCGAAAGCAGAAGTACAATACTTATTTCTTTAATTGTAACATTTGAATATATTAAGTTGAAGCTACTGTCTCCCTATCATACAAGTAGACTGTATAGCATAAGTGCTTAGATTTTTTTGTTAAATTTACTTATTTATATATCAGAACATCAGTTGTAATAGGGTTTATATAAAAAATGGAAATAAAAACTACAAATGCACACTCATCATATAAATATAAATGTACATACTGCGGCAAAGAAGGTGTAAGTGCTTTCGGAAGCATTGTATGTCTAATTTATGACGACAGCTTCTCACTTGCCAGTATCAGATTCTTTCCTGTGCATCATCCACTTATATTAGTAATTCTACTTCTTTCAAAATGTGTTTCTATATCCTATTTATTATTTTGAGGCTTGCATTCATTCAATGAAGAGATGGAATAGAACACTGAGTTAGTAGTAAACATAGATACATATGTAGGTATAATAAAAATGTCATTTAATATGAAACACATTTTTCAGCCTTTTGATCCTTCAAGAATTTTGCCTTTTTTTGTATCTAGTTAAAAGCCAAATAGTACCTGATTTCTTCTGAGTTTCCTTCTCAAATGATGGATTAAATTTATTAGGCATCCCAATCATCTTTAATTATTTAAATCCTAAAAGCATTTTTTTCAAAAAACTTGCTTTCACTATTTTTTCATTTTATCTATCTATTTATCTATCTATCTATCTATCTATGATAAATGCTTCACAAAAATAGTCAAACTATGTTCTCTCTACCTTTATTATCTACACAAAAGATGCAGAACCAAAAATAAAATTCATGAAGACAGATATGCTGAAAAGCAATGTGTTTGTTTTATTTATTTGTATATGACTTGAGCTAAAGAAACATGCGTGATTCATTATTGAATTTGATATCCAGTTTCCTGTATAGCAAAGCTTAACATTAACTAAAGCCTTTAGTGATCTACAATATATAATATGCTAGCTAATATGCTTAAAATATCTTCATACAATTAATATGAAGTTTCAGCATATAAATTTTCAGATGGTGTTAAAGACAAGATACATCTAGCATTATTGTTATGAGGTATGCATGGTAAAAAAGTGTTTTATTTTGCTTTTTTTTCTGATAAATTCCAGAAATCTATGCAAAGTTGTATGAATTGCTTTCCAAGCAATGCAGAATTAACGAATCCAACATTTAGCAACTATACTAGTCATTGAAAAAAATTAAATGACTGATAGTTACTGTGATAAAAAAAATCTAATAAGGGGGATGATATTTAAAAAATCGCAAATAATTCCAAGAATGGATTAAATGCTATAGATTATAAGTGATAGAAAGAGTACATAAAATGGAGTGGAATAGAAATGTGCTAATTTTAGTACCTAAAAATAGTTCTGAAAATCTCTGAGATAATTTTTTTTAATCTGCAAAAATAAGTAAATGCCTGATATATTGGATTATTTTGAGGCTAAAGTTACATGAGGTCATGGTCATTTATGAATTGCCAGCCAAATTATTAGGGGACTCTTTTTATACTTTGTTATTTAATCTTACAACAACCACATAATGAAAATACCATTATGCCCACTTTATAAAAGCGATTAAATAAAATTGCATTACATACTTTTTTTTATCACTGAGAGTATGTTGAATAGTGAACAAAAGAAATATGATCATTTTACCATGGCTCATGTCTCATTATAGGGAAAAAAGCATTTAAAATTTTACAGTGTTAATTATTTCATTACAATTATGTCAATTATCTGATGGAGAAGTAAAAGTGAAAGCATCTAACAGGAAACTTAATCTATTCTAGTATGTCCAGAAAGACTTTTTCATTTCCAACTTGATGTGTGATAGGTGAATCGGAGTTAGACCATAACAAGATTTTACTGGGGAATCAGGGAAGGGGAACAGATAAGTTGCTGTCCTTTTGTTCTTCAGTCTAGTTGTAGAGGACGTTGCTTCACTGGCCCATGTTGGTATTATCATTGTGCTCTTCCCGGGTGAGGCAAATTGGTCGCCAGCCTCTGGACAGCCGCTCACAGCGGCTCTTGGCTGCTCACGCTGGCTGCTGGTTACACACGGTAGCCCATGGCAACCCATTGCAGCAGGGGCTACAGCCTACCCTGTCACCAGCGACTCACGGCAGCCCAGCTCCAGGTAGAGCTGTTGTTCACCATCTTAGCTGTAGAGGGCAGTGTCACTGGCCCTCATGTGGGGGTCCTAACTGGGTCCCTGCTGCTCAGAGCTGGTGTCCCAAGCCAGCTCTTAAACAATGCGCCACTCTGCCGGCCCCATAACAAGAAAATTTATAATGATGATAACGATATGTGCATCTTTCAGACAGGTCTATGGGTTGAATTTTTTCAGTGAACTGAAATTTGACCAGTCTGCTTGGATTTCAGAATGCAATGGGGAGAAAAGCTCAAAATGAGTTTGGAGAATTTGTGAAGAAACCCGCTCATGTAAATCTATGATAGGGTTACAGACCTCTATTAAAAAGCAATGAGAAGCTATAGATGGATCCTCAATGGGAAAATGACATCAGCATTGGACTGTAAATGTTCATTTGTTCTGAATTCTGGAACAGGTGTGTATGATGGGTGAGGGAGCAGAAAAAATGGTTCTGAACACTTAACAGCCATTGCCCCAAAGATATCAGGGCGGACAACTGCCCCTGGTGGCATCTTCCTATGCAGTGATTGCCTCTGACAAGAAAAAAGGACATGATTTCATACTTTATTTATACCCATTCAAAGCATACTCGTAGGAAAATGACCAGGCATGTTCAGTGCCTGAAGCAGCTTCAATTACGCGGGCTGTGTTAATCCTACGTTTTCTATAAAGTAGACTTGTCCTCCATGACTTCAGGCCTATTTTTGGCAATAAGGCCCCCAAGGCGCACAGCAGCTCTCCCTTCTCCTTTTCTTGTTGAAAATAGTCTTTTTCTCCATAAGACTCCTGAATAATTTATTAAACTTGAAGTTTTTACTCACTATAGTGTTCAGTAAATTTTATGTTTTCAACACATAGACCATAGGGAATACATCTTATTTTTAACAGTATACATGCCATACACAAAATATTTTCAAGCATCATTGACAATAGAGAAACTCTTACTGGGTACATTTTCCATGTGTATTATATTCTAACCAACTTTTCCTTTTCCAGCAGAATGCATTCACCTCCTGAGTACATCTATCATTTTTTTTTCTTTTTTCATAAGAGAGACTGTAAGTGACTTGGGAAATGAGAAAGTAAGTAGCTTTTAGAATAATAAAAGAATATTAATTCTTTTGAAAATAATTAATATAAAGGAATATTAATTCTTTTGAAAACTCTTTTATATGAATCATTTGCTAATATTTAGAAAGATATGATACTTGAGCTGGCACGTTAAAAAATACATATTTACCTGATATATTAAGGATGGTTATTTTCAAGTCATAGAAAAAAGAATGCATGCAAACAATAATAAAAAAAAATCAAGTTAATAAATATTAATTATCCATGCCTATGAAGAAGAAGAAATACTACCAGGACTTAATAGTAAAGATAGTAAAACTGATTAATATTACAGAATTGCAATTAATTATAGTAAACCGTAGAAAACTCTAAAACAGTTTCCTTTTTTTCTTTCCTTATCAACCAACCAACCATAAACACATATGTATGGATTAGCAGGTTCTGTTTATACATACTGGTCCTCCCTTGTCCTGCACATTAATTACTGTGGGAAACTTTCTAAGCATTTGGATTTTTATTGCTCTAGGAAGAATAAAGAATTAAAATTAATTTTTGATTTCTGAAATATTAATGGCATTGAATACATTGTTCCTAAGACTATTTAAACCTGCCCAGTTTTATGAGTGCTGAGTAAAGTTGATACTACCTTGTATTCTTCCAAGAATCTACTCAACACAAAAAGAACAATAAATGTGAATGCAAAGAATCCAACTTTGATGACAATGAAATTGCAACTCCCAACAAGCATTCAATAAGGAGGGAATTCCAAATTCAGTGAAGAGGAGTCAGAGTAAAGAGAGACAATCAGAAAGTCTGTAGTGACAAATTTCAGATTAATTTGGTACAATGCATTTCTTGAAATGTGAGCTTCAATTCAAGGGAAAAATAAACTTCAAAGTCTTTCTCAGGACAAGGATTGGTGCTGAGAGCCAAAGCTACACTGAATCTTGTCATGATAGAATAGCAAAAGAAGAATAGCTGAGAGAGAAAGCATGTAAACACACTACTTTTGCAGGCTGCACTGGGCAATTTATATGGTTTACTTTATTTACATAATTGTGATTATTAACATACATAGGTTTATCTTTATCTTATCACTTTGTGTTATTTGTAGCATGTCTTTTTCTTTGTTTTATTTTTTCTCCTTTTCTGCCTTCAGTTTATCTACAACAGTTTTCTATATTTTTGTGTATAATTTGTTCATTTAATGGTATCCTTATAAATTGAGCACACTTTCAAGTTAATATCTATCTGCTCAACAAGAAATATTAAGAAACGGAGTATTTTAACTTAAATTTTATTCACCCTGATTATCCATGCTATTGCTTCCCAAAACTTGGTCATTTCTTATTTTATTGATACATCCAATATATATTTATGTTATTTAGGTACTTCTTTAATGATTATGTGTTCACCATTTATTTTCTCAACAATTTTTATTCCCATTCCTTCAATTTCTTCCTCTCTTAAATCTATCCTTGCTAATCCTCTTGGTGAGGAACTGTTAATAGCAAATTTTCTTAGTTTGTCTGTCTTCATATAATTGTTTTCCTTACTATGGAGATAGTTGAGCTAGACACAAAACTGGAGAATCACCCTTATTTTATCTGTCTTTTAAAGATACAATTCTACTGGTTTTGTCTCCTTGTTATTAATGAAAAGTCTTTTTCACTTTAATATCTTGTCCCTTGTATAGATAATCTGTCTTTTGTCTTTGGTTACTTTTAAAATCTTAAAACCTACTTGCCTCTAATAATTTCATTTTCATTATATATTTGTATGATTTTACTTTTATGTTTCTTTTGTTGTTCAGTTTCAACTAGGATATTTATCTATTTCATAAAATTTCAGTTATTATGTATTTAAATATTGTTTTTTCCCATTCTTCCTACTTTCTTGTTCTGAAATTCCTAAACAACCTACATTGTGCTTTCTGATTTTATCATTATATCCTTATCTTCATTAAAAAAAATTCTGCTTTATCTCTGTGTTGTATTCTGAGTATTTCCCACAAGTATATTTGTAATGACAGTTCCAACCATGTCTAATTAACTCTGATTACTCATTGAATTTTATTTTTAAGTGAATTATTTGGTTATACCTATCATAGTGTTTCACTGTTTCATATTAAAGTAAAATCTGTTTACTTATTTTAAAATATATAAAATAGTTGTAAAATTTCAAATTTCATATCTTGTATCATTGACTCTATGTATTCCAAAATTATTTTCTTTTGTTTGTATTTTGTGTGTGGAATTAATTTTATAGAAGATTGCTTTCTGTTTTCATTTAATTTTTTATTACATACTGGTACACAACAAATTCTAGAGTGAAATATACTTAAAACAATTTTCAGAAATACATCTTTTTATTTTCCTCCTCTTCTCTCCCTCTCTCTTTCTACCTCTTTCTCTCTTTCCACTGCTATGTTTCATTGGGATTTTATCAGGCTAGAATTGGTTTTTAAAATAACTACTCAGCTTGGGAATTTTTTACCTTTAAGTGTAATATGCATTTGGACTTAATGCCAATATTTGATACATGTTTTGGTTGTTAAATCCCAACAAATTTTAGTGTGTGTGTGTGTGTGTGTGTGTGTGTGTGTGTGTGTGTGTGTGTGTGTATTTTTCAACATCTGGTGCATGCTGTGGCTCAGTTTAGCTTTTAACGACCTATGTCATATTGTTCATTCATCCATCCATTCATTCATTCAATTACCAATGTTTACCTCCTTTGTCAATTAGTGCAAAGCTTCCAGAGCCTTGGTTTTATGCTGTGGTCTTACTTCTGACTGTTGATCTTGTTTAGGGATAAACACAGTTCTTCTGACTGCCTATCTGTCTCAAATTCCAGCCATTGGTTGTGAACATGGAATTCAAACCATCACATCACATTAGATCATGGCCTGTTTTCTTTAGATTTCATTGTCCTTTTCACCAAACCAGTTCTGCAATGTATTTAATCACTACTTTAGTAATAGATGAGCTGGTATACTCATAATTTTTACATGTTTATAATGAGCATCTATTTTTTTCAGGCTCTGACATTTTCCAAATTGGAAGCCACTACTATATTTCTTTCCTAACTATGTAAAACTGTTTTAAAAAATCAGTCTAAAACAATGTTGAATTAATCTTTGCAATAGTGTGAGTAGACATTTGCCATATACGATATTTGCATTGTTTTTTTTTTTCTGCTTATAATTATGAACTGAATTCGAAGTTTGTTTCTTTGTTAAAAGGTGTCTAATACTTTCCACACAGGCTGGTTAATAGGCTTATCAATATTTAGTTTTAGCTGAGTCTATACTTAGGATTTGAATAATACGTTAAATGACAAACATTAATGATTACTGAATTATTTCTCAGGACTGTAAGAGTTTAGTCAAGCTTTCAAGTATTTATCATACAGAAATGCTACACTAAATCCTGAATATGTCTCCTTTTAAAAATTAACTACATATAGATTCTAAGATGATATCCATAGAAAATTGACCTGTATTTTAATTTTTTCAATTCTGCAAAATTATTATTTTAAATATAACAACTCAGAGGAAAATGTGTTTATTATAGAAGCAGTGACTATCTTAGCAAGCTGGCATTTCTTAAATAAAAGTTAAGAAAATTGTCCATTAATATACTTTCTATCAATCTATCAAAGAACATGTAAAAAAAAATCATGTGAAAACTTGCAATTTGTAAGGGGCTACCTTAATAGCTGGGCTTTGAGAGAGTGTGCTGTTTTTCTTGAGATTTTTCTTGGCATAAAAGATACTAAAGCCATTTTGTTCTTTTCAACAATATTACTTCATTTCTACACATAGCACAGCACATTAGCTTGTCAGGAAAAATCATCACATAGCAGATCCAAATATGTTGATAACATTTTTATGCGCTCCCTCTAATGGATGCATGTCATCAAGAAAAACCATTCTGATATAATTTTTATGCAGCACAATGATGCTTCATAGTCTATATGAGATTTTCCATTTACAAGGGTTAGAGAAATTTACATATAAAGTGGGATAGTCCAAAAAGTGCCACATCATTAAGTTAAAGCATAGCACAATATACCCATTAGTTTAAGATTCTGTTGCATTTCTTTAGTTAAGCAATTTCTGCAAGCTATCATATTTCCACAGATAAGCACAGGAAAACAAGAAGCCATTTAACTGATTATTTGAGATACACTGGTTTGTTTTTTAAGGTATTGTTTTGTTTCCACTAATGTTCCTAAATCTTTATTGGCCATCCCTAAAAGCCTCTCTGCTCTCAGCGCTTTCAAGCCACGTCAATAATGGGAATAGCACCTTGTTGGCACATATGGCAGTCTGGGAAAGATACGTTTCGGGGAGTCATGACCTTGAATGTGCACTAGAGAATGTTGTGATCTTTTACGTTATGCAGAACATAATGATATTCCTATGACTCAGGGATGGCATTGGACTCAGTCTTTTTATTGCTTCAGCCCCATCACGCACCTGGATGTCAGGAAATCCACTTCTCCTTCCCCATCACTCACAAAATATTTGCTTCTTGAAATAGCCAGTTAGAATAATTTACTTAGCACGTTTTTCATGCCACACCTCCTTTCAGAGCCCACAGGGAGTCAAAAGGAAATGTCATGATGTTTGTTTTAAACAGTATACAATCCAAGGTTCTCAGTTTGGTCTCTGGAGTGTTACATTACATGCCCTGCTTCTGAGATCCATCTGATCACTTGTATCTTTTATGATCTCTCTACATGGACACGTCACTGAAGAAAATGTCGTTCTGAGTGGATGCGTCCCTCAGTTTTCTTGGTTCACTTAAACTATTAATTTTCTAAGTATTGTCATATGTGTTTTAAGTTGTATTGTTCTGTCTAGTGATTTTATACAATGTTTTCCTGACTACAAATGGGTCATATCTTATTTATTTCCCCCTTGCTCATCTCTCCCTATTCATCATCCTCCTTCTCTTCCTCCTATCCTTTTAACACCTTCTCTTCTTATCCCTATCCCACAAAACATAAATGTCACAGGTGCCCCACGTTCTATTTACATATAATGTTTAGATATGATTAGGTTCTCAGTGAGTCTTCTATTTAAATGGCTAGATAGTGAGGGTAGACTCAGAACCACTTACATACTCAGGATCCTGGAATGATCTACTTACTTTACTATTTGTATCAATTTTTGATGCATTTGTTCATATGTAATAGGAAGTACGATTAAAGGTGGCTTAAGCCACAAAACTGTTTTTCGTTGTAAATATGAAGGTCAATGATGAGTGCTTTGTGCTCCAACATCCTTCAGGGCGTGGCTTTTTCCCTCAAGGTTGTAGTTGGATTCTGCAGGTCTAGCTTTCCACCCATCTCTGAGGCCCAGAGAATTGGGGAGAATAATTGAGAAAGGTAAAGCACAAAGTGACACCAGTACCAGCAAACATATTTTTCAGAAAGTTCTAGCAGAATTTGGCTTACTGCTTTATTGTGAAGGGCTAGGCCATAAGGTCACTGTGGCTGCAAGGGATAATACGAGACATGCAAACGTGGCTCTCTACACTATATTTAGTGGCTGCTGTTGAAAATGAATGGATAGGCAACTACTACTAATGGCCATTGCACTGGCTTCTTTGTAGAGCATATGTGTCATAGCAGGACACAACTGAATAAATGAAATTAGAACTTCAATATGTAATTTTAAAAGCAGTCTAAGCACAACATAAGACAAGATTATTGTAACGGATGCACAGAAATAAAGGGAGAAGAGAATGGATGGTACAAAAAAAGGGCTAAGAAACATGTGAGAGGCAGAAAAGATTCTAAAATACATATCATTTAAGTGAAAATGTTAAACAAAAAAAAAACACTAGCTAAAGTTTTTCACAAGTCATGAGACATATTTACCCTAGAATCCAGAAGTGCAATAAACCCAAATAAGAATTGACCAAAAAAAAAAAATCACAGTTAGGCACATCATAATAAAGCTGCTGAAATCCAAAGAAATGGAGAAAAATACTATAGAATACTACACAAAGCATATGCTTATTTCCTACAGAATTATGAAATTAGCACCATACTCTGCCAAAAAATGTCAGATGGCCACAATGTACCAATAGCTAATATAGACTATTGTGCCACATTTCAAGCTTGGGATAAGGCTGAAATACGGTGAAAACATCACAAATGCTCCAGAACAGATTGGTAGAAGACATTGGCCAACGTGAAATTCCAGGCATCTCCACCATCCACATTACACTGGATGTTAAAAAATAAAATGAAATGAAATAATAAAGCAACTCTATGCTTTAGAAGGAATAAGCCTTATTTACTGTTCATTCTATAACATCCACGAATTCAAAAAAATTGTTCCTTAGACCACTTTATAATTTTTATAACTGTTTTGTGGGTGCTTATGAAGTATACACCCATCTTCCTTAGGAAGCTTTATTCATTTGATCAGTTTGGATTCCAGTTGTCCTACTTAGGAGAACCATTCCAACCTACTTGTAAATAAAAACTTAATGTATACTTATTTTTAAATGTTCAACTTCGTACGCTCATATGAAAGAAACAAATCACATATTTGTAACAATTTAAAGTTAAAGGCTATGTATGGATTAAAATACATGAAAATGTAGGAGAAATAATTTTCCTTAAAACCCACGTGCTTCTTCTTAAATATCTGGTACAATGCATGCTTATGAGGAAGTGACCTTCCCCTTCAAAATGGTTCTGAACAAGGAATTGATTCTTGTCAATCTATGCTTTCAGTTGTGTGTTTATATATGGTAGGTCACAGGGATGGGAATCGGATGGCAAAGCATCAAATGAAACACCCAGTGCCAGCTGCCCTCTGCAATATTCTTTTATACCTTCTACTGTCCCTCATTTTATATCCAGGCTTCCTTTTCTTACAAGACTCTACCTCCTATGTCCTGTACCTCAGAACTATACCAGGGATGTTTCATGCATGTTCCCCAGGCTACTGATATAATATCAGCAGTAAGGGTTTATCTTTTTTATATTTTTGATCTTGATATATTCAAGCTAGCTTAATATTTGCTTGACTACTTTTTTCTCGCTTTGTACTTGCATATATTCAAACAGTATATATTTTTATAGCCAAGTCTCTTGGATAATGTCAAACAATATTTTAAAAATGTAAGTACCAATAATAAAATTTTAAGGAAAATTTCCATAAAATGCAAAATATATGTTTCAAATAATTGTATATTATGTAAAGTATTGATATCAGGAATATATGGATGTTATTATTAATAGGTCCATAAGATATTTATCATCAAAGCTTCATAAAATCTTTAATTTTCTTTTCTCTCTCGCTCTATCTCTCTCCCCATCACTATTTTTTTGGTGGGGAGTAGCTTAGGGTCCATTTGCATTTATTTTATATTTAAATCAATTCAATTAACTTGTGATAAAATATATGTCTGCATCTCTTTAGGTGTATTTTTTTCTTTGAGCAATGAAATCACATTTAGCTAATTTTAAGGATACTTTATTCATGTTTTTATTTTCAAAATTCTTGTACAAAATTGATAAATTTGATACTTATGTTTCATAATTTAATCCTTATATTTCACAATTTCACCCAACCAATGTTATTATTCCCATACTTTGGTAAAAATATATGACTAACTTTAAAATGTTGTTTAATAAATTCTAAATTTTTGTTATAGTTTTGATTTGAATTTCCCTGATGATTGGTGACTCTGAGATCCTTCCCATATACTTGTTTGCCAATTACATGTATTCTTTTAAAAAAATATCTGTTTAGGTCTTTGCTCATTTTTAATCTAGTCATTTGTGGGAGTTTTTTGCTACTGAGTTGTATGAGCTACTTGCCTATTTTGGCTAATAAACCCCTTACTGAATAGGCAGTTTGCAAGCATTTTCTCCCATTTGATAGGTTGGTTGCCTTTTTTTCTGTTGATTGTTTCCTTTGTTGTAGAGAAGTTTCTTAGTTTGATCCAGTCCCACTTGTATATTTTTGTTTTTGATGCCTGTGCTTTTGGTGTTATAACCAAAATAATCATTGACCAAACAAATGTCAAGAAGTTTTTAAGCCATGTTTTCTTTTAGTAGTTTTCCGATTTCATGTTTTATATTTCAGTCTTTAATCCATTTTGTGTTGATCTTTGTACATGGTATGAGATAAGGGTACAGTCTCATTCTTCTGCATGTGGGTATCCAGTTTTCCCAACACCATTTATTGAAGGGGCTTTCCTTTCCCCATTGCATGTTCTTGCCACACAGAGTTGAAGGTCAGTTGACCATACATTTGTGCATTTATTTCTGGGTTCTCTTTCTGTTCCATTGGTCTATATGTCTGCTTTTATGCAAGAACCATTTTGTTTTGATTACACACAATTTGAAATCAGAAAATGTAATGCCTCCAGCTTTGTTCATCTTGCTAAAAGTTGCTTTGACTATGCAGGGTCTTCTATGGCTTCATATTGAAATTTAGGACTGTCTTTTCTGTTTCTGTAAAGAATTCCATTGAGATTTTGATAGAAATTGCATTTTATATGTAGATCTTTTCATAATATAGACATTTTGACAATACTAATTCTTCCATGAAAATTAGATAACTTTTTATTTGTTTCTTCTTTAATTTCCTTCATCAATATTTTATAATTTTCAGTGACCAAGTCACAGTCTGTGGTTAAATTAATTCTTATTTTATTGCTTTTCCTGGTATTTTGAATGAGATTTGTTTTCTTAAATTCTTTTTCAGATAGTTGTTGCTTGTATATGAAAATGTAAATAGCTTTTGTAAGTTGATTTTGTATCCTACAGTTTTACTAAATTCATTTATTAGTTCTAGCAGTTATTCTGTTGAGTCTTCAGACTTTTCTTCGTATATGATTACATCATTTGCAAACAGAGGTGATTTTACTTATTCTTTTCCAATTTGGATGTCTTTTATTTTATTTTTTTCCTAATTGCTCTGGCTATGATTTCCAGTTCTAAGTTAAATAAAAGAGGCTAGAGTGGGCATCTTTCACTTTGCTGAACCTTAGAGGGAAAACTTGCATTTCCCCCCCATTGACTATCGCATTAGCGGTAGTGTCTTCTTGTACAGTCTTATTGGCTTGATGTATGTTCCTTCTGTGCTTATTGGTTGAGAACTGTTGTTTCTTTTTTGTTTGTTTGTTTTTTGTATAATGAGTGGATGTTGAATTTTGTTAAATGCTTTTCTGCATCTATTGAGATGAACATTTTTTTTCTTTTATTCTGTTAACATGATGTATGTGATGCATCATTTCTTAAAAGAGTGCTCCAGTACTTTTCCAAACATTTTCTTCCAATCTGACAATGCTTACCCAAGTGTTAAGGTTGGTGGTGATATTATGAAATAAAAATTTAACAATGATTTAATCAAAGTAAACAGAATCATTGATGTCCATATTTCAATCAAAGTGATGATATAGGAATAGCTATACATTATTTCATACATGTTCAGGCAATGTCAGGAAGAATGACTGCATCATGGCCAGAAATAGTCATCAAATTTAGCTTGCTTTGGGAAGTGTTATGAAATGCAAAAAATGTATTCAAATTGATAAAACAGAAAACATGAAACATCATTAAGTGGGTAACTCTCTATGCACACAATTGTCCACATACTTTCAATCTATATGCTGACTGGATCTATTTGGCATTTTATAACACTTTTATCCAGATATCTCTCGAATTGTAAACAAGGCAATTTCAAAGCCCTGATTTGCTTTTCTTCTTAAAAAAAAAAAGTCATTGTTGCAGTTGATGCTATGGTGCTTCCCAGATCCCCCACAAGACTGAGAGCCCACTCTACCAGGTTCTGGGAATGCTGTGGGTGACAATTATAATCTAAGTCCCTGTCTATGAACTGTCCTCAGGTCCCTCACTAGGGCAGCCTGTCGCCCATACCTATATGAGCACAACGTTTGCTTTATCACAAAGTATAAGGCATGATTTATCTTCTCCCATCCACATTGGATGAATTTTAAAACTGATAATAGTCAAAAGCAAAATAACCCATGAGATAGCGGAGGTAGAAATTCATATAAGAGCCACAAGCCAAACTTGAATTCAATTATATTGCCAGAGAGCAATAAAAACACCCATTTCAGAAATGGCATATACAGAAGAACAGATGTTTTAATAATAGTTATCAAACAGACTTCATGTTTATAGTACACAAAAGTATTAGCTGCTACTGCATTAAAAAATAAAAGACAAATTATATCATAGCACTTGAATGAAAATAAATACAGATAAATTTATTGTCCCTTAACTTTAGAATCTACATGTTTCATGCTGCTGCTTTAATAGATCATGAACTCAAATCTAGAACCTGTTGGCAGAGCTATTCAATGCTTTCATCCCCACACCAAAGAATTACTAGAAATTTTAAAGCTTAATTACAAGACATTTTATATTCAAAGTCTGGGGTGACACACAATTAAACATACATTTATCATATTTACTAAAGCTTGCTTTGTTTATAACAAAAATCTAAAGAAGAAAGATTTAGTAACACATTATAAATCACATCATTTACTGCCTCATGGTCACAATTAATTGCCAATAGTGTTATTTTTCCAAGGAGGTTTGAAAAGTGCATGTATATTTCAAAGGTCAAATTGAAATTTTATCTATAATTTTGTACAGGGAAATGTACATCACTGTAATTTTAATCTATTTACATTTATTCTTTACAGCATGATGCTACTCTTTGTTTTTGTTCCCTAAATAGCTCATGTATTTAACAGTATTTAACAACTTTATCTCCCTGAACTCCCCAATGGAAGCTCACCTATCAGCTTTTGGGAAATTAATATGAACCTAAATTTAAACTAAGTTTATTAATGAGGTAAGTGATCAGCCTCTGGGGTTGATTAATAATGAATGCTTCTGTAATGTTCCAGCTTTGCTTGTACTTTTAATGAAGTATAATAAAACTGTATCAGTTCATAACTATTGCATAAAACCGCCCAACGCCCTGTGGCTTGTAACAGCACTCGTTGACTGTTGCTAATGCATCTGCTTGTTACTGGAGGCTTGCCGTTCTAGGCAGGTCATGACTGGGGCAGCTCAGCACGGGCGGGTGTGCTGCCCGTTCCTTTCTTTGTTCTTCTGGGTTCATGACCCTCTGGTGGTGATGTCAAATGTGTCAGAAGTTCTTGGAAACATGTGAGACTTTTTCAGGCCTTGGCTGAAGTGGTGCCCTGGAAATTCAACTGCTCTTGTATACCATTGTCCTTAGTCATGGGGCCAAGCCCAAGTTCAAGGTACTCTGCTCACAAGGAGGCTATGACAAGGTCACAGATGCAGGGAGGGGTGAAGACTCAGGGTCAAGAGTTCAACCAATCACATATAAACACAAACAATGACAACAGAACAAACTATCACCCCGCTGTTATGATTTTAGTTTATTTTTTAATGCTATGGAGAATAGAGAAGGCTTTTACTGTATTGGTGTTAGTTACACGTTTTATAATCTTAAGAGTGCAAAGCTGTTTTATGGACTAGTTCCTTCTCTTTTCTAAAAATATGAGCCACTTGAAACCCAGATAGTAGACATTTATCTCATTTTTGATGGCCAAAGTAGAGACTGTCAGTTTCTTGTACAGAAATGTACTCGAATTCATTCTTTATTCAATAAAGATTATTGAACTCTCCTTTGTGACCAGCATTTACTAGGATATGGGAATGCAAAGGTTCACAGAGTAGATATTCTTGCTGTCACACAAAGGACAGTCTAAAAAGGTTCATTTGATAGAAGAGGAATGGTGAGGATAGCTACAGAGAGGAAGGACAAGTGTGTCACACTTTAAATAATAAGGTGGCTAGGAAAAGTAAGTCAGATATTTACCAATTTGGGTTTTAGAAATTGTTGGACTATTCCAATATTTCTAATATTTCAATACAAATCTAGAGGAAGATAAATAATATTGATGACTATAATAAGGAAGGTAAGAGTTCAATGCAGTAGCATTGGGAGAAGAGAGAAATGGACAGTTTGAGGATCATATAAAAGGCAAAGTCAACATGAGTTTCTGACTGATTAAGAAAGAGGGGTGGGGGGATGAAAGTCAAGTATGGTTTCTGGTTTACTGCAAAAAATGAAAAAGGGAATGACAAGAGAAAAGCAGGTTTGAGATAAGTTGTTAAGATGACGAAGGTTATGTGATAATCTCCTAATAGATGTTCAAAGAGACATTTTCATAAGCCACTACATGCACTTACACAGTGGGAAGTTCCCTAACTTAATTGTCCAACTTTGTATGGTTCTGGAACTTATAATTGAAACTGAAAAATATAGATTCTGGGCTCATGTACACAAAGGTGGTAGAAACGAAGAAAAACTGGATAAGATATAAGATTTTTATACCAATTGGGAGGAGACAGGAAGATTCAGGACAACTGAGTTTAAAAGGACAGATAAAGGTTGTGGATATGGTTTCTAAAACAAAAAAAGGACAAATCTCAAGGATATGGTGATATTTATTTGTCTTAGCTTCAGTTCATCTACATGCCTTTCTACCTCACATTCAGTTAAGGTCAAAGACAAAAAAAAAACAACCTAAAATATTAACTGTCATTTCCTGGAAGGTCAATTAGACCAATTTTCTAATTTACCTTTTAAATCTTTTCAGCTATCATAATTTTGTTTTCTTTTGCTAGACAGTGGTTAAGATAGGGGTCTGCAATACTGGTGAAATTTCAGTCCCATTAAGCCAGTGTGAAAAACAAAAGACATGGTGACATAAATCCTGCTAGTCAGTGGTGTGGGCACTGGGGCAGCGCGTGCCTCTTTGTCACTGAACTACCTTTTGTTCTGGGTAAATTCTTCCCCCCACCTCCAGCTTTACTGAGGAATAACTGATGATTACCAGCTGGGAGGAGGTTTGGGGAGTAGGTGGAAAAGGAGAAGGGATTAAGAAGTACAAATTGGTAGTTACAAAATAGTCATGGGGATGTAAAGTATAGCATAAGGAGTATAGTCGATAACATTGAAATAACTATGTATGGGTCAGATGGGTACCAGATTTATCAGGGCGATCACTTCATAAGTTATGTAAATGTCTCATCACTAGTTGTGCAACTGAAACTAATTTAGTTTTGTAGGTCAACTATAATTTTAAAAAATTTAAAAGATGAATAAAGTAAAATAAAATTTGTATGGATACAAAAAAGACCCAGAAACCAAAGTGATCTTGAGAAAGGAGAACACAGCTGGAGGCATTACACGTCATGCAATGCTCAGGGCAAATTCTAAACTTTGAAAGGCTACAGAAAATTTGGAGGAGTAGAAAATAAAAACTAATTATTGTTAGAAATCACATATCTTGAAATTCCTTCTTTTCCATTTCTACTATCTGTCTGGTTATATTCATGCTCCTTTGTTGAGTCTAGCTAAATTCCATATTATATTTTACTTTGATAAATTATAGGATTTGTTTGGGGCATGCTCAGTTATGTCATTCTGAGTATACCCTGCAGTGATATCATTCGATCCAAGAGTTCAACTAGTTGCATGCCAAACTAATAGACTGAGCATGAAACCACATCTATTGACACATCTTTCATTACAAGGGAAATAATTCACTAAAATCCATCCAAGACCAGTTTAGCCATTCAGTAACACATTAGCTTCATATATATAACCTATTAGATTAGGCCCTGAAGTAAACTAACATTATTTGAAACTAACATATATATATATATATATATATATATATATATATATATATATATATATATACACACACACACATACATACATACACACACACACACACATATAAATGGTATTATTTTCAAATAGTGTTAGTTTTCTTCAGGGCCTAATCTGTTTCCTAACTGATTTTGATTGATGGTCACACCTGTTTTTTTCTTCCTTTTACTATCACAGTTCATTCCTGTTTTTTGTTATTGTTTTTTGCTTATTTTAATTGCTTACTGAAGTCTTATTGTCAAGTCTGGGAAAAAAAATGTTAAGTATCAGTATCTCCTAGTTCCAAACTCCAGTTACCATATACGTACATTGCACAATCAGTCCCAGAGAGCTCTCTCCAGGTTTGATGTGAGGCTGCTCATGTGCACTTTTCATAACCCAACTAAACAGAACGGGAACACGCTTAATGAAGTGCCACAAGTAAGAACATTTTTTAACTTCATTTCCCCCTTACCGTATTTCTTCTAATTGCATGGCTGAGCTTTGATTTTTTAATTTCATATTGTATAAACTTTCCCTTCCTTAACTAGTATACCTGATGCATCGGCTGTGGTATTAGTGAAATTTTTTTTTTCAAAGTTCCTTCTAAAAAGCTTCCCAAGAGAGGAAGTTGTATCTTGCTTCCTATTCACAAACCTAATAGAATGAAATATTATCTGCTCCGCTGCAGATTTCAACCATTGCCTGAACTTTCTAATAATAAGTAATACTTAGTGAGTTCTTTCTATTTTCCGGACACAGTTCTTATTATTTTACATGATCTACCCAATTAAATTCTCACAATGGCCTTATATATTTGGCACGGTCTTTCCCCCAATTTTATAGAAGTACCTGAGGCACATAAAAGTTAAATCACTTGCTAAATGTAATGAAGTTAATAGTCGGTGGAACTAGAATTTGAAACAGATTTCACCATCTTAAATAATGTGTAATGGTGCCTCTTCCTACATTCCAACAAAGATATTTTTGGCATCAATTACTTCAAGATCTTAAAAAAAAAATTGCACTTCTCAGACTGTGGGCCTGCGGCTCCCCTTTATTACTTTAAATTGGAAATTGGGTCAATACTCAGTTTTAATTTATATATTCTATGTCCTTTTAATAATTTTAAATTTTTACAACATAATTGAAATAAGTTTCAGATATTTTTTCCTCTAATTTATCAAGCTATTTTTTCCTTAGAAAATTTTTCAAATGGAGGTCACCCAAGCCCTTCGGCCAATTCAGTATCATGCTATGAGCACATAGTACGTTCAGTTATACAAATGTTAAAAAAAAATGCCATATGCACATCACTCATTTGCATTCCTAATTTAACATTAATGCAAAAACTATTGTCTTCAGTGCTATTAATAGGATGTCTTAAAAAATCATATTGAGAAGAGACATGAAGAACTACTGTTGAAGTTCATAAAGATGGGGATGGAGAGAAGAATAATAAAACATCACAAAAGTTATTTCTTATTACTAGGAAATGATTTACTCAATTTATCAAATATGCACTATATACTTACTCCACCTTTTTATCTGACTGTCACAGTGCTTTGGTGGGCAGCCAATGTCATCATCATATGGTGATAATCAAGGTGCCACTATGCTTTCTCCCTATGAAAGGAGCCAGTCTACTACAAATTACATTTGCCAAATGCTTTTGGTAACACTACTTTCAACTTATTTTCTCCTTACCTGATGAGAAAATCTAAAGATATATATATATAAGTTTCAGAAGTGAAACTAATTTTTAGTTCAAATATTGCTCTTTATAAATGTACACTGCATTTCTTTATATGTTTTACCTTCAAGGTTTGTAATGCCACTATGCAATTATTTCTCCTAATTATATTTTCCCGTTGCTATTTTCCAATGTTTTAAAAGCAATATGACCTATTTTGTAAAACATGCAGGATAAAAATAAACAAATAATTACATGATTATGAAGAAGGATATAAATCAGTTATTTCTAATAACATGTGTACAGAGGATAGGGGGACAAAAATAGGAATGAGGATGGGAGAGATAAGAGTAAAGAGGAAATGAGTAAGAAATGTTCAAGCTGTATTAAAATAATATAGGCGTGTGTATTAGACAGAGGGTGCCAAAAAATGTATATATGCTAAGTAAAATAAGTCACAGAAAAAGTTGAGAAACATATGATTTCACTGATGTGTGGGATATAAAACTGAAAGCAACAAGGGAACAAGACAAACAAATGAAGAAACACTCACAGACACAGACAATAGTTTCGTGGTTACCAGAGAGAAAGGGGGGAGGAGGGGGTGGTAGATGAGGGTAAAAGGGATCAAATATATGATGATGGAAGGAGAACTGACTCGGTGGTGAACACACAACATGATATATAGATGATGTATTACAGAATTGTACACTTGAAACCTATGTAATTTTACTAACCATTGTCACCCCAATAAATTTTAATTAAAAAAAAAAGAATGAAACTCAACTGGTCAAATGGTGTTTATTGAATGAATACATGAATCACTATTCATTCATTGTATTATTAAAATAATAGAATAACCATGAACTTTGTACCTTATTTTTTGGCTGTTTTGTCTTTATATCACTGCTTACTTTTTATTCATAATTATTATCCCAAGCAGAGAATTAGAAAGGAATTTTTAAAAAATATGAATGGATATGAAACTCAGCAAATTTTGTACTAATTAGTGATTACTGTAAAAGGTTTCATTGGAGAAATGAGAAGTAAGTACACATCGAGGTTTGGGGATGGGTTATTGTTACTGGTTAATGCTATTTATTTTGGGCACACAGCAGCATAAAAAATAAAGACTTGCTTGAGCTGAATTATACATTTTTAAATGCAAATGGACTTTTGAGATCATTTAACAGAAATGTCTATTTTGACAATAAGGAAGATGCAATTTAGAGAAGTTTGAAGTGGGTTCTCAGAACCATGTGATTGTTAGTCCTTAATCCACATTCCTAATTTCCCTCCTAATTAGGACTGCACAGTTGGGAATCTTATGGAAATGGGGGTAAGTTTTTTATTGTTTATTTTATATCCCTTATAATTCTTTTAGCTTAAAACACCTTCATCTGTACAGAAATAGTAGCTTTGTTTAGGTAAAAGCTTTCTTGTCATATGATATGTAAAATAATTCATTTTCCACCCTTCAATTCACTTACGTTTTTAGCTCATAAAGAGCCGATAGTGAAATTGTGTGAACATTTTAATAAAATCTGAAAAATAATAGTTTCCTAGAGTATATTTAATCTGTTCATAGTTTTTGATTATCGAATATTTTGATTAATTTTTAACATCTAATTTAGTGGTGTTTGCTTGTTGTGCTTTTTCCCTCTCATCAAGTAGATCAATTGCTTTTTCTGGATTCTGAACTCTTTTTGGCAATGCTAGCTTGGAATTATACATTCTATTTCTCCAAAACACTCTTCCACTCTTATCTCCACATCCTTCCAACTTACAAGTTATATTGACCTGAATTATAGTTTTATAATTTTTTATTCTTCATATTAGAAAATTAATTTTTAGGTAAGTCACACGTATACAAATTTACTTCATCACCACAGCTTCTTGCATTTTACTTTTTAAAAATGGATTTTAGCTCCATCTTCATGAAGATCTTACTTTTTTTTTTTCGAAGACAAATTTATGAACAGTAAATGCTGTGTTGTCTCGTGTATTGCACTTGTTATTTCTGCCGCTGGTTTAAAAACACTAAGTCTTTATTTTCTCCATCAGACCTTCTTGTGAATCTTCTGAGGCATACAGACAGACTTTCACATCCTAATCTCCTTGTTTCGTAAACAGTCTTTCAGATTTTCAGGCATTTCACCTGTCTGTACTGCACTCAGTCATGGCTGGTTGTGTTTTTACAGGGTTTTAATGACACGTTTAATTTTTTGCTCACATTTGGTAAGATTATTTTTCTGTGAAAAATCTCTCCTAATATGAGCCTCTGAAGAATCAGTCAAGAATAAAATCCATATTTAAAAAATCATTTTTGCGGGGAGGAGCAGGTGCTCTCACCCAGTGTGAATCATGTCAGTTCAAACCCCCAAACACCATGAAGTGCAGTGGTTTTAAACATCCTGAGACCCAGAGCCTAGAGAGAGAAAGAGGATAGGCAACTTGTTTACATCTAATCTCTGTGCTAACAGCAGAGAAGTTTTTTTGTTTTGTTTTATTTTCCTAACCATGCATGGCATTAGGACTATGGCTTGAGAGTATAAATATTTAATTGCAATTTGCTGCTTTACAAAGAATCAAAAATGTCTCAACTTTGATAATTTTCTGAATGTGTTTTTCTTTTTCAAGATGTCATTATTAACGTTGTCTACCACATTGCTGAAACTGAAGATTAACCTGGCTAATTTCTCATATAATTATTGCTAAATCAATATTAATACACCCTTAGATAAAGTTAATAAAAGTTATCAGAACTTTATCTTACCCTGTATATATTCATACCACTATAAGACTATACTGTGAAATAAATTCTTATTTTTTGCAGGGGAGGATACTATTATGAATTTAATCTGCATAATTAATTCACAAAAGTTTTCCTTGTTATCTGAGATATTAAGCAATGGTCTGCTTTTTATTATAAGAATTTACTGACTGTTTACACTTTGTAGAACTCCTCTATCCTCATTGAGCTTGTAGCAATAATTTTTTTTTCATATGCTATGGTTTGTATTTTATGGAGAAATTAAAATTCTTGAATCATCTTCAGGTTATGATGATTTCCATATGCATTGCTGCACTGTGTAAGCATGCTAGAGAATTAATAAATAGTTAGAGGCATTGTGGGTTCAGTCCAAATTCTAAAAATTGTTCACCCAATGGATATATTGATTGCTTACCATTTGTCTGGGACTAGGTATTGCACTGAGTATACAGACATGAGAAAACCAAAGCCAGCCCCTGAGCTCACAGAATATTTGAATCTTAGGCTGTTTTTTTAATGTAGTATGAACACCATTTATTTCCCCCAAAATCAAGGTGAGGATATTAGTATTTCTCAGAGTGTGTGTAACCTCATCAGAGAGAATGCATTCTGCCTAAAGTTTTGACCTGTGAGTCACACAAAAACTGTGATCAAGATTGGTACACATCCTCTGTCTAATGCGATAAAAATGCTATTTGAAATAGTGTATCACTGCTGAAATGCAAAGAAAATTGGAATTTTACAAGTTTGCCTCTCTGACCTCTCTTTACAGGACTGAAGACAGGTATTGACATTGTATTCATATAATACACACACACACACACACACACACATGCAGAGGGTGCCAAAAATGTATGCACATTTTAAGAAAGAAAAAAAAACTGTATTAAAATTGTAATACTCAATACATACCGATAACAAAACATGAATATAAGTCATGTGTATACATTTTTGGGCACCCCCCTCCCCTGTGTGTGGTGTGTTTGTGTGTGTGTGTGTGTGTGTGTGTGTGTGTGTGTGTGTGTATTTGGTGCTGTGAAAGAGAGGAAGAAAGAACAGAATGAAAGGAAAGAAACAAAGGAGGGAGGGAAGAAGGGGCCCATTATTTAATGGATTTCGCACTATGCTCAAAATAAAGTAACTCAGCCATTAGTTACATACATTAAATGAAGAAAGACCCTAGTTGTCTAGCAAAAGAGAATATCTTACATAGGAATAAACTAGCAAAGAATCTGAGGAAAGGGGATTGGTCTTGATTCTTTTTCATATGTATACAACGCCTTGATTTATAACTAGCAGTCTCAGAGAGAAAAGCCTGGTTAGTTACTACAGCATATTAATTTCCAAAACTCTCATTCAAGCTATAGTACTATATCCCTGGTCACCTAAATGATGTTGTTTTGAAGCATGGAGGGAGTTGCTATGAGCACATTGCTCACTGCACTGTTTCCAGGGCCTTGGAAGCAAACATAGTCTACTGTTAAACTTCTAGAAAACAGCAGAGGGCAGCACCAGTATTGATCATAGAATTGAATACTGTATTAGTAAGTGGAGCAGAATATAGAAACAGACATTTACTAAACACAATACTGGAAAATCACAATAAAGTAAGAAAGGAGAACGACAGCTATCATTTGAATTGCTGAGTCTGATCAAATGCAGTTCAGTGTTTTTGGTTTGTGTTTTCTTATTTTATTTTATTTTATTTATTTTTTAAAGAATTGCATTAAGCATGCTGAGGTTTTTTTCTTTTCCAGTATTATTATATGAACATTATATAGGCCTGGAAATTAAGGATGAGAGAGGCTGTTGATTCCTTCCTAAATCATTTTAGCAATACGACCTTTAAGGGCATCATTATTTTAGTAAAAATGAGAAGTAATGTTGCTCTTGAAGCAGATGGTATTATAGCTCATAAAGGAAACTTATTGAAAAGCTGATCTGTACAGGGCACTAGGCTAACCACTGAAAAGAGACAAGTGTGAATAACATGTCTTCTTTCATTGAGTATAAATGATATAAAAATAAAAATAATTATGTAGGACAGGATACAGCAAGCCTCATATAAGATACAAAACTTCAGCAAGGTGCTAGAGGAGTCATGGAAATCGGTTACTTAGGTGGCTGAGCGGGAACACTGAAGGCAGGGGGCTTTCTCGGCATAGCGTAATGCTCCCCCAGACACAGCCGTAGTGCGAACACACAGAATTCAGGTAATCACAGATGCTCAGTTTGACAGAGGAGGAGGGTTCACAAATGTGGAAGAATGAGATAGGCTTTGTGAGTTACGGTGGATTAATTTTACCAAGAAGCTATGAGTGCCATGATGAGCAGTTTTACTTAAAATCAGGGAGACTCCAATATGGCCTCTACTAAACCCAGAAGACTCAAAGCCTTACTCATGCCAGTTATCTTAAAGTCATTAGGTGGCCATAGATTCAAAATATCCACATTTCTAATTCAGTTCAATAAATATTGATAGCATGAGGAATTGCTACTGAAATACACAAACATTCCATTTCAATTGGATCTTATACAATTAGACAATTGTTTAAACATTCTCGCTTTGCTATAGCATTATAGTTTATACCACAAACCTCATGTACATTTAGTTTCCAGGCCATTACATAACGGAAGTTTCCATTATGTTTTTCCCTAAAACATATGACAGGTTTCTAGTAGAGAAAGTGAAAAATAATGTTCTGATGTAGAATTGGTTAAGTTCTGACAAGAAAATCCCATGGAACCCTTTGTCCATTTAAATTTATTATAATTACTAATATATTTTATAAGATTAATTGCACTGAGCTTTCATCCAATCAAGTTTGTTATTTAACACTTGAGATGGAGTTTTTCAAATTAATCACCCAAAATACCTATGGGACACAATATCTTATATATTGCAATTAAAGTTACTCTTTCCAGTAATTTTTGTTTGTTTGTTTTGTTTTGTTTTGTTTTATTTTCCATAGCTTAGGCCTCCAAATGCACTGCCTCTCTTAACACCAAAATGGGCTTCTGAGACTCCTGACCAAGTTCTTAGATTCTGTGTTGATATAAATCTCTAACAGTCCTTTCTCTGTTAGAGTAAAATCCTCCTCCTATGCTGTTGCAGACTGGGGTGGACTTTTCAGGTTGGAAGCAAGTCCTGTCATTTCATGTGTCACTTCAAAATCTTTACAAACTCTTGGAAATATAACTCCCTCTAGTGCTCCTATTTGGTCTTTTTTATCCAAGAACAGCACATTAGGTTGATGTGAAATGATGAACACAATGAGTTATACTCTACTTATTTTTAAACATCATTACCTGCAGTAAGTTTTTTTGGGGGGGACAATAGATGAACCTCCATTCTGATGACCAACAATTGGAAAAATGACAATATTATGAATTTTTATTCCATGAGGTTAATCATCCACATATGGTATCCAAAAAGTAGTATTTTATATAAAATTTTAAATGACGATTTTTTAACTAAAAACAGAACAGAGGTAGGACTCTTTATAGCATGTTGTACATTTTAATGGTCTTTCCAACCAGTTCTGAGTGGTTTACATTACTCTACTCACTTTGAAAATGAGAAATTAAGGCACAAAATGTTCACTTACTCATGGTCACCCAATTGCAAATTTGTAGAGTTGACATCTAATTGTAAGCAGTCTGGCTCAATTACATGTGGAAATTATAGAGTATACCATTCTACAATAGTTTCAATTATGTAGAACAAGTAAGTAGTAATGTCCAGTCATATGTGTGAGATAATTTTATCAATACTTTATTTCGAATCTTCTTACATTGCCCTCAGACTGTTTTTAATGCAAATATTTTGGTTAATATTCTTCAACTGTCTATTTATACCTCTTACTGTGTTACAGACAAAAAAAAATAATTGCAGGGCAACATAATATTTCATAACAAAGGATTTTTGATACTACCCTTTCAAGGAAAATAATAATAATAAAAAAGAAATACCCACTCACTTCTAACCTGATATGTGACATATTGAATTTGAAGTTTCCTATTTTACTACCTAAGTTTCAAATTCAGGGTCATAGTAATAAGCACAGTAACATTTTAATGATTTAATTATATTTTCTAATCTGAAATATTTGAGACATGCAGAGAATAGAATAAAGGATGAACTGCTAGCCTTGGAATTTTCCATTTTTATTTCTCTGTTCCACTTTGGAAATGATTTAGAAACAACTGTGCAAGGATTCGTGGTCTGTAAATATGCTTTATGACAGATGAATAAGCATAGATTTTGTCGAAGGCATGACTGCTACTTTAATAAGCTTTCTCAGCGACAGGCTTTTATAACCTTGGGTGAAGTAAGACACTGTGAGGCACTATCTTATGCAGTACACTAAAATCTGTAATAAGGCTACATCATTAGGGAAGGTGGTACTACATCATTAGGGAAGGTGAAACACAGTGAGATCAATTTGTGGTGGCCATGAAAATTTGACACTTAAGTCTACATAACTGATGGATGGCACTAGCCAATGGCTCCATGGATTCACCTCTCCCCCTTCTCTCTCTCTCTCTCTCTCTCTCTCTCTCTCTCTTTATACACACACATATATGCCCTATTGGAACTCCTGAAAACAAGAGACACAAACAATAGAACAGATTTACATGATAGCAATAAAATTAGGAAAGTTATTAACAGGGGGAAAATTCTTAAAAGTCATCTTACTCCCTATCAGTGTATACCTTACTTGAGTTTATTTATTTTTTTAAATCATAGGAGACCAGACATTTGTTTTTATAAAATTCAGTGAAGTCTTTATTGAGGGTGAAATAATAAAACATCCCTCTTTGCACTGTTAAGAGTTCTAAATAAAACAGTTGATCCTTACATGAAAGTGTTTTAAAATTACTAATGAAGAGAATTAAACATTTGTTACAAATTAACACCTTTCTCTACTTGTTACAAAAGGAAGTAAACAATGCCCAGAAACTTGCTTCATAAATCAAATTGTTATCATCTGCTCTTAGGATGCCTAAAACAGGATGTTTCTTAGATTGATCTCACACATACTATGTAGTTGTGTCTCATGAGCATAGACGGCTGGATCAGTGAGTCACAGGATAATTGCAAGCAGACACCTGCCTTGTTTCCAGCACAGAGCTGTAGCCAATGGCTTCAGGTTCCCCCCAGTGTCCTTTCCCTGAGCAGGACCACATATGATCCCGCAATGGGTGTTTCCTCAGAGGTATCTCTGAGCCCTGAGAAATCACGCATCCATTCTGAAAAGTAAATCACGTTGAAATTAAGAAATAAAAAATAAGAAAAAAGCAAAACCTTTGCTCTTCTCATATATCTTTTATCAGCACGGAGATTCTGCCATCTCTGGTCACCTTTCATTCTGGAATCATATGAAAATCTTTGTCTGGTAATAAAGTGGAAAGGAAAGAGGCCTTGATCTTCCAAAATGTGGAGTATCAAAAGGAAACATGATATACAATAATTATAAATTTAACTGTCTCATTTGACATTGTGTTTAGTTATAAAACACCTCAAAGATAAATATTTGTACACTGTACATGCTTAGGTTTAATTCATTAGAACACACTGTATGAGTAAAAAAGTAAATTAATTTGGGATATATATCTAACTTTATACCTACTGCTGAATTGACATCCAGAAATAGTTACCCCTTGGAAATATCATCAATGGATATGTTATTTCCTCTTTTTAAGGAACATGTATGTCTTCAGTCTGTTTTTGTTTTATCCCAAGTTTTTTCAACTTCTATTTTAATTCTTGTCAAGTCTGCCGACTCCACCCAATTGCCCTGAACAAGTGCATTTATTTGATATAAGATTAAAACATTTTAAAGAGAGGCTTAAAGAAATCTAAGTGTATGTGATATATCTTCCCCTCTTTCTACCCCCTTCTAAGGATAAGGAAATCTTAAACAGGTTGTATCTGGTGGTATAAGTATATGCAAAGACGTCAACTTGGCTGCATCAATATTCAGCAGCTAATGCCTATGTCACCCCAACTGAAACCCTGGGAGATTCAATTTTTAACTAAATATATTCAAAAGAAGTTCCATTTTGAACCAAATTCTCTATTAGAGAACCTAACTTTCTCCTGAGAATGACCTTATTTTTAGGTAAGTAAAAGTTTGAGTTCATGTTCATTATCTCAGCATTGGTTAAGGAAACGATTTTTACAAGCCCAGTTATTTGGTCAGAGATGGATGCCTGAATTCTGGGAGACTACTTTCCTATCTTTTCAATGTTCTGGAATTATAGAAAATTATAACACATTACAGTGGTGTATATTAGAAATACTTGGAGGGGCTTGGGTGCATCCATTGGGGTTTGATAAAAGTAACTTTTTTGCATTATATAGTATGGAAACAAAAATAAAATATAAAGTACTAAGGGATATACTAAACATTGAATGTAGGTAGAATTTTTAAAAGAACCATCAATAGTTTTAAAAGAGCTTCCTTCCATTAATGTGCATTTTCCATATCAGCTTTTACACTGGAAACGACCATATGTAATAGTTTTTACTGTGGATTTTAATAATGGTCTCTTCAAATTTTGGATATAGGCACAACTATATCATTTTCACTTAAGTAAAAATAAATAAATTTGTATTTTTATTATCATCTAAAAATGTATAACAAATGACATTAAAGTATTTAATGCCTCCATTTTCCTTCAGTGAACTGTCATACTTTAATTCCTTTGAACTTTTTAATGAATTTGAATCCATTTAATGCATACACTAAGTCTATTTGAATGTATTAATATCATTAATATTGAATGTAAGAATTTCAAAATAAGAAGACTCTATTTGCAGCACACCTGTCTTGGCAGAGTAGTAACCCTGAAAGGCTGCTTGGAAAAGACTCAAAGGGACATCAGCTACAAAAACACAGGACTGCCGTCTGAAGGTGACCCCTTCAGGACTGCCAGCTAGGGGACCCCACTAATAGCCACAGTTCTTGAACTGTGTGCCATTATCCCTGGCTCCTGGAACAGGCACCCATCTGTTAACTCCAGGGATCATTAATCTAAGATAGTTTTGCAATAAATGTCCTGGGGGTGGAGGTTTCCTTGTCTGTACTGAGCATATCATGAAAAAGTCCTGTGTGCCACATCTAGTTTACACGCTTTCTAATCTCTGGGCTCATGGGACACTGTGTCAGACGATAGTTGGACGGAGACACACACTCAGGACCCTGTACAAGGTTGTTTGTACCTGAAAGCAGCATGCTTAAGGACCCCTGTTACCCCATAATCTGCAGGGCTTTCTGAGGTAACTTGGATTTGTAGTCTATGTAACATATTGTCATTTCAGTAAAAATAAAGGCTAATTTCTTATTGAACAATTGTTGATATTTTTGAAGCAACAAAGTAGCATTTTAAAATGTATACCTCTTGCCTGGAAGATTATGTTATGTTTAAGTAGAAGCTTATTAACTGTCCTTCCTAAATTCTACAAATTAAGCTTTTTTTTTTTAAATTAGCTATGTTTTACAAAAGGGGAAACTGAGGCATAGAAACTTTAAGAAAATTGCCCAAGAAGAGCTAGAAAACTACTTTAGGCACCCTGGTGTCCAGGTCTATGCTATGGAGTCTATGTGCTACTCCCTGTTTATTTCATGCAAAAACAGAGGGAGACATTCTGCTTAAAGAGAGCTGAAGGAATCTGTGTACTCCACAAAGACAGTTGGAGGAGGAAACACATACCAGACATGTGCGGCTTTAATCACAGCCCAATCTCATCCTGAGTTTTATAAACAGTGTACACAGCAGAAGATATTTACAATTTGCCTCATTTTCCTTAAAAAAAAAATTACATCATCTCCCCATTGTACCTTGCCCTCAGTCTGTCTTTGTCAAACCCTTGTCACCCCAGTGTCCAACCAGCCTGCTCCTTTCCCAATGTCAATGGGTAGTCCAATTAAGTTACTTCTTATCTATTTATGTCCATAGTCTTTGATCATCCTTCTGAGGACTTAAACTGGGTACCATCCACAAAGCATTATGCTGAGCTGAAGAGAGATGGGTTGAAACCTTGGCACGGAGCCCTCTCCTTCTCATGCACCAGATAACAAAGATTTGTAGGCCCAAAGCTGATTATGTGTAGGCATATGTTAATAATTTGCTATATGATCTATTTGTAGTTTCTTCTTCATTCTTCATTATTATTGGGAGTTTAGTGATTTAGCTTTAAAAGTTTTAGAGTTGACAAGCTAAGTAAATGATATATTAAATCAAACTTTCTTGTAGCTCAAATGATCTGCCAAATGTGCAAACACACAGCGTTTTAGACTAGGTATTAATCCTACTTAATCTATCAAAATTACTTATTTAGCATTCTGTTCTGATTTACTGTCTCTTCCCTAACAAGGAGAAGAAAGATTCTTCTTATGCTCACCATTGAATAATGTCATAATTATAAATGAGGAGAACATCCCTGCCTTCTGGGTTCTCATTTCAAATGCAAGATAACATCAGAAAGATGAAAATATGTTGATTATGTTAAAAATGGTGTTTGAAAATGTAAAGAGATTATGAGTGGATGTAATCATTCTTTAATTTGAAATCTCAAAATTAAAAAAAGAAAGACTCTCCACTAACAAAATGTTTAAATAACAATGTCAGAAATAAAAGATAATTTTGAATTTAAATTCCAAGATATAGTGTAAAGATATTGTAATTATGAAATGTTGCCAAATAGCTTATCCAATTATCATATATATATATATATATATACATTATATATATGATAGATATATAATTAGTATAATCTTGAATACCAGTTTCTGAATACACTATAAAACATTTTAAAACGTATTATTGAAAAATTAGGTATTCTCTTCATTAATTTAACATGAAATAGTAATCACTATTAACAGAAACTAAATTTATCGTTCTGATTGGAGGTCAACAATCTAGTAAATACAGAGTGAATAGATACATTATATAAGAATTTAGTGAGTTTTATTTTCTTGTAAGGGCACATAGCATGAGATCTGCCCTAATGTTAACAAATTTTTAAGTGCACAGTATAGCACTTTTAACTACAGGCACAATGCTGTTTAGCAGATCTCTAGAAATAATTCATCTTGCATCACTGAAACTTTATATCCGTTGAATGGCCTCTTTCCATTTCCCTGTCCTTCCAGCCCCTGACAACTACCATCCTAGTCTCTGCTTCTACGAGGTTGACTCTCTTAGATGCCACCAATAAAATCATGCAGTGTTTGTCTTTCTGAGACTAGCTTATTTACTTAGCATAATGTCCTTAGGATTCATCCAAGTTGTCACATATGGGCGATTACCTTCTTTTTAAAGACTTAATAATATCCCATTGTATGTTTTAAAGGGGGCTTGCAAATTTGAAATGGTAATGGAATGTATAAGCACTAATATAGAAATACTTCCTCCTTTGTTTTTAATCATAGTATTTTGTTTTGGATACACTAACACATCTTCAAATTAATGGATTACAAATTTGGTGTACAGTAGTCTCCTCTCATCTGCAGGGAATACATTCCAAGAAACCCAGTGAATGCCTGAAACTGGATAGCACCAAACTCTGTATATTATTCTTTTCTTTTCCTATACATACATTCCTTGTCACTTAAAAAAACAACTTTATGGCTTTGGTGTATCTGAATTGTCAGCATCACTGTTCTTACAGAAGAGAATATGAGCAAGGGCAGTAAAATAATAGATATGATTATATTTTTGAGCATTTATTTTTAGTTTTATTATATTGCCTTTATTTTCAGTTAGTTAGAATCAAATTATTAACTCATAAAACAGGATAATGATACTATTACTGCTTTTATTTTATAGAATGTGCAGACTGGTATTCTATGTTATCAGACCCTGAATTCCAGTATTTGTACAGTCAGGAACAGATATTTTTAAACTGGAAGATGGAGTGGAGGAAGAAATACTAAGCAATCTGGATAATTCTTTGGTATCACCTTGACTTTATTCTAATGTAAAACAAACAACTCAAACTTGGATAACTGTGATTAGTTTTTGATATTCAGTAGGGTAAAAATACAATTAAATAAATATAATTCAGATTCACATTACATTATCAAAATAGTTAGAGGCATCCCTCAGCATTCAGGGTTCCATTATCTTAAAGCTAAGACAGAGAATATCATTACTCACAATACTTATTTTTTTGTACTCTTCTATTTGTAGGCATTAGACACCTAAATATTATGTGATTGTTTCAAGGCAAATTTGAATTGAAATGTATGAAATTCAGGAAATACATGGAGTTTCCTGAAGCATTATTTTATGTTTCTGGATTTTCCATTTTTGCATCATAGATGTGTTGGCAGAGGAATTTAATGAAATATGTATAGTCACGATCAAGTTATCTTAAGCACAAGCGTTATCTTCAAATCTTTCTCATAAGTGTTTTATGTACATATGCAAAGAGTGAAGCAAACTATTTTAATATGTGAATTATTTACCAGAATAGCAATCATTTGGGTATTTAAAGAATATATATTAGCAGCTCCTATGGATTTATTGTCATTTGCAGTGGGAGCCTGCAGAGAATATGAAAGATGTTTGTATGTGTGTTTTATCTCCTACACATTTAAATTAAAAACAAAACAAAAACACTTCAATAATGTTTGCATAATTTGGAACTGTTTCTGATTGTTAAAGAGATCCATGCTGATATCCCCAACTAGCTTAGATGATATATTTTAGATAGAGGATAGCGTAAATGCCTGTCTTAGTTATCTTAGTCTGCCATAACAAAATACCACACACTGGGTGCCTTGAACAACAAAAATATATTTTTTCACAGTTCCGGAAGCTGGACGTATGAGAACAGGGTGCCAGCATGGTCAGTTTTTGGTGAGAGCTCTCTTTCTGGCTTGCAGATGGCTGTCTTCCTGCTGTATCTTCACCTGGCCTCTCTTTGGTGAATACACAGGAGAGAGAGAGAGAGAGAGAGAGAGAGCTTTCTGGAAGCACTCTTCTTGGGATACTAATCCTATTGGATGAGGACCCACCTTCACAGCCTTATTAAACCTTAATTACTTTCTTAAGAGATTTCACCTCCAAGCACAGCCATACTGGGGGTTAGGGTGTCAACATACAAATTGGGGTAGGGGGGGACATTTAGTCCATAACAATGCCAGAGCATTTCTTTTGATTATGATATTGGGTATACAGGAGTTATGTTAAAAACAGACAAACAAAAAAACTCAGGTCATCTAGGGAACATGCAGAGTGGATATTACTTCTTTGGTAAATTCAGGAAATTTTTAGCTATGATGATGAATTGCCATTGTGAATATATATTATGTCTAGCATTATTGACTCCATTTTGTATTTTGATAATTGTCGCAGCCATCTAAAATCTATTTATTCTATTTCAATAATATTGTGCATAATGATCTTCCAGCATTAAAAATAATCAAAACAATGTGTCTTTGTAAAGTTATGAGTAACGACAGAATTCAAACATTTTCTGTTTACAGAAAAATTTAAAAAGATGTTCAAATCTTTCAGATGTATATATGTGTATTTCTAGTACAATAACTTATATGTCCTTATCTTTAGAAATGCCTTTATTTATGACTGGACAGTGTTAGTAAGGTTAATACCAATCTTTCAGATTTCTGGGCAGTTTGCTTCAAGTCACCATGGTTTCCAACACCCCCGCTCCAGCTTCTGACTAACCTGGAGGCAGTTAATGTCTTTCTCCCAGTTTCCTTTGCCTTCTTCACCTCAGGATTCTCAATACTGTTTTCAAAAAATTTGGTGATAAACTCTGAGCTTTCTAGATGTTTTTGGTGATTTTACTTTGATGTATTTTTTTCTGACAACGTGCATGTTAAATATAATGGATAGTTATAGGTATCCTGCAGGCATGATGGAGAAGTGTTTTTAAAAGAAATGCCTGCGTAGGGAAGAAGCACTCCCTGTTTGAGTGGTTAGTCATACATGGATAGATAGTTCAAGAATTAGAAGTTGGTAACCTGGAAACTTAGAAACATTTCAGTCATCCATTTTTTTTTCAATGACCACTGTTTTTCTAATGGGCTATGGGGAAAAAACTGACAAACAAAACAAAACAAAACAAAACAAAAAACAAAAATACTAAGAGGATATTGTGGATTTAAGCAAAACAATAAAAAGGTTATTTTAGTTTTATAAGGATTTTGGATAGACAAACGCTGTTCATAGGAGTTCAAGGAAGTAAGATAGTTCTTGTCACTTAAAAGCAGATGAATTGGCTAAAGAAACTTAAACTGCTTCTCTGGTCAAAAGTAACAACAAAAAGATTGCCTTAAGAAGAAGGTTATTTCATTTCATTTATTTTTTAGCAAAATAAAGCTGTTTTCTGCACCTGTTGTTATTTTGAATAAAACATTGCTGATAAAAATGACTGATCTTAAGGATTTTATATTTCTTTTCTTGTTGAACTTTCCATTCTCAATTTTTCCTTTATTAGTAAAAATATTCTCTGAGCACATATTATATGCCAGAGAGTTTGACAAATACATAAAAAATAGAAATGAAATCTACTGGATCTACCCAGAAATATACAAGAGTTCTGAGTCTTCATGCAAGAAGTCATAAACTAGAGAGAACAGAAAGATTTGAATGTAGGGATGGAAATAAAGAAGTTTTACATTAATAATAATAATAATAATGCCAGAGAGCACCCAATATATATTAATCATCATCCTTGTAAAGAGCAGTCAATTGGCTAATTTAATCAGGAAAATAATTCACTAGAAAAATATATATTTAAAAAAAAACCCACAATCCTCAAGAAAATGACCACCACCACCCCCGCCCCTGAAAAAAAAAAAAGAAAAACAAAATAGGGTCAAAAGTAGCAGGAAGCAAGGGAGGCTTGGGGGCCTGAAAAACAGGAACCAGTCTGTTGCTGAGCAGGTGGTGAGATCATCCTCCTGGTCCCACTCCCTGGAGTGCTGAGCATCTTCTGCTCACTCAGCCTCACCTCTCCCCCTTGTCTGTTAGCCCCAGCTTTACTCCCACAGGATGGAAGAGAATAACTGCCAATCTTAGGCTACCTTTCTTCTAACTTCAGAGGCGGAGAGGATTTTTTTCCTTCTATTGGGTAGCAAAAAATAAAATAAAATAAACAAGTTTTCTGCATAAAATTGTTATTATTTTTGTTGCAAAAACTCATATTATGTAGAAGTTATCTTAAGTAACATGTTTTAAGAATGCAGAAGATAAAGGAGGATATATTAAAAAGTGATATGGATATGCAAAGATAGACTGAAAAGGTAAATCAAACTTAAGATATGGAAGGTTCATAAATTGAAACTGAAAAAATTATAATAGAAGTTATGATCAAAGAAATAGTGGAATAAATCATTCCTCAATTGAACAAAGACTTGTCTCACTTACATTAAAAAATAATCCTTTTTATTTGAAATAATATCAAACATAAAATATTGAAGAAAATGACTTTCCTCAAAGGTACAAAACTAATTTGACCTTATTCTTTTTTGCAAATCTCAATGTCCCACCCCCAAAATAAATGAAGCATAGTTTTAAGAGGAACCATAAATTACTTAATAAAACCAGTAAAACTGTCATCTATTTCTAAGACAAAAGGAAATGTATTTATATGTAAAAATAACCAAAAGAAATGAAAATGTTCTGTCTCTGAAAAGTATCTTGAAAATAAATTATAATACTAGTTATACAAATTTAAAGAAAAAAAGAATAAAAAATGGGTCTTTAAACAAATAAATATAAAATGCTATTATAATGATCCCTGTTAATGTAGTCACAACGCTGAATTAAAACAAAGATACTTTAGAAGTAATCATTGTATCTTAAAATAGTTGAATCTGAGTTAATACACCCTATTATTATAAAAATCATTTAATTTAGAGTTATTAAATATAAAGTATATTTATTTCCCTAGCAAAAGTTTGGAACACAGAAGTTTGTCTTTAGCTCTTAAATTAATCATATATGCCCCAATTGTGTTTTGATGACAAAAGCTACTACTACCAACATGAATTACATCATTTTTTTCTCTTCCATATTAGTCCAGGATCTTAGAGTAAGTGACAATTCATATAGAAAAATGCCTAAAACAAAAAAGTCAGTATTTAAAATAATATTTAAGTACAGAGGGTGCCAAAAAATGTATACACATTTCAAGAAAGGAAGACTTTATTAAAATTGTAATATTCAATAAATACAAGATGAATGCCAGTCATGTGTATACATTTTTTGACACACCCTATATACTAAGAGAAAGCTGAAAAGTTTTTAGAGTAAAACTAAAACTATACTTTCTGTGTAAACACAAGAAAAATTCAGAAATGTTATCATTTGTTATTAATGAATAGTAGACTTAGAATTTATTAATTGAATATGTCATAAACCTTAAGATTTTCTATTCTGGCATATTTGTTTTTAATAAGAAAACCAATAAATAGTGATGGTATTATGTTTATATACTTTTATAAACATATAAAATTATGTAGTAAAGATATATATTTACATTACAATTTTCAACATCATTCTTATAAAAAATATACCCAGGTCAATCTTAGGTTATTCTTTATTTCATATTTTTTTACTTAAGGGTGGATATCATAAAAATTTTAAAAAGTAAAGTGACTAAGTTAGACATCAGATCAACATAAAAGTACATTCACATTTTGGAAAGAGGTAATTAATATACATAATTCAAGATTTTTGTTCTTTCTTTGGCACAATGGTTTCATAAATTGGTGATATGGGCTATTTATATTTGCCACTTAAGAGACATTTTTCCCAAGGGCATTTTATATTATTCAGGCTACTAATCAATCAAATTCCTGTAAGCCTTATTATATTCGTACTCACCAAACTCTATCAGATGTCTGGGCAAGCACTGTGCATAGGACTGTGTACAATGATGAAAATCTGTACTGGGCTGTCCAGTATAGTAGTGACCAGTCCTCTGTGGCTTCTAAGCACTTGAAATGTGGTGAGAGCAACTGAGGAACTATGTTGTTAATATTCTTTCATTTGAATTTATTTAAATTTAAATTTATAATAGTTACAGGTAGGCAGTAGCCACTATTTTGTGCAGTGTGGATCCAGTAAATTATCTTCATGCATGTCATGTGTGAATGCTCTCCATGTATGATTTTCACATGTAACATCATAATTAAGATCCAATAATGTCTCTCAAATTGCAATAAGTCAGATTCTAAAATACTCATTCCCTCATCACAGTTCTTGAATTAATTCAGGTACATACTACTTTTCAAAATCAATTTTCTTAACTATAAAGTGATCGATTGAACATATCTATTTACTAATGGATTATTTATTTCTAAAAATCTATAATTATATACTATGACAGCAAATATGTATGTAATAATGAATAAGCTCCTAGTTCTTGGAATCCAGATTGGTATTGGGTCGTAAAAAAAGTCATGATGCATGTTTGCAACAGATTGTACTAGTTCATTTTTGGAAGTACTAGAGTCATTCACATCTATGTTATTACTATGCCATTTGATGGCTGACAGTTCTAGCTTCATTCTAAAAAAAAATTGATTGATTTGGTTGAGTTTTGGAGATTTTACAACAAGTTGAAGATCGAATATCAAACTATGCATTTTTGCCATATTTTACTGTTTTACTTCCATAAAGGGAAGAACGCATGTCAAACTTGTGAAAAGTTGCAAGTTTACGATGACAATGCTCTACAAGAACGACAGTCCCAACAATAGTTCACAAAATTCCGTGCAGGTGATTTTGATCTCAAAGACGCTTCTCAGTCAGGGAGGCCCACCGAGATTGATGACGACAAAATAAAGGCATTGATTGAGTCAAACCCATGTTACATGACATGAGAGATTGCAGAAACATTGAACACCCATCATTCAAGCATTCAAGACCACCTGAAAAAGCTGGGATACGTAAGCAAGCTCGATATTTGGGTTCCGCATGAACTCAGAGAAGTTCATTTGATGGCGCGCATAAACATCTGCAATATGCTCATTCGACTTGAGGAAAACGATCCTTTTTTGAAGCGACTGGTAACTGGTGATGAGAAGTGGATTGTTTACAACAATGTGGTGTGCAAAACATCTTGGTCCTGATGTGATGATTCGCTTCAAACGACATAGAAAGCAGACATTTATCAGAGGAAGATTACGCTCTCAGTGTGGTGGGATTTTAAAGGTGTCGTGTTTTTCGAGCTCCTACCAAGGAACCAAACAATCAATTCGAATGTGTACTGTCGGCAATTGGACAGTTTGAATGAATCCATCATCCAGAAACGTCTAGAGCTTGTTAATTGTAAAGGAGTCGTGTTCTATCGCGACAACGCAAGACCACACACAAGTTTGATCACCCGTCAAAAATTATTGGAGCTTGGATGGGACATGTTTCCACACCCACCATACTCGCCTGACCTTGCGCCGTCAGACTTCCACTTGTTTTGCTCTCTTCAAAACTCCTTGCGTGGTATAATGTTCAATTCAGATGAGGCTGTAAATCAGCAACTTGTTCAGTTTTTCGCCAATAAAAACAGGTCCTTCTAAGAACAAGAAATTATGAAGTTCACTGAAATATGGCAAAAGGTTATCAAACAAAATGGGCAATATATCATTGATTGATCTTTGTTCTTTATATAAATAAATGACCTTTGAAAAACAGACAAAATACGTCATGACTTAGATTCTGATGCCCCAATAAATACAATGATATGGACATTGTACCCATAATGTTGGGCAGAGAGTGTTCAATTAATAAACAGAGAAAAAAATAAGTAACTCATAGTAGATGTCTATCTCATATAGTTCTTGGGACATAGTAAAAAGTCAGTAATTCTATTTTTTAATATATGGCAGATATTGCTAATTTTTCCACTAAAGTCCTCTTCTCTATTATGAAAGAACTACTGAGTTCCTGCAAGCACATTTCTCAGCTTGGTTTGTAAACAGATATGGCTCTACGACTAATTGTGGCCAATGGGTTGTGTGTGGAAATGACATGAATAGGTTATAGGTCACCTGCTTAAAAAGGTGATGGCTTATGACATCCTCTGTCCCACAGGCTAAAAGGAAGAAACACTGAGTCAGTTGGCAATGCAGGCTAGGTTAACAGCTTAGGGAATGTTTTATAGATAGAGATGTCCCTAAAACTTAGATGTCCTTGTGAAGCATAACTTTTTACATACTTTGCAGGGTTCGGCAAACTTTAGAGACGGAAGAGCAACCAGGGGTCCGTAAACTGTGGCTCGCGAGTACGTACATGTGGCTCTGAAGTAAAATTGAAGATGAAAACAAAACTATCATAGCTTCATTGATAATTTTACTTTAAATTTTCCTTATTTATAAAAATGCATTTATGGCTCTTGAATAATTATTAAATTGTTGTGAGGGACAGGATTGGCTCTTCCAGGGGTCGGCAAACTTTTGAGAAGGAATGTACCCAAAGAGCCGCCGCATGTGGCTCGTGAGCCGCAGTTTGCCCATCCCTGCTCTGGACTATCAAGTATACTCTGCAATATTACATTAGAAGGAAGAAATATCTGCCCTGTGTTGGAACGCTTTGTTACAAAGGCTTAACTTGCACTCCATTAATACAGGAAATTAATACTGAGGAAGCATGATGCTCTCATAAGAGAAGAAATCTAAAATGCGTGGCATTGGCCTAGCAGTTGGCATGTGGGCGGTAGATGTCATGCAGGATAGGAAGTTTATTTTTTACTTGGCAATACAGGTGGTAAAACTTTCACCCAGTAGAACTTAGAAGACAGACCACGTGCTTATAGAACTTGTAGTTTTATAAAAGTGATTAAAAAAACTAAAATTATTGATGCTCTTTGATGCTTCTGGCAGATACTGGGAAGTGATTGATTCAGGCAAGAATCGGCTAATTTGCAAGCCGAGATGAAAGGGAATTCAGCCCTGTTGGATAATTTCTATGCATATGGGCTGCAATTTAAATTGACTGAAATTTTGGTAACATTGGGCCTCAGAGTTGGAATAGCCCAAGCTTCTGAAGCTCAAGCAGCAGGAGATAGGATTGTCATTCAATGTCTTTTTCAAGAGCCTCCAGTTCCATGCCAGACAGTGGGAGCCAGCTCAGCTGCAAAGAACAGATTAATGGCGCTGCTCGCCCCAACTCACTCCGAGCCTGCTGTTTCAGCTGGCCTCCCAAGAATTGTGACCAGATGTGATCTGTGACTGTTGAAATTATGGGAAGCAAATAAACTCAAACCTCTGAGGGGATTTATATTCCCAAAGATACATACGCCTGCAACCACTAGGTTTAAACAGGCTGTTTAGTCAGTATGCTTTCCTGCCCACTTTAGATGGGGCCAAAGAGGATAATGAGCTAAAAAGATCCTTCTACAGAGGAAAACCAGAGTCCCTGGAAGATAATGGAAAAGAGAATTCCTAAAGGATAGAACTGGCATTACCAGATGGGTAATCATGACGATTTCTTCATGCAGGGCAGGGTATTTTCACAATTTCTGCCATTAGAGATTGATGACTGATATAAAACACTGACTGCAGTATGCTTTCAACTCTTCTCCCGACACCCATTCTCCCAATTTTTTTTTTCTGTTTTCTTGCTCCTTCTTCACCAATTTATATTGAATGGGACAGAAACGTGTCTTTTGACTTTTCAATCACCAAGAAATGAAGAGCCATATCTTGACTGGCTGCAAAGTCCAGCGACTTCTCCAAGAACACGGATGGCGCACGCCATTCAGTAACTTGAATACACTGAAGCGAACACTTTTAATTGATTCTTTTTTCCTGCTGTTCTTTTTTGGTAATAGAATCCCCAAGTTTCAAATGAGCACATGGCTTCACAACACTGGTCCAATGCCAGTCTCCTTAGCATCTACTGACAGTGTCTCTATAGCAATATTCTGCTCACTGGGCTACAGAAACAAGATATGCAACTTTTGGGCATTATATCTATAAGAGGAAGTTGCTTGCACTCGATTCCCTCTTTCCTTTCTCCTGTAAGCTACAACAGTAACATATTATGGATACGCAGTTTTGACCATATAAATACATAAAACACACTAAAGCATACTAGAACAAAGAAATTAAAGAAACATGAATTCCAGGATAATCTCTTCTAACGGAGACAGCCATTCACTCTGGTCTGCCCATTTATCCACCAGATCTCTTTCTTGAGAATTTCGTAAATACTCCTATGTATCCCCTTTTTTCTACCAACGATCGCTATTTTGGAAAATTCTGGGCATAATGTGATTTTCTAGTTTTAGTCATGGCATACATACCATTTCAACTACATACATAACAAAATGTCTCCGTATCTTTTAAGTGCCAGGAATTTACAAAGATATGCTTAGATTTAATTATTCTCTGTCAGATTTTCTTGCAGTGTGGTGTGGCATTTCAATCTATACATTCAAGATTTCTTTTTCTTGAATTTCTAAATTGATTATTGTTCAAGTTGGTTAGTGTGTGCTCACTAGCCAATATTCCAATAATCTTGAAAACATTCTGTTTTTTTTTTCACGTTGTTTTGGTTTTCTATTACCACCAGACATGTTAAGATGAATGATTGTGTTAAAACCACACAAAATTATTTTCTTACTGATAATAAATTGGGTCAGAAATCCATCCTGGGTCAGGCTGGGCTAAAATCAAGATGCTGACAAGGTCGAAATGGTTTCTGGAGGCTCTAGAGAACAACCTGTCCCCTTGCCCTTTTACAGCTTCTAGATGATGCCTGAATCTTACTTGGCTTGTGACCTCTTCCTCTAGCTTCAAGCCAGCAATTTATGTCTCAGACCATTCTTCTGTCCTCAGAGTTTTCTCTGTAGCTACAAAGATCCTCTGTATTTAAGGACTTACATGACTAGATAGGGCCCAACTGGATAACTGAGGAACTCTCTCCATATTAAGGTCCTTATCTTTAATTAAATGTGTAACGTTGCTTTTGCCATGTAACATACATAATTACAGGTCTGAGGATTGAGATGGGTTCCTTTGGAGGACTACTATTCTATCTACCACACAGGGTTTACTGTTTCCTTTGGTCTGTTTCAATTATTTAAGGAGCAAATAAGAACAATTCTACCCAAACTCTGAAAATAACAGAGGAATATATACCTTCTAGTTTTATTGGGCCTGAATTACTTTATTACCAAAATCAGACAAAAAATTATAGAAGTAGATTATGACAATCCAACATCTTTGAAATATGGATGCAAAAATCCTTGGGATGACATGTATACTCTCAATTATTCAACAATGCCTCTTAAATGAGGTCCTGAATAAATACAAAAAGCTTCTGTATTTATTTCTCCACATTCGCATCTAATAACACTACAGGGAACATTTCAAGGTAGTATGGACAGTTTTTTGGGCCTGAATGGACTTTCTTATTATTACTATTTTGGTGCTCATTGTTTTTCTCTGTTGACTGTACAAAAATACTTGGTTCCAGTGATTGAAAGCAAGCAAAAATCTTTACTCTTTATTGTATCTTATAAAGACTAATGGGTGTTTACAATGATCTATGTACTTCTTTGATATAGCTTTATAGTTAGAATTATTTGTTTTGTTTTGTTCCTATTCTTCTCTCCTACTTTTTCTAAGTATCATTTTTCTAAGTATCACTATTTTCATAATTAATTTGCCTCCTTAAAACCACAATGGTTTGAAGATATACCAACTTCAAATTCTAAAGTCTATCTTTACTCTTCAGTCAAAAGGAAATATTTGATTCCCTTTCTCATCTCTTCATATAAGAATTGACTTGACCTTTCTTACAAAATTTGCTCACTCTTTCATCCTGTCAAATCCATTGTTTTTTCTGCCCATACTCAGATTTTGCATTATTAAATTAGTTTGACTGAGACAGATACATTTTGGAGTAGATATGAGGGGAGAAAAAAGGATGTTTATTATTATTATTTCTTACTCTAAAGCTGTTTTATTCTATGACATGTTCAAATCAAATATAATTTAAATTTAAGTCATAATTGCTGGATTTGCCTACTTTCCAGTTAAATAAAAAATGTTTAAACATCTATGATTGGTTTTATAATGATTGTATGCACATAGCTCGAAAAGAAAGAGCCATTAATCAAAGATGGTAGGGATTATGGTGGTGTATTATTGCTGCTGGGGGAATTGTCAGCTGTTATTAAAAACTTCTATAGGTATAATGATAATGAAATTGAGAACATCTCAGAGAACAGCTTTAGTTTCCTAATATATATTCCTCTATTCAAAAGAAATTATAAATTTCCTTGAGAGTAGTCATAAGACAAAAATTCCAACTAAATTAAACATCAAAAAGAGGGAGACAAAGTTATAAACATCTGCATGATAATCAATTGCTGAGCAATAAAAAGCAAGAGTAAATCATAAATCATAGCAAACTGATATAATTGCCTCTTTTATAAAATCCTAAACTTAGATGTTAATTTTAGTATATTCATTAACTACACTGTCATATTTTCCCTTGTATATTTTACTTTAGTTTGAATATGCATGATCATTTTTATATGGAATAAATACTAGCATAACTGCTAAAAAAGAATTATACCACTATCAATGAATTCTAGTTATATATGTTAGGATACAACTAACTTATCTAATAATGAGAGCAGCAATGAGTGTTATGTGATGAGTTAAGGTTTTTCCATAGTACAAGAAACCAATTCTGACTAATGGAGCTTAATGTAATTTGGGGTCAAAATAATAACTTATTAGTAGGTACACAGTGATGCAAAGCCTTATATCACCTAAAGAGAGAGAGAGAGAGAGAGAGAGAGAGAGAGAGAGAGAGAGAGAGTATTTAACAAATTACATCTGAGAAAAAAGTAGAGGTTTGGGGAGATCAACCTGAGACAGATTCCATGAAAGATAAAATCCAGTCTGAATGGAATGGTAAATTCTTCCTTTCTTGCTCTTTCTTGCTCTTTTTGGCAAGTCATGAAGTGGTCACACTTATTCTTTCCAGCTCTACAACAGTGCACATGCTATATTTCTTTCTCTGAAGGCCAAAATGTAGTAAGGATATAGACTCTTTGGAAAACACAATAATGGTTTTGATCTGTCCCCTCTATTAGGGAAGACACATTTTTCATGAATAAATAGGGATTACACACACAAAATGACTAAATTCAAGACAACAAATCTCTAGATTTCACTCTTGGTAGCATAACAGATCAGGGTCATTTGCAAAAAATTAAATTAAAAAAATTAAACCTTGAATATATTATGCTAAGTAAAGTAAGCCAGACACAAAAAGACAAATATTGCATGAATCCATTTACATGAGGTGCCTAGATTAGGCAAATTCATAAAGACAGAAAGTAGAACAGAGATTATCAGGGTCAAAGGAAGGAGTGGGTGGGAAGGAGAATGGAAAGTTATTGTGTAATAGGTACAGAGATCTGTTGAGGCTGTTGAGAACATTCTAGAAAAAATAATAACAATGGTCGAACATTTCTAATGTACTTAGTGCATTGAATCGCACATTTAAAAATGTTTAAATGGTAAATTTTATGTTGCATATATTTTACCACGATAAAAAATGTTTAAAAAAGTATATACCCATTCTTGGAAATAACACACAAACCTTAACTACTCTGTGGTTCGAAGAAAAAAATTAAACAAGTGATTTTGTTTAATTATAGATCCTAATGACTATAAAAAGACCACATCTGAAAATGTTGACATGCCGTCAAATCTGTACCTATGGGGAAAATTTACACGTTTATATAAATAAAAAAGAAATGTTCATAAGGTTATGAAATTTGATGAAAAGTAACAAAATGAAACCAAATAGAAGGAAAGAGAAATATACATGTACATAAATTCATGGAATGGAGTGTGTTAGTAAAAAGTAAAAACTGATTAGTTAAAAGGGTAATGATATATAGATAATTCCTTAGTAAAACTATAAAGAATAAGGTGGACGGTATGAACAAGTAAGGAATAATCAAGAGGATAAATTATGTGTTCACTTTTTATTTGTCTTTCTCACTAAAACCTACTTTATTGGAAGTAGAGATTGTTCTCTATTTACTGTTTATGCTTGGCAAAATAATGATCCCCCAGATGTCACATCCTAATATAATGGAACCTGTGACTGTTGCTACCTTACATGCAAGAGGGACTTTGCAGATGTGATTAAGGATCTGGGGATGTAGACAGCATACAGGATTATCTAAGGGAGTCTGGTAAAATCATATTCTTCTAAATGAAAGAAGGAGGAAAGACAGCAAGCATCAAAGAAAGAGTGAAACAGGCTGTGATGCTGACTTTGAAAATGGACGAAGACCTGCCAAGCCAAGGAAAGTTGGGACCTCTGAAACCTGGAAAAGGCAAGGGGATAAACTCTTCAGCAGAACTTCCAGAAGGCTCTTGGATTTCAGATCAGTGAAACTCATTTTGGACTTCTTTCAGTATTGTAAGATAATAAATTTGTCTTGTTTTAAGCCATTACATTTTTGGTAATTTTTTATAGTGATAATAGATAACTAAATACACTGCAGTATTCTCAGCACCTAGAATAATTCCTGGCACAAACAGATTAACTAACTGCATTGTAAATTGCAGAGTCCACATATCACTTCAGATGAACTGACATTTCATAAGTGTAATTACATCCAAAGCATTAAATCTACTGTATTATTAGTGTATTAACCAGCAGCTCTGTCTCAACTGAGCAGTGGATATGGGAATGCATATCTAAATAAAGGAAAGAAACCCAGAACTAGAAACATTAGGTGACTCCGATCACAGGCTTCACAGAAATAGAACACGATTGGGTTGAGTAATTTCTAAATTCCTTTACAAGCATGACATTTCTGTAACAAAAGGTCAAGGGGAAGTTAATTTGTCATAGGTGGCATTTGCAGCATTATTACCCATTTCACAAGAAAAATTGCTCAAATTAAAACTTGTAAGTCCATGTAGAAAATAATCCTCAGAGTCTAAAGATAATTAGGGATAGGAGATTTACAGGAATGAAATAAAAAATAAAACAAGTCCACTCGCCTTTATTTTAAGACTAAATATTTTAGAAGGCTCTTTGTGTTTGGCAATAGTTATGTGTGTTTTAGTATGTTAAAGCTTCATGGGGTGCTACCAACTATGATGCTAATCATTCACTATTTTATCAATTCATTCATTTATCAAATATTAATTGACTCCATAAAATAGGCCAACTAGTTGCATAGAAATTGTAGTTGCACAAAAAAAAAGGTCAATTCTTGAGAAAGCAGACACCATCAGTGCTGGGATGGTAAATTCAGTGTATTAGAATGGATCTCACCTGAGAAAATTCAAGTCCATAATAATTTCATTTGACTGAATAGATCATCCTAGGAATATTATCAGATATCAAGAAGGCCTATGTCTGTTCAATTTTAATGGATTACCACAAGGTTATAGACACCCACATGTTTGGAAATTACTAAGATTTTTAAAAACATGTAATATGAAGTACAAAGAGTTTGTTAAAAAAAATGTTTCCAGTAGAGGGTATATAATTACAGGTTTTATAATTAGGAGAAAGTAATATTGAAAATTAGATTTACTTCTTATGGGCCATACAGTTTCTTAAAAGTCGTTTAAAAGATAAGGCAAATCCCCATCCATTTCACAAATTAGAATTTAATTCTACATTTCAGAAATTTCCTTAAGAATGTACAACAAGTTCCATTGTCAGAGTATGCACTACTGAAAAATTCTAAAAAAAAAAGTTAACTTAAAATAAGAAACTTGGTTTTCTAAGAAACATTGAAATCTTTATATTTATGCCTCAACCAATGCAAAATGAAAATGACTTGACATAATTTCCCGCTGTGCAAGTTATTTTATGATCCCACCAAAAGATTAAACTATACAGGTATGAAGATAGGTTTCATGCAAAAATCTTAGTTGTAAAAGAAAAAGGATAGATGATGATATGTAAGCATATTTTTCCTGAACATAATAATCCTAAAGTTTTTGATTATATGTCAGCATTTCCTGAAAAAGTAAACGGATTCAAATTGCTGGACTAAACTTCAATTCAGCTCTTTGCTTTTTTATTAGGAACATTATAAACTACAATTTCTGTTTATGCCTTCAATTGACCTCATTGTATGAAAAGTATGATTTCGTGTTTATGCAGATTTTCTTATGAAGTTTCCCAGTTAAATCTGATCTTAAGTTATAAATTCTATTTTCCTATTTATCACTCATCTGCAAATTGAACAACTATACATCATGTTGTATCAGGAATAAAAATATGCAGACAACATAGGAATCACCAGAAGTAGCCATATACTTATAGAGAGGAGATTACTAATTATGGAATATTGAAAAATTTCAAAAATGTTTTTATATAAATTTCTTTTTTAGCTCTCATATTTCTATAATATAATGTCAACTTGCACAATCTGGAACTACTTTTTTAGGAGTTCCCTTCTTTGCATGGTTCCCATCTACAGTTTTTAGAATAAAAGAAAGAACACTGAATGAAATTTGGAGGGTGGAAGTAAAGCAGCATTCACTATTCTCTAAAGTTTATTGTGGTTGGATGAGCCAAGAGAGAAATTCGGGGGTGCTGTCAGCTTCCACCTTGTCTTGGCTGGACCCCATGTGTTACAGATAACAAATCGATACCAGCAGGCTCCTATTGGCTATTCTCACACACTCTGCATCTAGCCGTTTCTCCCAATTGCTGGCTGCATGGATCAGCAGTTACCTCAGGCCCACCACCAAACAAAGAAGCAAAGTCATCAACTTGCTTGATTCAGTCCTTACTGAAATGATTCCTGATGCCAGAAATAATTCCAGAGGAACTGAAAACTAAGGATGAGAATCTCTAACTGGTACTCTCATCTGGTTGGATTTAAAGAACATAACGTCCCTAGAGCCAGTGTTAAAAGAGAGACTGGAAGTCCTGTCGAGCAGTGGGCAAATGATTCCTTCAGTTATCATCTGTAGACACCTACAATCAAGTGCAAATTGGAAGTAAAGTTTTAATTTATCAAGTAGGTTTTGGCATAACAGAATGACTCAGTGAAAATAAAGAGTACAAGGCAGTTTGGGAGGGTTGCTTCTAGGTACACTGAGCAACTTGAAGAAAGAAATTCATCAGATCAGGACAAATTCTCAGGTCAGGGTCCACATTAGAGACCAGAAAGCTGCTGTGACTGCCTTGAAAAAGCCCCAATCTGCTAGAGCCACACAACTGGAATTTCTAAAAATCAAACCCAAAGATTAACATGTGGCCTAAATACAACGCAAACTGAATACACAGGCATGCACAGTCTACGACATTAAGTTTAAACATTGATTAGGAACGTGTGGAAACCTCAAAATGGAGGAGGGCTCATATGAGCAGATTATGATGGCACTTTGGACCTTGAAATGCATCTTCCTTTTATTATTTATTATTAGTTTCAGGTTTCAAAAACAACAAAGTGATCGGACAACTGTGTACCTCGCAAAGTGATAACTCCAGTCAATCTGTTACCCATCTGACACTGCACATAGTTATTACAATACGGCACCTTCCTTTTACATAATAGGCATGCATATAATCCTGCTGTAATTTATTAAACTTTTAGATTTGTTTCGTACAAACACTTGTAACAGGAAGTCGAGTAGGACATTCTCTGGTGCTGATTGGTATAGGCATTGGAACCCACAGTTAAAATCAAGATATACCCAAAACTCCATGCTCCATGAAAATAACTGTCAGTTCAATCCTGGCAGATTTCCCCAGAGCTTATTAAAATGCCTGACAGTCACTTGGCATTCTACAACATTCCTTCTGCTATCCATTTAAGAATTTTGGAGAGGGAATTGCAGGGTTTATGCAAAGAAGTGTGTCTCTTCCTTGCTTATTGTGGTAGAATTCAGAGAGAATCACCCACAGAAGTTGAATTGCCTACAATGGGACTGAAAGCCTATTTCCCAGTTGCGTATCAAATTGGGAACCTTGTTGATATAAACCTGAACCTCACTAAGTAAGGGAACAGGGAACTCTAGAGAGTTAGCAGGGTCAAGAGGGAAGAAAAAGTCTTCAGAAAATTGTGTTTGATGATCAAGAGAGGATTGGTGAATCAATCTCTGTAGGAATTAATATTGATGAAAATGAAAAGTAGGAAATTGTTGAACTTAGCACTTACCATATGGCTATTTTAATGTAAGAAACAGCGTATTAACCTGTTAGAGCTGCCATAACAAAATATCAGGCTGTGTGACATGACCAACATTAATTTATTTTCTCACTGTTCTGGAGGCTGGAAGGCCAAGATCAAGGTGTCATCAAAATAACTTCTGGTGAGACCTCTCTCTCCTTGACTTACAGATGGCTGCCTTCTTGCTGTGGTCTGTGTGTCTTTTCTCTGGGTGTGACCACTCTTGGTGACTTTCCCTCTTCTCTGAGGACACGATTCCTATTGGACTAAGCCCCACTTTTATAATCTCATTCAAACTTAATTACCTCTATAGAGGCTATACCTTCAAATACAGTCAACATACAAACTTTAGGGGGATGCAATTCAATTCATAACAGTTACATGTCAAAAGTCATATCTTGCCTTGTGGCTTTATTAACTAATACAATAGAGCCATATTTGAATTTAAATAAAAGGGTACATTGCATTAATGTTAACTTTATATATGTGGGGTGGGAATTTTTTTTAATAAGATTACCTGTGTAATTTCTCATATCACACAATGAAAATGCATCTTGAAAATACTTTATAATTTGTTATTTATCATAAAGCGAAATTTGATTTTGTTTAAATAAAGTGGACCCTTATCTCATTCAAGTGTCACCTTTTGGAATGTCCTTCGACATCACCAAATCTGAAAAATTGTTCCTAATCAAATATTTAATATAACCCTGTTTTGTTTTCTATAGCACACATTTTTGAATATTTTTCTTTTATATTTGCTTATCATTTTCCCTACACAACATAAATGTACATTCTTTGATTGCAGCAACCATGTCAGTAAAATTCACCACTACATTTTTGCTCATATATATAATTCACCACTACATTTTTGCTCATATATATATGAGCAATATATATATATATTATTTCCTTCATCCTCTTGGTTATTTTCTTCCCTCAGTCTCATCCAAAGTCGACATTGTTAGCAGTTATGCCTGTCCTCTCAGCAAGATACCCCCATGATTTTCTCTTATCCTTGACAATCATCAAACATGGGACCAAAACTTCAGACATTAAAAAAGGGCCATTCATATTCAAGCTAAGGAAATGTTAGAACTCTTAGTTACACAAGAATATTCAGATTATAAGATATATGGAACATGTTTCAAACTCAAAAATAAATTCTAAAGTTAATTTGTTGTCTTTGTTGAAGTTGTCAAGTATGTGACTATCAGAGTCTCAAATGATACTGCACAGCCAGTTTTATTTTGTTGTTTGTTTTTATCAACCTGCAACAAAGGAGACACGAGGGAGCTGTTTTTGTTTAACTGCAGACAATTTTCTCTGAAGAACATTCTGATGAGTGGGATGGTACAAGTCAAGATGATCCATGTCCAAAAAAGATAATGGCATGTCCTCCACTTCAAGGTGAAACGTAACTGGACGGGGAAGGATGTTGAAAAACTGAAAAATGGCCTTATTGGGGTTGACTCTGTAGATGGTACTGATATTTTTAACCAGACGTTTCCAAATGGATTGCTTAATTACATATGACTATGAAAAACTGAGTCCGACCAAATCGTGATGCCTTTGGACTCTTAAAACTCATTCATTCAGATTCATATAAGTGAAGATAACATCAAACCAAACTATAATTCTGCATGGATTCATGTGTTTTAAGTAGAAGACCACTAAACTTCCCAGTAACTCTTTAGTTCATAAATTATGAGCAATCTATGCCAAACCATCATAAGACTCCCTCCAGTCCCTCATGCCTTTAAGATCCTTCACTAACTCCTACCTTTTGATACAATCCCAAGTCACTTTAGTGCTTTCTCGCTTGCTGAAGCAAGTCAAGAAACCTAAATTTGTTTGACTATAATGTGTTCCTGGTGGTCTTTTGGCACTGAGATATTATATAAATAAACAAATGAAAATAAAAGGGGATTCTGTTAAGCAATCATATTCAATTATTTAAAAATTTTTCCAATTATATGCCAAAATAAATAGTAATTTGCCATAAAAATTATAAGTTTCCATTCACTGGCAGCACACTTAGGGACTTTTTACTTTTTGACGGAAGAAAACTAGAAATCAACAGACATGAAAAAGGATATTTTTTTATCCAGCCATTTAATTTTTCAGTTCAGGGGCCAGAAGTTTTTACTTAGAGATAGGAGGGAGATGTGGCATGACTATATTTGGGGCAAATTAGGGTCTTCTTTTTGGTGAAGATAGGAAAAGGTTATTCACATCGTGATGGTGGGAATGTAGAACCAATTTTTCGGGGAGTAAGCATGTCCTCAGGCTGTATATAAATGGAAGTTGTGAACTGAAAATACATTTGCTTAAAACTATCTCTAGGTATAACCTAAAAGAAGTCTTCTGGTAATTAGAAAATTAGGAATAATTTGAGGATCCCTGGCCCTAGGTGACAGAGCTTGGGTAGCACCAGTAATGCTAAAACTCTTGGATGGAATTCAAATCCAGTAGTGAACGCTACTTGGAGTTTTAGGGTAAAATTTAATAGACTTTATGTTGTTGTCACCATATGTTCATCTTTGTCCTTGTTTTTTCTATAGATAAGATCCTTTTAGTTTGTGTTAATTTTCCTATTAGAATTTTTTAAAATCCAGAATACAAGTAGTCCTCAAATATCTTCATAAATATAGATATATTTTAAAGAAGTGACAGTGATGACAAATAATAAAAGGAAACCTGCTTGGAAAAATCAGGAAAATAAATAAGAAATTCTACAAAAAAGTTTTTCAATAAAACAACTAACATACAATAAATTAAAGTTATGGTTTAAGGATAATAATTAATGCCTTAATTCATTTCTCCAGGGCCAGGAATAAAGAGAAAAAAATTACTGGTAGAAAATAAAACTACCAGTGCTAATGAGAACAAAGTAACTTGAGATGGAAGGAACATAAAAGGAATGGAGAGATGTTGGCATAAGTAAGCCTCCTAGCTAAAACTCAATGAAACACACATGACATAATCTGGGGCGAGCTGTGATCGTTATTTTCTATGTGCCTCAGAAACATATGGCACCCTGAAACAATGTGTCCACATATGTTTTTGTGTAATGAGTTTTCTTACTGTGCTTATGCAGATTAGTTACTCAAGTGTAGCACGGAGCATGATACCACCTGTCATTTTCCTAACTGTGACACAGACTGTAAAATTAGTGTATTGAACATTTATGCAGGGAAGGTAGAGATTACTAACATTGAACATTTTATGTTGAGAATGACATCCTATTTAGATATGCACAACCAATTCTCCCTTATCGGTAGTTATGGAAGAGCATACCAAATCTAAAAATAGAAAATAAAGGTGTGCGTGTGTGTGCTAGTGTGTGTGTGTGTGTGTGTGTGTGTGTGTGTGAGAGAGAGAGAGGGAGAGGGAGAGAGTGAGAGAGGGAGAGAAAGAGAGAGAGCAAGTGTGCTTAGCTCTTCAATACAACATTGATGCAAAAGGATCTGGAAAAGCCATTTGTTGCTGTTATCTTCATTTCTTAATAACTTAATGCAGTCATTTGAAAGTAACAGTTTTCTATTGACTTACAACATTTTGAATATTTCTCTATCACAATATTCTTAAGAAAGGATGTTGAAAAGCTTAATGTAGATGGTAAGGTAATTATTAAAATCTAAAGGAATATATATATATATATATAATTTTTATAACAATGCATGGCTTTAAGTCACTTTACTCACATTAGTATTTTAAATGACATTCTAGAGAACATTTAATTGACTTCATTCTCTATGAGGAAAGAGGTAATCTTGCTTTTAACATTATAGCTTCAGTAGACTTTATTAAGTAAAATTGCATATCACACATAAAAATTAAAGCAGAATAAAAGCTTTTCTTAACCGAGGACCGATTAGTACTTCAAAAGCTATAAATTAATGGGCAGACATTTCTCCAAAGAGGACATACAGATGGCCAACCGACATATAAAAAAATGTTCAACATCACTAATCATCATGGAAATGCAAATCAAAACCACAATGAGATACCACCTCATACCTGTCAGAACGGCTATTTTCAAAAAGTCAACAAGTAATAATGTTGGGGAGGCTGTGGGGAAAAGAGAATCCGTGTGCACTGTTGGTGAGATTACAAATTGGTGCAGCCACTATGGAGAACATTATGGAGATTCCTCAAAAACTTAACAATAGAGCTACCATACGACCCAGCAATTCCACTTCTGAGTATTTAGCTGAGGAAATGAAAACACTAATTTGAAAAGATATATGCACCCCTAAGTTCACTGCAGCATTACTTAAAATAGCCAACATACGGAAGCTATTTAGGTGTCTATTGATCAATGAATGGATTAAGATGATATGGTATACACAGACAATGAAATATTATTCAGCAAGAAAAAAGCAATGGAATCTTGCTACTTGTGACAACATGGATGGACGTAGTGGGTATTATGCTAGGTAAAATAAGTCAGACATAGAAAGACAAAATACCATACTATTTCACATATATGTGGAATCTAAAAAAATGACAACTGATGAACAAACAAAAGATAACCAGACTCATAACTACAGGAAACAAACTAATGGCTTCAGAGGGGAGTGGGAGGATGGGTGAAAAAGGTGACGGGAAATAAAAGCTACAAACCTCCAGTTATAAAATGAATAAGTCACAGAAATATACAGCATAGGGACTATAGCCAATAATACCACAATAACTTTGTATTGTGACACGTAGTTACTAGGCTTATCATGGTGATAGCATCATTATGTGTATAAATGCATAATACCTATGTTGTACACCTGAAACTAGTATAATATTGTATATCAACTATACTTTAATTTAAAAAAATCTTAAAAGTGCCTCACTAAAAAAAAGGCATACATTTTTCTTTTTTCTTTCCTTTATTTCAAAACTCAAAAACACAATGTTTTAAAAATCAAATAAGAAAGTCTCCTGCTCATAATAGTTTGTTTCTTTTTAAAACAATCTCCTTTTCTCTCTCTCTCTCTCTCTCTCTCTCTCTCTCTCTCTCTCTCTCTCTCTCTCTCTCTCTCGATGATTGATGTGTAATCTACTGAGCTTGTATGTATTTTTCAAGGGTTTGCATCACAAACACACACACGCACACACATACACAACACATCAACAAGTTACCTCTATTGGGAACATACTGTTTATATAATTGTGAGACAAGCTCTCTTTCTTAATCTTTATTAAATATCATTCATATCATTCTTATATAACATTTTAATTTAATTACTTTAATTTTATCAAATATCTTCTTATTTCCTGGTGTGGTTTCATAGTTTAGAACACAGACTACAGGGTTTACATGCAGGAGGTCATTGTGGTGCTCTCACAATCTTGGAAATGTCAGGATAGCAAGGCTGAGTATAGAGAGAAGTTAAATGATAATACCATCCCAATATAGGTCTCAGCCTCTGTCTTTCTAATTTGATGCAAGGGGAAGGGCCTTGTACAAACATTGCATAGTCATTGCATCCAGGCTGCTCCTGGGGATGAGCTATGCTCTTGAGTAAAGGGGCTCTCTTTAGTTGAAAGCATTTCCACAGACTCATCTGAGAGTCTTTATTCCCAGAAACTGGAGGAATGAATGTCTCAGCACTGTGGAGGTCTGGACAGTGCACTGCAGAATGAACCACAGTCTATTGCGTACCATTCTTTGTACTGCTTAAAGCCACCTATTTTGCATCAAGTGCATAGCTAAAGTAGATAATTTCCTTGCTTTCTTTTCCAAGGGAAACTGATATGAATAAGGTACCAGGACAAACCATCTCAAATCTGCAACTGATGCTGTATTAGGGTTTTCCAGGAAAACAGAACCAAAAGGAGATAGAGATAGAGATATAGACATAGATACAGATGTAGATACAGATATATAGATACACACACATATATATTTGAGAAAATAAATTTTATATATATATATGAGATAGGTATAAGATAGATATACATTTATATTACACATACATTTAGCTCATACATTAGCCCATGTGGCTATGGCAGACTCACTTCTCATTCTCTAAATGTGTTGGTACAGCATTTCTAAGTGTTGAGCATGATGCTGCTATAATATAAATTAACCTAAAGAGTGTTACTAGGTGTGGTGTGTTTGTAAAGATAGTAGGTACAAAATGCAATGATAACATCCTTTTTTTTCATTTATTTAAAAAATTTTTATTAAATTTATTGGGGTGACACTGGTAAGTAAAATTATATAGGTTTCAAGTGTACAATTCTATAATAAATCATCTCTATATTGCACTGTATATTCACCACCTAGTCAGTTCTCCTTCCATCGCCATATATTTGATCTCTTTTATCCTTATCTACCACCCCCTCCCCCCTACCCTCTGGTAACCACTACACTGTGGTCTGTGTCTATGAGTCTTTGACTGCCTTGTATGTTTGTTGGTTTCAGTTTTATATCCCACATGTGAGTGATATCATATTTCTGTCTGACTTATTTTGCTTAGTATGATAATCTCAAGATCCATCCATGTTGTCACAAATGGCAGTATTTCATCTTTTCTATATACTTATATATATATATATATATATATATATATAAATTACTTAATATATATCACATCTGTTGTATCCAATCATCTATCGAAGGACACTTTGGTTGTTTCAGTGTCTTCGCCACTGTGAATAAAGCTGCAGTGAGCATATGGGTACATATATCTTTACAGATAAATGTTTTAAGACTTTTTAGGTAGACACCCAGAAGAGGGGCTGTTGGGTCATAGGGAAATATCTTTTTTTTAGAGGAGGCCATTATTTCATAGTCAAATCCTATAAACCACTAATCATTTCGGTGGTGTGTTGGGCCCCTCAATCATTAATGTTTATCTCAACTCTCAGCATTTTTTTAAGATCTCCAATATACTACTGATTTGGGTCCCCATTCAATCTTGCCAATAGTGATGTGGACACTGCCTGGAAGAGGGGTCCATCACACACTCTTAAATTTTACATACTGGGTTGTGGAAGCTGGGGAGGCACAATTTTGTCTGGACGGGAATAAACCAAATATTTAACAGAATTCATTATTGAGAGTTAATGTTATGGGTGAATTTTAATATTTTGCCTTTTGTTTCCTATGTTTTTTAAGTTGCACACTCTAAGGTATGTGTTTTGCAAGAAGAAAAAATAGCTTATTGTTACAAAATGATGATGTGCAACATTAAACACATTTTTATAACTTCCAATTATACACAGGAATACTTTGGGGGTTACTCTCCTTGGAGTTAACATAGAGGTAACATAATCACTGTCAGAATATTATTTTTGTTGTTGTTTTTTTTTTTAGCTGAGCCATCCTGCCACCTGTTGGCAGCTCAGCTCAGGCCGGACTCGAACCACTGTTGCTCAGAGCTCAAACTCTTGAGAGAGCTCTTAACCAGCTGAGCACTCTGCCGGCCCGACTGTCAGAATATTTTTACAAAATG
>NW_017732530.1:120472-202233 GCF_001890085.2 Hipposideros armiger | reverse complement strand
GGTCAGGGAGACCTTAGGGGGTAAGCCTCCCAGAACACTTCCTTCCATTAACCCAAATAGCTACAATCTTCTGTGTCTCTTTAGGAACTGGCCGAACTTGCCTGGTACCTCAGTGTTAAGTAAACATCCTACAGGTGCAAAAAGGAGCAAAACAAGATGCAAAACAATGCATCACTAAAGCCAGCCTGCACGGCTCCCAACAATTCACTTGAGCAAATAAAATGCTTTTAGAAAATTATTTAAGTTAAGTGTCTCTGAGGTCAGTAACCATAATATGGATGTCACATTAGAGAGGCTGACTGTGAAATATGGAATGAAGGGAACCATTATCAATTAAAAACAGTTTTCAATTATTTTAAAACATTAATGAAATATTCCCATAGAAATATGGTAATCAGAAAAATGCAAGCTACTGATTACACTTCAGTTAGCAGTGAATTCGCAACATATGGAGCAATTAAATCTTTATGGATCAACGGAAACATAACGAAGGTGCTTTCCAAAGTCAGTGTTAAGATAACTCATGGAGTAAGAGAAACATTAAGGTGTTTTCAGTTACCGGGAATTCATAAATCCATTGAAAAGTAGTTCATATTTTTAATAAGACACGTAATTTCCCTTGAAAAGCATTTTTATCTCATAAAATTCAGATTTAAAAAAATACAATAGTGATAGCTTCTGAAAAAAATCATGACTACAAGAGAAAAATTTAACTTTTTGAAAACTTCCCAAGCAACAACATTTTTCATTTATGGGGCACTTCATTCTGTATTATGTAATTTACCAGAAAATAACATTATATTCAAATCCAAACAGATGGAATTAGGTGGAAAAAATATTAATTACTACAGTGCTATTTATCACCCAACTGGAGCATTTGATGGTTTTCTAAAAACTGTGTGCCTTGAAAAAACATGCCTATATGCCATTTTATTTTATAGGTTTTTCAGTTTCCTAAGATTTGAGACATAAGAAATATTTTAAAACTAAACAGTACAGCTGATGACATTGTAAATAAAGCCAATTCTGTTAAATGATTTCCTCAAATAAATATTCACATTAACTGAATTTTAGAAAGAACATAAACTGAAAATATTATATTGAATTTTTAATATCACTGTTATATGCAAGAGAAAACATAATAGATATTTCTCCTGTACTGTTAATATCACTGCAATATAAAGATACTAGATCAATGATTTTAATTAAAATGGAAAATCACTAACATAATTTTTAAGGCTATTTAAATTATATGATTATCTTTTAAAGGAAGAAATACATTTCTAACCTTACAAAACTTCATTATGGTTTTAGACAACTAGTTAATATTAGATAATTTATTAAATGTATTTTGGAATCTCATAAATTAATTTCAATTATGAATATATTTGAGATTTAAAAAAAATTAACATGCTGTCCTTCACACACACATAAATATCTACTTATATCTTTATATGTCCTGTAATTTGGAATTCTAATGTTTGAAAACACACAAAAATATTTAAGTGAAACAGAAAAGCATAAATATGTTCAAATCATCATTTCAAGGAGGAAATTAAGGGATAAAAATATTTCCTTACTTTTGCCTCAAGTTTTGTAGTAAATAATAAATCGACAAACATGATATTTTTAAAAGTGAATTTGAATAACAGAAAAAAGATAACTTTAAAATAGTATGTAGCATATACATATATATTTTATGATATATGTATATAATGTATATCATATTATATATAAATGACATACAATATATATAATCAATATTGAGGTAACATATTTTGTAATTTGTGTTAAATTTCACAAAACGAATATACAACTCTAGTTTTCAGCATTCCTGCCTATACAGTAACATTTTAAGTATCATGTTTATTACTAAATTATGTGTCATGCAATTTCAGTGATTTAGAGGTGTTATTGCTCTAATGACAAATTTAGAAAGTTCATTCAAAAGCCTAGTTCAACTGAATTGTAAAACCTTCACCTCACTTTAAAGCCCTTCACCCTTTCCCATTTATAATTGTCTAATTTGTTCTATCAACATTGAGATCACAGTAGACAATGTTATAAGTTTTGCTTTAAACATCTAGTACAATTTAGATAACTCCAGAGGAAAAATAATATATTTAATATACTCATATGTTTTTACTGTTTTTCTTCCTTGGTAGCATTCTGATAGGACTTATTTATCATTTCTTTTCCATTTAGCACGGTGACAAATTCTCCAGTTTTCCTTCATCTGAGAATGACTCCTTTTCCCCTTCATTTCTGAAGAATATTTTCACAGGATATAAAAATTGCAGGATGGCAGTTCTTTTCTTTCAGTGCTTGAAAAATGTCTTGCCATTTCCTTCTGGCCTCCAAAGTTTCTAACGGTATGCGTTATTATTTGAGTTATTTTCCAATACAGATAAAGTGCCATTTCTCTATCAATGCTTTTCAGGAGTTTTTGTTTCTTCCTCCCTCCCTTCTTTCCTTCCTTCCTTCCCCTCTCCCTTCCTTCCTTCCTTCTCTTATTATTTTTTTAAGCTTGAGTGTGACGTGTCCTGTCATGATTTTCTTTGTGTTTATCTTGTTTGGATTTACTCAGCTTCACGAATTTTGCCAAATTTGTGTGTCTTTTGTCAATCTGGAAAATTTTAGTCATTATTTCTTCAAGATTTTATCCACCCTGTTCTATCCTTCCAGGATTTCAATGACATAAATGTTAGATTTTTGTTGTTCTTGCTACAGTCCCACATATCACAGAGAATCTGTGGTTTTGTTTTTTTCTTTTTTAATACATTTCTCTCTGAGGTTGAGATTAAGCAAATCCTATTTCCTGTCCTCGAATTCACTGATTCTTTACTCAGTCCTTTCAATTCCTCTGTTGTACCCATTCATTGAGATTTTTATTGTGGTTATTGTATTTTACAATTCTAAAATTTCCATTTGCATCTTCTTTATATCTTCATTTTCTTTGATAAGACTCCTCCTTTACTTTTGTTGAGTCTTTATATCATTTCATTTGCCTCAAGCATGTTCGTATTTGTTCATTGAAGCATTTTTATGATGGCTGTTTTCGAAAATCCTAGTCAGACAATTCTAACATCTGTGTCATCTCAGGGTTGTCATTTATAGACTGTCTTTTCTCATTCAATTTCGGATTTTCCTACTTTTAGGTATGATGAGAGATGTTTATTGAAATCTAGATATTTTTATATAAGGAACTGAATCTTATATGGTGAAGGGGAGAGTGCTGCCTCTCAGCTGCCAGATAGGGGTGGATGTCTTGCTTCCCCTCTCAGCTTCCATGGAAAGAGAGGTGAGAGAGGCTCCCTGGTCTTGCTGAGAGATGCAGGTTTCTCACTCACACTGTACTGATACCAAACTGGATGGATAAGGCTAAGAAGGCTGCCTGGTTACTGCTCCCTTTGAGTGCTGGTGAGAATCTCTTCATTTGGACTCCTCTGGCACAGCCCATGGAGGAGGGGAAGGGTGCCTCGTTACTACCCAGTGGGGTGTCAGTGCAGGCTCCCCAGGATGACTCCCCTGACATGGGGAGAGGGGTTCCTTACTCACCTGTGGGGATAATCAAACAGCCTACAGAATCAAATAGCTACAACAGCCTTGCCTTCTGTTCTACATTAGAAAATAAGTGAAAAACATGAAGGATATTTTCCCTCCATCATGAGACCTAGGGAGAGTGAGATAAATGCCTAAATAGTTCATTTTATTTTCATAACATAACTTTTTTTATATGGAGAACACAGGTCACTTAGGTAACCCTTTGTTCTTTAACTAAAGCCTAAAATTTTAATATAAGCCAGAAGCTTGTTTTAGTTTTTCCATTTTCAACTGTTTCATTGCAGTGATGCATTTTTATGTTGTACATATTTGTTTCTTAGTGTATATGTAGGACCATAGAAATTTTATGCTAAAAGAAAAGTTAGAGGATTTACAAATTATCCTCGTGGGTTACACAATTGAGAAAAAATTAAAATTTGAGAAGTGAAATGTTTAGACCAAGGTAACACTGATACTAATGACACATTTGAAATGTAGTAAATATATCCACAGTAAAATTTAATTTCCTTTACAGTGATTTTGTTAATAGAAACCCATACTTGCAGTTAATATATAAATCTGATTCCCCTCCATATCATGTTTGCTATAATCACATAACAATGCTTCCTTTAGTTACTTATTACATGATTTGTGCATGTGTATGATTATGAGTGACACACATTTTTAATCTTACCCTGTATACAATAAAAACAGTTCCAGTAGTGACTTTCTTTCCATGTGTTTCAGATTACATGCAATAAAGGTAAAATGCAGCTTTATTTCATTAATAAGCATGCCAGTTGCATTTGTCAGGATAGTGAGCATAAAACTCTGGATGACTGGCATCATAAACATAAAAAAAAAATCCAGTTGTTTCATGTAAGTCCATAAAATTGATGACAACATCCATTCAAATGATCTGTATCATGTAATGTGAGGTAGTCTAATACTGTCCAGAATGTTTTTTTAATTTCAAGAGATTCTTAAAAGGTAATTAAATAAAATTTTATATGTGATATCAGATTCTTCTCATTTTATTATTTTACACTGCAATATGCTAATTATATTACTTTAAAACACTTTGTCCTGCCTTTCAAAAATGTTAACCAAATCAATTGGAACACTTTCTATCTCCTATTCTAACTTGCTAAAAAAGATAATCTCCAAACCTATGATTTTCTTTGACTTTATCATTTTTCAGGGGAAAAAAAAGTTGTTTACTTCTATAAAGTTTTTCCTACATTGCTTTTCTTAACTTCAAACATTAGGCAAATATAAATCACTGATAAATATAAACGGGTAAAATGTACTTCAAAATTTACTGTCCTCAGAATCATAACGTCATCTTTTTAAAAAATCATTCAATTTTTTGAGTAATCATCCTTCAGTAATGACAGGGATGAAGCAAGATTAACGTGTGATGTGGGACGTAGAATTGCCAAGGATTGGTCATTTCCTAAAACTATGAAATTACAAAGACTAAATAATAATTTAACAATTTTAAGTTTCATGTATGTTCAAAGCAGTGAAGAATTAATTAGAAGATGTAATAAAAACGAAGACTTTTGGGTATCACTCCTTGAGATTCCAAATTAGTTTGTCTTGTCTTTGATCAAGAAATCCATTTCGCAGTACCATTGGAAATACTGATGAAAGCTGTCCACAGATTGCACTGTGGGGCTTAAAGAAAGGGTAGGATATTTTCCATTTTGTAAAATCTTATAAGAATTAGATAGGATAAAATTATTTTAGTTTCCAATCTAAATACATTTTAAAAAGCATGTCATTTCGTAAGTCTAACATTTTAATATTTATTAAAGATTTTGAAAACTGATTTCTTTTTATAAGGATTTCCATAAGCTATATAGTTATACGTGCATATTATATAAACACAACCATAAATAATAATAAGCTGGACATGGATCCCAGCAAATGCTTGGATCAAAGCAAGGGTGTGTCTGCCTTAACCCAAATACCTAACTTCTTTGTTCTTTTGGACTTTGAATCACTTCCATAACACACAGTTTCTAAGAAAAAGTTTCTGACTTGTAAATTTCTAATTAGATTACTCAGAAATTTAATGTAGTCCTCAGTAAACAATATGCATTGTTATTATAAGATAAAACAAATTACTAAGCCCAAACCAAACTAATTATTTAGCAATCTAACAGCATTATGATTATAAAGAAAAAAGCCTTCATTGAACCATTTTTTCTTCTGGAGGAAGATGAAATTATCACAGGCCTCTAATTATTCCCACAAATTTTCATATGCAAATGAAGTGTGCAAGAAAACCCAGACAGGCACAGGTTTAGAAAATATTTCATGATTGAAAGTTTTCTCTATACGGTGGATTTTATTGATGAAATCCCTCACGATTAGTTCTTTTTCATTCTAGAAATGAATCTATTTTGGGATGATTAATGATAATTAATTCATACTTCTAGTCATCTCTACTCTTTTTTTTAACAAATATATTCATAAGTGAGATCTCTAATTTAAAAGATACTAACACCAATTTTTTTATAGCCTTTAAAAGTTTTGAATCTTCATAGAAACTTGTTTCCAAGGTGATTTGTGTGTATTTTTGTGTATTGGTTGTAATACTTTTGATATTTATATTAAATTCTGTTTCCAATTTATCTAGTCAATATGAAATTTTTCTATTATTTCTATAACTGTTTACTTTTCATTTATAGAGTTTAATATTTTAGGGATATTTCTGTTCCTTCTTTTGATTATTCTCTCAATTACAGTATATATTGGCTGTGATTCATTTATCTCTCCTTTATCAGCACCATGTCATTTCATTCACTATGTTTGAATCATCTTTTAATTTCATGTTACATACTTGGTTTTTAAATTTTTTATATTGCGTTTGTCATTTTCTTCTAAGTTTTTATATACTTAAATATAATATATTTTAAACTATTTTGAATAAAAGGAGTGTAGACATTGTAAACTTTATTGATCCTACAGAACTGAGGAAACACAAAAAATACCTATAAAATAGTAATTTGCTAATTATTTTTATAATCAAAATAAATATAAAATAACTAAGTGTAATAAAGTTTCTAGAGGTTAAGGTTAAAATTTTTAAATGCACCATCAAGTTGTTTAAATGCATTTCACATTTCTCTACCTTTTTCTTGAACAATATTAGTTTTTTAGCATTAAAGTCCCACAGAAAAATGTCACATTTTTTGTTATTTAGAAACAGCTACTTGTTTCTAATTTATCATAAAATGGTTATTGTTTCATTTGTCAATATTTAATTTAAAATAATGCTTCTTATTGTGTTCATATTGTGTTTCCTGCTTCCCATTTTTTCCTTCTAGAGCTTATAAAACTTTTTTAAAATCTCAATCAAGATCTGTACTTGAAAAGTTTTATAATTGGTATGCCTAAAAATATTTATAATTGACTAACTCTCTTGACTGAAAGTTTAAAGGAATACAGAAGCCTAACTTGGTATCTATCTGCTATAAATATTTTGAGTATATTATTTCAGGTTCTTTGGCCCCTTATTTTTATTTAAAGAGAGCATGTGATCATTCTAATTCTGTTTGTGGTTGATTTGTCCCTTTTGTCTGGTGACTTTTAAGATTTGAATTTTCTCATTTAGGTTCTGCAGTTTCAGCGCCATGTTTCTATCTTGGGTGTATGTTTATTGTATTTGGACTTCACACCTTCTATTGATGACATAGCTTTGTTAAACGTCTGATTATAGAATTTGCTTTTGTATTTTGAACTCCTTGAATGTCTGTAGTTTATTTTAGGAGATTTAAAAATATAAATCTGTTTTTTGCTTTTTGAAGTACTTTTTTAAATAAAATGAAAACACCTGAGTAACCAGCTGACATATAAACACAGAAAATACTGGCACCCTGGGAGCTAAATTTTGAAAATACAAAAGAATACAGAAATCAACTATTTGGAATGATACGTAAATATAGCAAGGTCACAAGATGTAGATAGACATATAAAATTTATTGTACATCCTTAAAAATATAAGCCATCTAAGACTGTATGAAATCAATGAACAATCTAAGATACTATAAAATGAACAAAATGTCCCCTGTAAAACAGCATCAGAAACCATGAAATAACTAGAAATAAATTAAATTTTCATTTGGTTACTTTTGTGGGTTCTCCAAAGTTCTCTATTTCTTCAACATACAAACCTTAAGTTTTGTCTCATAATGTCTTTATCTGGACTTTCTCTCTTTCTCTCTCTCTCTCTCTCTCTCTCTCTCTCTCTCTCTCTCTCTCACTCTGTTTTTCTCTTGGGTTTGATTTTGCTTTTTATCATTCTTCCCCATGCCCCCCTTGCCAAACTTTGTGTTTTAAAACTTATAGAAGTTCTGGAGGATAAAATGTGCTTATTGACCAACCTCCAGCCCTCCCCCCCCCGCCCCCAACCTCCCACTACTAACAATTCACTCTAATCATAGAGCGTTCATTTTAGGGATTGGTAGGTCATTGTGTCTTTTAGTTTTGTCTCTTTGGAATCCAATGGCTGAAATTCTGAGTGGTTTCCCAGAGCCAGTGTTTCCGGGTTCAGATTAAAAGCAACTTCGTTTTTGCTAGCATTTTGAAGTTGCTGAGATCACTGTATAATTCTTTAGACTGTAAGAGCCTGCTTTCTGCTGGGATTTCTTCATGTCTTATTCGTCATATGCACAATTTTTTGATTTGGCAAATGACTGAGGGTAAGCGAGCATACAGATTTTTTTTTCCCCTTAATTCACTGTCTTGTAATTCTAATTTTGTCTGTCAAATCACAGTCATTTGAACAGCGGTAAACTCCAGCTTTCCTGCTTGTACATAAGCGGCACTGTTGCCTCCTGCTAGGACTCCACAGTACTCTTCTCCAAGTATCTTCAGAGTGCCAGTTTCCCTTCTCTTAAGGATGGAGCACTTCAAGTCTCATTGGCTTTCTAATGCCTTTACACAGCACCTCTATCCCTCCCTATCTTCAATAGCTGCTTTCAGTGAATGAGTTAGTATAATTTAGAATCCTCATTGTTTTAGCCAGTACAACAATTCCTTCTGTTAACACTTTTAACATAATTACTTTTAAAGCTTTTGGAATGCTCTATTTCTGTTCTAGTTGTTGCACTTTAAATGGTCCAACTTGTTTCTTTGTTGACTCTCTCTCTTGCCAGTATATATTTTTCAGAGTTGTAAGAGCTAATTTTCCACCGGAGTTGTTTCCTGTGAAAGTAAAGACTATCTATCCTGGGAGTTGCCTATAGTAAAGCTCCCAGTTTTAACGAGCTCTGATTCAATTTTTATATGAGTGGATTTGCTGAACATGTGTATAGTGCACAATAGAATCCAACTCCATGCTTTGCAAGGAATGGGATTTCCCCGGGCTTTTTGCCTATAACGCTAAGTTTTGGCCACATTAAAAACAGTAAGGTACATATCTGCTCCTGATACCTACAGGCTAGCTAGGAATCAATGCCTTCCTCCCAACTTTACTTTGAGTTCCCTTTTTGTTTCAGACATCTAGAATAATGTTCCTCTTGGTTATAGGTTCAATAACATATGGCAACACTATGTTCTTATATTTTATTAGGGCAATTTATTATTGCAAAGCGGTATTGAGTTGGGAGGTTATCTCTGTTTAGTAACCTAGGTTACCTAGAAGTCTTGATCAGAAATCTGATTGAAGGCCCTGCCCCAACTATGTTTCTTTATAAAGGATCAGTGTACAAAATGAAAATAGTTACTTATCCCATGTTTATCATTCTTACAGTAATATTAAGAGATAGAAAATTATTAATTCTATGATAATTCTAACAGTTTGTTCTTGGAATTTCTTGAAATTCTGCATTGAATGCCTTGAGAGACAGGTTATTATTTTTCATTGGACAAATAATTTTATTTCTTTGCTCTATGGTTATCATACACCAGTTTTTTTTTAAAAAAGAAATATGGTTCTATATACAAAGGTTATGTTATACTGAAAAAAACAAAAAAGTAGTTTAGAAAAAACTATATAAATATAAAGATGTAGCACAATGTTAAAAAAAATGAGGCTCTCTCAGTTTGGGTTAAGGAATACAAATTCAGTAGCTAAGATAAAGAATAAGAGCACCGAAACAGATCATTCTCCAAAATAATAAAAACCAGCACAAAACTCAAGTTAGCACATTAGAAATCTCCATTAAGATTTTTAAATGTTGGGACATATGAGGGTGGGGGGACTTCGTTTTCTAATGAATTTTAAAGGTTGTAGGCAACAGAAAAAGCTATAAAACAGAGAAACACAGAGAGACAGACACAAGACAGGGTGGGGTAGGGGGTGTCGTTGACTTTGCATCTGAATCAAACAACCTTCACAGAAATTTCCACCACTGCCTTCTTTTAACTATTAAATTCTTCTTTGTAAGTGGATAAAATTACAAAATCAAATTTCTTCATTTAATTTTATTTTTTAGTTAATAAAGTTTAGTTTTGGAGCAGTTTTAGGTGAGCTAATAGTACAGAGTTCCCATATTCCCCTTCAGAACCCCCAACCCCAGCCCCCCCTCATTTTTAACATTTTGCATTAGTGTAGTACTTCCGTTAATATTTCATTTTATTTTAATGGATGAGATGGATTGTCTTTTCATTTTGTAAAATTTATTTGCTTATTTTTATTTTTTAAGCCAGAAAATGGAGTTTTTTCAATCCACAGTAGTGCACATTCCATTTTCATCATTATATTTAGTGTGATTCTGATGGCAGGGGAGGTTCTGGAATGTAAGTATTGCTTTTATTAAAAGACTACATTCTGTTGGTAAGTGCAAGGCTTTTCATTAAGTAATGCGATAATTATTTTGTAAGCTTTTAATTTAGCTTTTAAAAAGTCTGTGCATTATCTTTTTTTTTTTAAAGAGGCTTTATTATTTTTTTAGAGCAGTTTGGGTTTAAAGCAAAATAGAGAGGGAAGTACAGAGATTTCCCACATAACCTCTGTTCCACACATGCACAACTGCCCCAGTTATCAACAGTGGTGCATTTTTTACCAAAAATGAACCTACACTGACACATTATAATCACTCAACATCATAGTTTACCTTAGGATTCATTCTTGGTGTTGTATTCTATGAGTTTGGACAAATGTTTGACACAGTTCCATCATTATAATATACAGAGTATTTTCACGGCCCTAATAATCCTGTGTTCCAACCGTTGCCCTTCCTACCAAGGGATCTAGCAACTATTGACCTTCTTACTGAATCCATAGATTTGTCTTTCCCAATACATTTTTACATTTTTTTGGCACCCTCAGCATATATATACATCTCTCTCTCTATATATATATGTGTGTGTGTGTGTGTGTGTGTGTGTATATAGATAGATAGATAGATAGATAGATAGATAGATAGATAGATAGATAGATGTATATATATAGTGTAAAACCTTGGCTTGCGAGTAACTTGGTTTGCAAGTGTTCTGCAAGACAAACATTTCTAATATATTTTAACATGGTAAATGAGTGATGTCTTGCAATACGAGTAGTTTGTTTCCAGAACAACTTATGCTTGCAAACCAAGGTATTACTGTAGTTGGAATCATACAATGTGTAGCCATCTCACGTTGGCTTATTTCATGTACTCATCTGCATTGAAGATTTCCCCATGTCATTCCATGGCTTTAAAGCTAACTTATTTTTAGCACTCAATAATATTCTATTGTCTGAATGTATCACAGTTTACTGCTTCCCTACGGAAGGACATCTTGGTTATTTCTGAGTTTTGACAATTACGAATAAAGCCATTTTTAATAAGATTATTTGTTTTCTGTGCCCATTGCCTTTTACTCATGTATTTTTTGAAACTTTGTATTTTTTTTAACCTTAACCAAAGGAAGGGCCTAGTGTGGTCTTTTAAGATTAAAGTATGAAGTAGCAAACAGTTGAAATAGCTCTACTTTCTCAGAGAGAGAATAAATTGAACATAGAAAATAGGAAGGTAATATTCCAAGGACATACTGAAATAAAGAAGCTATAAGTTTCTGCTTCTTATGTTGGCAGGCCTAATTTTATTGGTAAAGTTAAAGGCAAAATAGGTTTCTAAATACAAGACATTTTGCAGATTTAGGAAATGGAACACATAATTTGGTAAATGTATTAAAAAAACTATTTTCAAACACAGTAACATACCACATTTTCTATAGGGTTTTTTGGAAGTATAGTGCCTGTATAAATTCTACATAACCTCAGTAACAGAAGTCCCAGAATAGAACCAGAACACACATACACACATACACACACTTTTTAAAACTTGTTATATTGCATCTTAAACAGGTATGTTTAATTAGTTATTTGATCTACTGATTTTCAACAAATTATTTTCATAAAAACCCAGGTTAAAAGATCTTCCAATAATTTTAAATAATAAAAGAAAATTGAATCAATGAACCTAAATTAGTCTCAGTAGTTGATATTTTGGTACTTGAATCCGGTGGATGAGCTGACATAGCCTTTTAAAAACGGTTTCTGTATTTGGGTAAATAATTCTTTTTGTGTACTTTATTCCTCATTCTTTAGGACAACTTCTCAATCACACAATTGATTTCTATAAATTAGTAAAATGACATACCTATAGTCAAAAAAAAAAAAAAGAATACCAGAATGAGAAAATATCTTTTTTGTGTAACTGACACTATGTTTGAAAGAAATTATGAACAACACAAGTAATATGCATTACAGTTAATATCAATTGCTCCAAACTATCACTCTTCTTTCTCATTTTAAACATGTAGTTTCTAAGATCATTGTGGAAATAAACATGATTTACAGATGAGAATGTGTAGAAACACACCAACATCTGTTAACCACTCAGTCTAGAAACGGCTCATCTTACTTCCACTGACACACCATTGGAAAGAACTATATTGAGTCACCCGCATGAAAGGTGGAGGAAGAGGGTTAAAAATGCTTCCTGGCCAGAATGTCCTGCTTCTCATATCTGTTAGCATTAATTTCTGGTTCAGTTCAAGGCCAAATCAGATTCTAGAGTGGGAATGGGGTGTGGCGTAGTGAGAGTTTTGTGTGATAGAAGGGGAGCAAAAAATTGCAATAAGGATATGCCATAATTCAATTAGATATAATATTTAGGGTGGATAGTCATTATTTTAATTTGTTGTTTTTACATGTACTCAGGGATATCAAGAGAGATCGTTTAAAGGACACTGTATATCTTGAGATTTATTTGATAATGACATTAATTATTTCATATGATGAATATTTTTTAAAGCCATATAATAAAACACTTCAACGTCATCTACTTACAAAGATGGTTAAAGCTGTTTTTTTTTATTTAAATAATGCAATATATCTATTAAAGAAGAAATGAAAATACCTAAATTAAACTATGAGGTAATCTCTAAACAAATCATACTGGAAAATAAAAACACTAAAATAAAGTTTGAATTTTTAAATAAATGGTGGATATGTTCACATTTTTAAACCAAATGTATTAAAAAACAAACTAACCCTCATATCTGAATTCTTCAATGTGAGATTTGATAAAGAATGTATGCATGATATATTACTGATTTTAATGAATTTTTGTTCTATATATCTTCCAAAAAGCTCATAAATCTTATAAGCATATTCAGTGATAAAAATTTTAAAATATTCACATTAGGAAAAATTACTTGGTGTCAAAGATAAAATTTGCCTCTCACATGTCAGTGTTAATATTGCTTTTCTAATATCTATATGCCAAAAAAATGTATACACATTTTAAGGGATGTTATCAGTACTTAAGCAGTAGTTCGCCATAATCAGAAGTGTCTGGACACCGATGGTAACCACTTTGAGCACCTCTTGTAATTGCAGAAGTCAAACATGACTTGTATTCATCTTTTGTTATCAGTATATATTATTACAATTAATACATTTTTTTCCTTTCTTAAAATAATATATGCTTTTTTTGGCACCGTGTGTGTGTGTGTGTGTGTGTGTGTGTGTAATTTTAATGCAATGTTTTTCTAATTCCATTTGTATATGATAATCACTCTAAATTATTATTTTTGATATATCCTATATCTATGTGTGTATGTACCTTTGTGTATATGCGTGCATTTTGTGTGTAAATATATATATATATAATACATACATACATACATATATATATATATATATATATATATATTTGCCTCCTTTTATTAATTAAAAAAAATGCTAACTTTGTTTTACTTAATTGTCATGTAATTTCATAGAGTATGAGCTTAAAGCATGAGTTTCACTGGGAATTAGAGTTTGATAAATATTCCAGAAAATTATCTTCCAGGACAAAGACTGAAATCCTAAGTCCGAGTCCAGTATTCCGGGCAGGGATCGAGCAGGATACAGAAAAATTCTCTTCATAGGAAAAGCTTGGGAAGGCTCTGGACCACGGAGGTGGCATATCTTGACTAAATGATAAGTCCATTATAAATGATGAAACCTGATTTAGTTGCTTTCTTTGAAATTAAGTGGTCATATCAATTGGCTAAGTGATTTAATCAAATGTGAAATCTGGAGATTGCATTTTCACTACCTACAATGCAGAAATAAACTGAATAAACTGCTTTGAAAATCTTTAATAACTACATAAATCCAATCATTATATGTACAAGAGACAAATTATCTCCATTTCCCTGTGAATACTTTCAATATTTGTGATCATTTTTCTTATTTTACTTAAATTAAATTTTTATGCATTATATAATACAGAGAACAATGTGGGAAAAATTGTTTTAATATTTGAAGATGACAAATTCTATTGATAATATGTTTGTTACTTTAACATAGACTGCATTTGTTTCTTTTTCTGCCTTCTTTAACTGAAACAATCAATTTTATTCTTTACAAATAACTACAAATTTTGGAAGTCACTATGAAATAAACCATGAAAAGTTATTCTATACAGAAATTTATCATAAATAACATATCTATATGCTATAAAACTTTGGAAGAATAAGAAAAAAATATATAGAGTTAGTCAACAATACTACAGAGTCATACCATCCTGCAGATACAGTAGACTATGAGCTCCATGAGATTATTTAAATTTAATTTACTGAAGCTTAAATAAAATTAGAAATTTACTTTTCCGTCATACTAGCCATATTCCAAGTTCTCAATAGCCACCTGTGGCTAGCACCTATGATGTAGGACAGTGCAGATATAAAACATTTTCTTCATCACAGTACCTTCTCTTGGCACAGCATTAATAGGATTGCAAATCAATAGGTTTTTTTACATTAAGAGTTCATTAGTATAGTTCTTAGAGTTCCTGAATTATAAAAATCTGTAATCAAAATTGAAATTAGGTGAGTTAGAAAAGGCAAGGATCAGGCGTTGATTGTACAAAATTATCTGTACAATATATGTGAATTCAGTCAACTTTTTCTTTCCATGTGGAATTTTCCTAGTTAAAATTGCATTAGCATTTTTATATATGAAAGTTTTATACAAATCATTCAGTTAGACTCACCTCACTCCCATCAAATTTCAAGTTACTTAATTCTTGCACTATATATAGCAGGCCCTGCCTTCCAGAGGGTAAAAGCAGCCCATGTCAGCATTTGTAGTTACTGTTGGAATCCTGATGGCAGCTATAGTTCTAGGTTAGTAACATTAAATTTGCTTCTAATTAGTCATAATTATCAATTGATAGTGTTCTGTGAACTTATGGGACTGATTCAAAATATGAAGCAATACAGAATATTAAATATGAGCTTAATGTTGTTTTTTTTTCTTTTTTTTTAAAGATTTTATTGGGGAATTGGGGAAGGGGAACAACTAAGTTGTTGTCCTTCAATCTTCGTTGTGGAGAGTGCAGCTAGCTCAGCTCCAAGTCCAGTTGCCATCCGGCCACCAGTCGGCTGCTCAGGACAGCTCAGCTCAAGGTGCTGTGTTCAATATTAGTTGCGGGTGGGCACAGCCCACCATCCCATGTGGGAGTTGAACCCACAACCTTGTTGTTAGGAGCACGTGCTCTCACCAGCTGAGCTATCCTGCCAACAGCTCAGTGGCAGGTCAGCTCGGGTGCAGCTCACTAGCCCATGTGGGAATTGAACCGGCGACCCTGTTGCTCAGAGCTCTTGCTCTTAACCAAGTGAGCCACTCGGTTGGCCCCTAATGTTTTCAATTGAGTATCTTCACAATGTAAAAATTATTACTTGATAGCTCTGAATTATAATTCAGAGATTTTTGTGTTATATATAAAATTCCTACCATTTTAATTTGAATTTTTTAATTATCAATTAGTTCTTCAATTTAGTATTCAAATATGGATACCCAAAACTTCAGATCTTACACTATTCAATAGTTACAAGAAGTTAGTGCAATGATGTTTATTGGTTAGTTTAAATACTGCTTAGGAAAAAAAGTATTGAAAAAAAAGGAGTGGGTTTAGGGAACTATAAAAAATAACTTTATATTGGTTTAAATCACTTAATATGAAACAGGGATCTCTCTCAGTAGGTGGGTGCATTTTTGGAAATGCTGAACTGAGGTGACCTGAACTTAGAGATTTGCAGTCATTATTTCTCTGAAATAAAACCGTAAATCTGTTGATAAAATCTATAATATTAATTCATTCTTACCCTCCAATTAAGAGAAAGGATGGAGAGATTTAGAAACCCATAATTTTTTAATTATTAGCATAGAGTTCTCTTCATGTCGTGATTTCCATTTTTGTTCAAAGCATGCAGAAAATCTCACTGCTTCACCAGGACAGCAAAGTAAATTGCTACAGAATTCAATTTGGGAATCTGTGAAGCAATTAAACACTAAAACAGACAAGCAGTAGGGGACTCTTTCGGCTCAGGAGAATAAATTAAGAATGATGTTAACACAGTTAACTTAAAGAGAAATTCTTATGGCTAGACTCAGATGCAGAGTTTGTGGAGCCCGACAAAATTTCAGAATGAGTATATTCTAGAATTGTAAAATCAAATTATATCTCAAATAGAATAATATAAACATGTGTGCTCTATTTAAGTAGGATCTTGGCAATTTTAGATTCTATAACCTCTCTTGTGTCATGACACAATCCAGATTAGATGCATAACAAAGGCTGTACATGTTTGAAATGTAGTTTAAAGGACTCAAATTATAAATATGAAGCAATGCATTAAACAGATGTGTATATGTGTATGTATGTGTGTGTGCATATGTGCATGTGTGTGTAGGTGTATGTGCATGTTTATTTCCTTACAGCTGTTTTAAAAAAAATCAGCAAATATGTATCAAATGTTTACCATATACCCATATTTAATCTTTAGGAAAACAAAAGGCAGAGTTCCTGATTCTTGTCATTGATGAAAACACAGTCTCTTTGGGGAGACAGTGATTTATGTAGAAAGACTGTAGGAAAAATATTATAATCTAGGCATGAAGAAATTTTCTTGAAACATGATTAAACTACTAATATTTTTTTAAACTAAGTTATCATTATCCTTTAGGCTTATCTTTGAGACTAGCTCCTCCGAGCACAAATTCAATGACTCAGCCTAGATCTTGCATATGAGGTCTTATAACTAAACACCAAGCTTCCAGCCCTGCCACCAACAAAGTTATTTCAAATGGCCATGGATTTTAGAAAAGATCTTTTTAAAATGAATTCACTTAAAAACAATTAAATTGCTTCCTATCTGTTTATAAGACTACTTCCAGAACTTGACTAGTCACCAGAGTCATGTAGGTTTATCTTAAAAATACATCTATTCCTAGACCCAGAACTACAGAATCCAAATCTCCAAGAAGTACCCTTGGGATCTTTACAACCAACAAGTGATGTACTTAAGAAGTATGGCTTTCTAGTTTTCAGAAGCATTGGTTATGTCAGCCTGTGCCCTTTCAGAAACCACAGCAGACTTTTTAAAAAGATAATACCGGGAATTATTCATTAGACACAAAGTTTTTAATCTAGATAACTGAAACATAAAAAGAGGACTCTAAGATACCATTGAAGTATGAACTGCAAGAAGCAGCTACTTACTCTAGTGCTTAGGACATAAAACGCAGTATGGTAGTTATAATAATACAAACTTAGAATTTTCTAGAAGGATGCTCCAAACTGGAATTCAGAACTCTGAGGCCCAGGTGACATCCAGGGTGGTGCTACTAGCTGTAAGATCAGAAGAGGCCCCCTCCCCAGGCCCAGAGCAGACACTCCTACCTCTGCAGGGCAACAACAGCCAGGTGCTTATATCTCTGAGGTCAGCACAGTAACGCTGGCTTTACACAGGAAACACTGGGGACTTGATTCAGCAAACGTCATAGAAATGAATCGCCGCCTCTGAGATAAAGAAGCGTTTCTGGGCTGCTGCCCATTGCAGGAAGAAGCCCACAAGGAGCCCATAGGAAGTACAGAGGAGATGTAATTCTCATCCGCCTTTTCCGACCTTACAGTCTCAGCCTAGTGCTCCCTGTTGGCATAGCCTCGCATAAATCCAGCTGGAAAAGCAGCAATGTGGTTTGCAGAATCCCTGCATTAGGAAACCAAAGGAGAGTGTAGAAGGGTGGGTTTGGAGCTGAGAAACAGTTGCTTAATAACTGTCACACTGGTCAATTTAAAAGAGAGAGAGAGAGAGAATGAGAATCACAAATTCCTACATGGTTTGTACATGATCTGTCTATTGGCAGTCCTTTAAATGCAGCACTTGTCAAGTTCCCATCTGTGTATCTATTATAAATGTTTTAACCATTTACACATTTACTATGAAAGATCATTTCAAACCTTACTACCTTTATCCTCTTTGCTTTATCTCCCTGCAATGAACTTTCTCTTTCTACCTGAACAATATCTTATCATTTTCCAGGATTCTCTCCAATTTCAATTCTCCAAAACGGCTATTTTGACCCACACTTTGCAGCCCCATTAACATTTATAAATACATAAATATATGTTAATATATAATATTTGTATGTGTATATATTTAAATACATGTAAATAAGTGTGTACATACACATATAAACATTCATATAAATTTGTATATTTCATACTTTTAGTATTTTGTATATCTTATTCTGTTGCAAGATTGCAACCTGTGCACCTCCTCCATACCATCAAACTATAATCTCTTTGAAAATAAGTCATATTATCCTTTTTATTTCAAGGCTTAAAAAAAGTCTGACATGAGGCAAGTGATGAAATTATATTTTTAATGAAAGAATTAAGATATCTAAAATAATCATATATTGAAGAACTCAGACAATTAAATATCCTTAGAAAATGATGAATATTTTAGTAGTAGTAATTCTGCAGGAAGAATGCCAAAAGGCAGTCATAAATAGACAAAACTCAATCAAAGATAGGTTCCCTGTAAAATATCTCACACAAAATCTATTTTTTAATTATAAACATAAATCTATGTAAATAGTCAATGTAACTGGGAAGAAGCAGAATAAAAATACATAACAAAACCAAAAAGCATTATTTTAATTTGAGAATTAGAAACATAGAAAAATAAACATCTATTCATAATGAAATATTTTATATATTTTCCCTCATTAATGTGTGTTAAGCCTGTTGTATATGCAAGACAGTGTATGCTATTAGAAAATATGGTTGGGTTCAACTGGAAAGGAAAAAAAATTCTGGATGAAATGAATCTTTATGTTAAGCTGGGCTTTGAATAATTACTTTTAAGGAAATTATAGCTAATTTAACTTTATTAATACGATTCCTTAATGTTAAAAAACAAACAAACAAAAAACATAAACAACAATGACACTAATAAATAAATTAATTAATAAAGGTGAGGAAACTTTCCCAGCCCCGATGAAAAGTAAAATGATTTAACAATTAAGGATTTTATTTCCAGAATTCTGTGGCAAAGAGTCGTTCAGAAATTCGCTAAGGAAACAAATTACATAAAGTGGCAGACACATATTCATTAAACCCCATGTTCTTTCTGTTGAACCACACTCTTATTATCAGAAAAGCAACTTGTTTTTAAACACAAAGTCATATTCTGCACAGTTCTTTAGGACAATGAAACTGCGCATCAGTGCACACGGCAGCCGTTCATGGTGAGAAAATGATTCCGTTTTCTCTCTTTGCCTCTGTGTGGTCCTCAAAGCCAAATATACAATAATACTGAAATTAAACTTTCTCTAAACCCACTTTAATTCTGGGAAATTTTATTTGGCAGAACACGTTCCTTATTTTGTGTATGTATCAACAACTGGTGATAGATTTCATCATTCCTTTGGTATCTTCCTGTGTTGAAACTGATTAAATATAGGGTAGTTTAAACCAGTGGTCTCAGAGGTCTTCAATTCTGGGGAAAAAATTATCTTCAGAACCCAGTTCAAGCATAAAGCTCAAGAAGATCCATATTTTTAGATCCTCAAAAATCGTGCTATTCTCTAAAGTGAAATGACTCATTGCAAGTCATCAAATGTGTCCAGAAGGGTTAGAAGGTAAGCTTTTCCCTAGTCAGAAGCCAGGTGGAGTAAGGTACTGATGTGACTTGTTAAGGAGTTTCCATTTCATTCTTTTCTTTTTTTTTTTAATTAAAATTTATTGGGGTGACAATTACATAGGTTTCAAATGTACAATTCTATAATACATCACCTAAATATATTACATTGTGTGTTCATCACCCAGAGTCAGTACTCCTTCCATCACCATATATCTGACCCCCATTATCCTCTTATATATTTCATTCTAATTGAACTTGAAGACATTGAAAGGTTATAATCAGAGGCAGAAAAATCAAATGAAAAGTATAAACTTTAAAGACCATCCTTTGCAACATCCTTGGATGTTATCTAAATTTATTTTGGTAATCATTTCATAATATATACATATTTTAAATCATTATGTTGTATACCTAAAAGTAATACAATGTGACATGTCAATTATGCTTAATAAAAAATAAGGAGCATCCTTGAAATATCTTAACAAGGTATTAGAAAATATCAAAATTGACATCCAAAAGAAGAAGCAGGATGTGGTTTTAATCCAGGGGTTCAATAATAGCCTGGGGGAGACAGATCACGAGAATGTTGAAAAATGGATGAATTGGAGAATTTTTCTGAAGAAAAATGGTACATTAATTTATTAAGTGTTTTCAATAAGGGTAACACAGTAATTAAGTATTTGACAAACACACGGAGGTTACTGACATCTATAAAGTCATTTACAGGGTAAAAAATAAATAAAACTAAGAAGCAATAAAAGTGTGCAGCAAAGCTAATCATTCCTATAACTCTATTTGTACATGCTGTGTCTAAAATCCATCACCATCCAGGTAATCTATTGTAGATGTATTGCCGTTATATTTTTTAAAAAGTCAGGAATATCAGTATAATTTACAGAGCATAGCCATTGATTGGATCAGCTAAGGAGTATATAAAATGAGGGGGTACCAAGATCAAAACAGACCAGGAAGGACAAACTGCAAACAGTTAACTGTTGAAGACTTCTGACACCACTGGTTTAAACTGCTCTATATTTAATCAACGTCAACACATTGGAAACTCCCAAAGGAATGATAAAAGCTACCAGCTGTGGATACATACACAAAATAAGGAACGTGTTCTGCCAATTAAAATTTCACAGAATTAAATGTAAAATGCAGATTTCATGTCAAAATAGATGCTATTCTAAGGCGCATTACAATTAATATTCAAATGAAATAATTTATCCGTGTCCACATAATGGCATCCACAAGTAACTTTTGAAATTATTCTTAGGTTAAATATTATATTACACAATTAATTTTGTTGTGTGTAAACAAAGTGATTGGAAATAAACTACAAGGTTATATATTTTAAATAATTATTTACTTTTTGCACCTTAATAATGACATATGCAAAAAAAAAAGTATGCCAAACTGACTAAAACATGCTGAAACACCACAGGGCATATAGCAATTCTACCATAATAAACCCGAAACTCGCCACTAAAATGAAAGTGACAACACAAAAAGCCTCAGGGCAGAGCTTCTACCTGATTTGTGGGAAATAAAAGGGACAATTTTATTCCAGAAAATGTGTTTGTGTCCCAGTATATATAAATTGATAGGCAATTTTAAATTGTTTGCAATCTGATTGCATTTGTGAAATAATTTAAAAGTCAATAGCATTGTATGTACAGAGAACATGATATCAGAAATGTAGTCTTCATATGGATGCTATTTATTTTGTGTTTTCAGTTTTTTGAGGATATTTTGCCTCCATATGTTTTCCTGTAGTTATTATATATATGTGTATATATATATATATATCCTTGAGCTTTTTATGAAAGTGTAATTGTATGTAGAAAATAATGCAATTCATAAGCATAAAGCCTGATGAATTTTCACTAATTAAACTCATATAAAAAATACCCAGATCAAGCAATAGACCATTAAATAAGAACACCACCAAATTTCCCTTCAAATCTTTATCACGCCTTCCTTAGGGTTATACTGATTTTGAACACTGTATATTAGCTTAGCCTGTTTTTGAACTTCATATAAACACAAATCTGTTTATACTAATTTATGTTTGGCTTTATCCCTTTATATAGTATGATGAGAAAATCCTCTATGATTTTGAGTTCAGTTGTAGTTTATTTATTCTCATTGCAACATACTATGGCATATGAAGAATATACCAGAATATTTATCGCTGCTATTGATAGATATTTGCATCATTTCCATTTGGATCTATTATGAACAGTAATGTAATCAACATGCTTTTAGTGAGATATAACATTTTATTGGAAATGTCACCATGAGTTTTGAAACATTGCATAATTACAAAGAATTTACAGTACTCTTTCCTTGTGAGAGATGAAGGTTTGTATTATCTACAAATGGTAGATTAAGAGAATTGAGAGTGTTGATTAACTCGCCAGGGACACATGAAAGGTACAACAAGAAAGGAGCAGAGTATTACATAGTCAAACAGTCCCCAGGGATTACAGTTAGTAAGGGTTCTGGGCAATTTATGTCTTTGATATATACTCACCTATAGAGTCACCCACAGGATACCATGAGATGGAGTCAAGTGGGGAATCAATAATGATGGGCCATTCAGACACAATTTGATGGATATCTAGGTATTGTAGTACAGACTGACTGCAAAAATTATCTGTGGTTTTGCTGGGAAAGACTGCAATATCAATGTTGTTGTAATTGTCCATGTGTTTCTTAAGTCTGTCAGTCTCTCTCTCTCTCTCTCTCTCTCTCTCTCTCTGTCTCTCTCTCCTCTCTCTGTCTCTCTCTCCATCCTTTTTTGTTTTTAGGATCCTGACTTGGATTGGCATTTCTCCTTCCAACATTCCTTGGCTCTCTGCTATATGGACTAATTAATGTATCATACACTATCAGACCTCATACAGGTGACCTCATTTTGAAGTAATAGGGGTTTCTGGAATCTGAGATTAGTCAGGATTCTACAAAGAAACAGAGCCAACAGGATGTGTGTGTATGTATGCATGTGTGTGTGAGTGTGTGAGAGAGAGAGAGAGAGAGAAAGAGAGAGAGAGAGAGATTTTAAGGATTTAACTCAGTTGTGGCCAGTTGGTGAGTGCAGAATCTGAAGGGGGAGGCCTGTAGGCTGAAGGTTCATGGAAGAGTTGCAGTTTTAGACCAGCCATTTTGTTCTATTCAGCCCTGCAACTGACTGGATGAGGCCTACTCATATTATGGAAAGTAATCTGCTTTACTCAGAGCTCACAGATGGATGAATGTATGTCTCACCAAAAACACTCTGATAGAAACATCCAGAGTAATGTTTGACCAAATATCTGGGCCCAGACATGTTGACATATAGAGTTATCACAATTAGTTAAAACATTTTTTTAATCAAACCAAAAAAATGAAAATAAAAAGTCTACCTGGAGAACTTAGGTAAAACTTGAAAGAAAAATTGACACCTAAAGGCATGCTAATTACCTCTATTGTATCAGTTATTATTCTATACTGAATGTGTTAACATCTTGTCTCATCATACTAAATATAGAATAACTTTATATCAACTTATATCCATAATATTTAACACTGCAAATGTAAACGCTATATATGTATTTATATTCCTGTTCATAATCTCAGTATACCACTTCTTCATTTATTCATCCACTCTATTATTCATTCGACAAATATTTATTGAGTACTTATTGTGTGCCAGATACTCTTCCCATAGCTTGGGATATACATAGAGAACAACATGGGAAAAGATATGAAAATCATTCACTTTGCAATGCTCAAATTAGTAAACTCAAAATTTTGGAGCATCTTGAAAAATTTTTTCTTGAAATTCTACCTGCTACATATCACCTGTTTCTTGAACATGTCTACTTTCCTGCCTTTCTACTTTCCTAAGGTGCCTATCTCCTGGTCAATTATTTTCAGTTTAGCCTCCTTGAACTCAAAAGAGCCAGAGCTCACCTGACAACAGTCAATAGTTCTAACATGCACATTTCTCCATTTCCTTTCTGCCAATATTACATTAAAAAAAAAAAAGAATCCATTCACTCTAGTCACCTGTGATGATGCTGTTTACTTCATACTGCAAATGCAGCTGAGTGGAGTGAGATACTCTTGTTATGTGGTCTTTCCACTATTGATTTTGCACAATACCGTCCAATGTCCACACAACAGAGAGAGTATCACAAGTCAAATTTCAGTAATGTTAGGAACTTGCTTCCTTCAACTAAAGTAAGTTCTGTAACCTAGCCGTCTACGCAGTCCTCATTTGGTCCCTCTTAGCTTTCCATCTTAATGGCCTGTCACCTAGTAACAACACACTGCTACAGCCGTATGAACCTAGGAATGCACCTCTTCTGACAATGTGGTCCCTGAACACGAACTTCCAACTACCAGGGATATTTTTTCACTGACTTAAAATTCATATAGATATTTCATATTTCTTCTTAATCATTAATTTCTTAAGGATACTTCTTTAAGTCCAAAGTTATTATAGAAATTATTATGTAATCCCTTAGCTTGTACTTCATTTCATAGCACTACTATGATTATAAGCAGGTCTTTTTTTGTTTGTTTCTTGGCTATATTTCCAGCCAGAGAATAAGCTTCATAAAGTATGTAATTAGGTCTGCCTCACTATTCCAGTGTTTAGCAACAAGGCTTGAGTAGAGCATGTGTTTAATTAATAATTTTTGGATTAGTAAAAGAGTAAAAGATTAATCAGACATAGAAACAAGTGCTTACAAGAGAGTGGTTTTCAGTGAACCATGAATTTTCATTGATTCCTTACCAGTACTCTAATATGAACCTACCAGCCTCTCAAATCATGTCATAGCTGATTCCCTCTTTAAAGGGGATGGGCCAAATTTCAACATTTCCATGTACATTTTCTCAGCTTCCTCTGTAAATTCTTATTTAGATTCATCCTAGAGGCAATTCCTTCCCTGAATTTGTCATGAGGCCTAGTCAAGTCATGTTTACTAAATGATTTAACTGCTGAAGCATCTAGTCTTACATTACCAAACATTTCATTTTCCTTTTCATTTTCTACCTTTCAAACCATCTGATTACATTTTTTAACACTGTATCATGGTTCTGAACAAATGCTTCATATTCTACTCACTGCTGAAGATCTAATCCCTAACCTTAAAAAGGGTGTATTCTGGTTTTTTTTTTAAATGCAAATTTATAAAATGTTATATTTCAATAGAACTTATCCTTATTTAACAGGTTTTAGAAATTTATTTATTAAGGTTGCATATATGTTTGCAATAGTATCTAAATTATGGGCCAAAGCTAAATGATTTTATGTGGCTACAATCAATTGAAATATACTTAAAAGAAAAAAAATATTTAAGTAAAAATGTAAAAGTCAAATTCACATAGAGAAAATTCATGAGAGGGACCATAGTCGATAATTTGAAAGAGGGACATTTTCAAGGAAAGCAGATTTTTGTACATGTGGGCTATGAGAATCCAAGATTTGTAATCCTTTAATTTCTCCTTCCTTTAAATAGATCTCAGATATCACAGTGTATTCTACGGTGTGGTTGGTCTATATTGTGATTTGATTGACTAAAAATTGAAATAGATTGAGATAGACTTACTGTTTACATCATCATGAGACTTCCTGAAATTAATATTGTAATTATAAAACCACAAAACATTTACTATACTGTTTTGATTGGAATGTTCTCCTACATTGCCTTATTCTCATCATTTTAGGTCTTGATGCAGATAACAAGTCCTCTGTAAAATATTTCATTACCACTCTGCCAATAATAGCAATACCTCACTTAGCCACTGTCTTCCATGTTACCTTATTGGACTTTCCTCAGAGCATTTGATTACCTGCAATTATTTATGTATTCTCTAGACCAAAATCAGGGCAGGTATTTTTAATTCCTAGATTAATATTTGGCACATGGTAAGGGTTAAATAACAATATTGCTTCATTGTATGTGTGTGTGTGTATGTGTGTGTGTGTATGTGTGTGTGTATGTGTGTGTGTGTGTGTGTGTGTGTGTAGTACTTTTGTTAAGGACATATGCATTTAATACAGTACAAAGGAATGCAAAGAACAATCATCTCATCTTTTTTTTCAATGAATAGTTGAAAAAACTAATAAGTAATGAAAACATTTCTATGATTTGCTACTCACCTGGAGTTATAAAAAGGCTATTTATAATCAGAAAAATACATTTTACTTTTGTCTGATAACAGCACAACATGTTTAGGGCATTATACACTCAATCAAATAAACTTTTAAGTGAACCATTATCAGTATGAGCAAAATTTGCTTCAGTGTATAGGTCAACTGTAAAAATTAACAAAGGTTAACAGTTCCAAGAATGGGGTGTGGAGATTGTCAGGCTGATTTGCGCCTACCGACTTACCACAAGCACTACAGGTGTAATGCTTCAAAGCTTTGAAGACCTTATTTGTGAAATAGGGGTAATAAATTATCGCATCTGTGGTGATTTTGAAAGTTTAAGGAATTGTAATCTATAAAAGGCTTAAGATATTTCCTGATATGTGCTAAGCAATTATGCCACTTATTAGTATTGTACCTATATTAGTAGATTTGAGTATATGAGCACTTTTACTGAATCATTAATATTCATATGTGTGGGTTATAATCTTTATTCTATATTTGAAATATAGGTATATGCGTATTATGAATTCAAGTGTAAAATTAAACATGTATTCCTAAGATGCGATTTTACACCTTACATGTAAGTTTTTAATTATTTCAGGAGCATCAGAATTATAGTTTTATTATCTACTGATATTTGGTAAATCAGAGGGAAAAAAATTCACGAGGCTTGAAGTCATGTGGAACAAACTAAAAAGATGCGTGTGTAGTATTGTATAAAATAAAAAAAATTTTAATTTATTGGAATGACATTGGTTAATAAAATTATTAAGGTTTCAAGTGCACAATTCTATAATACATCATCTGTATATTGCAGTGTGTTCACCAGCCAAGGTCAAATCTAAAATTTTAAGAAAAGCTATTTTATATGGGATTCTGAGTGAATCAGACTGTAATTGCCCTTGGTGAATTTAAGTACTTCACAAAGATAAAGTAAACAAGAGTTACATTTTAGTTTTCCTTTAAACGGATTGTCTAAATCTTTTATGAGCTGACTAGGGTACATCCATTGCATAAAGACTCACCTCATTCATTAAGTAAACATGTTATGACAATATATCAGCTAGTATTAATTCTAATGTTGAATTACAAAATGAAATAAACTATCTAAAATGCAAATTACTTAATTAGGTTACTAGCATGGCACATCATTTGCATAGAAGAGAGGTAACTGAAACTGGTAGTGAAATGAGGGCTTCAAATGTCCAGTATTTTCTGCTATTTGATAATCCTTGTCTCCATATAGCATACATAATTTAAACTTAGATGTTTTCCTACTAATATCCTAACAAATAATTTATTGCAGTCTACAACAAATAGTTTAACATTAAACTTCTCCAGTAAAAAATAAATTGTACTTGGTAAAATATTAAGAAAGTGAAAATAACATTTACAATAACATTAACATCTGCTCTAAGAATCTTTATTTGCTGAATTATATGCAATATTTAATGATATGCAATATTAACCAGCCCTGAAAAATATGTATATACAGGATGTAGTACCCAGACTTGGCTATATTTAAAAAAAAAAAAGGAATTTTCTTCCAGTAATTTACTAAGTGTTTGGCCTTGGGCAAATTACTTTGCTAAGATGAGTTTTGGTTTCCTGATATTTAAGATGGAGATAATGGTGTCAGCTTACATAATTGATATAAGGATTGTGTAAAAAAAATCACTTTGCATACTAAAAATGATAGGCAACATTTGATAGATCAATTATTGCTGTTATTTAAATTAATAATTTAAAACTTCCTGAATCCAGTTAATAACTATACATAGTCTCCTTCAATTTACATGCTTCATTATGTAGTCATCATATTTTGAAGTAAGCAAATGTAATTAATTATGCATAACATAAATATATTTAACTAAAGACTGATGTTAAATCATTTTTTAAAAAATATATTTACCTGAAAAAGTAGAATTGTGGACCCATAATAAATTCTAAATTATCAGTGGTTTTATTCCAAAAATTCTCAAGTAGTACAAATATTACTATCCACTGATTAAACTAAAAGATCCTGTTGGAAATCGTCATTTATAATTCTCCTGCTCCTTTTTATTCCCCATGTGGCCTGTAATTAGATTAGGACCCTATGGGAATACTCTCTGCTGGGTATCCCTATGAAATTATTACACCACATGACATATAAAAGGTTTATATTCACACTGGTATTTTGATTTCTTTAGCAACACAAATGCACCTGTCCTCAACACAATTAGGATGAGCCATATTGAAGATAATCAAAATAAATAATGAAAAATGGTTTGCTTGATGTGGAAAATAAGGTATAATGTCTAATCAGGAGTTGGCAAAGCTCTGATAGTGATGCTGTGTAGAATTAGCATATTTAATGAAAATTGATTTTGTTTATGTACAAAGGTAATGGATATGCCTGCATATTTTCCGGGCACTGGCTCTTAGTTATTAATTATTATTTTATAATTTACCCAAGACAATTCAAGCCAAAGGTAGCATCTGTTTGGCACTGAAAGTTCCACTTAGATTTAATTTTCCAGTTCAACAGAAATAGGTATGAAGAGTCAAATAAACTATTCAAGGTCACAAAACCAGCAATCTGCCTTCATCAGAGATCTGTAATCTACTGTAGGAGGAATCAATTGTAGCAGTTTACCGGCAAAATAAATTGCTGGCTATATCTTATAAGGAAACAAAAATGGGAGTGTAAAGAATCAAAATGAGATCTGTTTTTTCAATAACAATTCCCTAGTCTTTCAAAATTTCTAAACATATATTCATAAGTGCTATGTTAATGCTTTCTTACAAAACAATAAAAAAGTACCCCACAATGTCTGTGCCATCAAACTGTAAATAATTCTTTGAATTAATATTCAGGTATCTGAGAAACTTTCTCTATACGTGTGACTAAAATTGAATTTAACTTTTAAAAATTTGTTTAAAAAATGTCATCCTCTAAACCACTCTTCCGATTGGTACACCTTCTAAAAATTAGCTAATTTATGCATTCCTGACATTTGCATAGTTTTTCACATTTTAAAATTCATTGTAACATTTAATTTCATGCCCAACAATAATCACAATAGAGATTTTGTTAACATTACTACTTCACAGATGAGGGAATTATGATGATGAGAGGATATAATAAAATTCATACATTTAAAAAGTGACATGGAAAGAGTCAGGTCTTTTGACTATAATCCAGGAGGATGCAAATATCTTGTTCTTTACTAACTCTAATATTAAGCCTCTTGTGAAGCTCAGAGTGGGGCTCCATGTTGGGTGAAATGAATCACACCAAATTCTCTTGCTCCTTCTATTGTACATCGTTACCTCATTCAGAAACAAAAGGCTGTGTTTTTATTTTATGTCGTGTCGTGATCCCAAGTATATTCTTTTATGAAATTTTGATATATTATGGAAAGTTCTCTTAGGCATGAGTCAGTGCTTTAGTTCCCAGTTTGGCTTGTCATTAAATGACTCTGGAAACATTATGAAATTCTTTTGGTAGAAGGTGTTTGTCTTCCTTTAAATAATGAGTTAGAAGGCTATTTAAAAATAGAACATAGCATATATCATATTTCCAGATAATCCATCCAATCATAGCTTTACTTGTATCTGTAGTACACAATTATACATGCTAAATGTTATGTCTATAAAATCCATGCAGAATTAAAAAGGGATGAACTTTAGTATTAATGACAATTACATATTTTATCTCAGTATTTTTAAAGTAGTATTTCTTCCCTTGTATAGCATGTATTTTGATATCTTTTAAGGTTTCCAATAAATTCCCCTAAAGAGTAATATATGACATATAAATGATATTAAATTTGAATATTTATCAATCAGAAAAGGGGAAGAGAATGTATTGCCTCATTGCTGCTGGAGCAGAATTCTGTGGGGCTTTTCACATCTACAGTATAGCTCCGTATCTCAGATACCATCACTGAACCTAATAATTGTATCTAACCATGTGCTATCTTTTTCTTTTTCTACACACACACATATGCATACACACACACACACACCACTGTCCCTCCAAGCCCCAAACTTTTATACATTTTAAAGATGGCAAATATCATATACTGCAGTCAGTGGCTATGCATAGTCTTCAAATAGGCATACTTTATAAAGGGCCAGCTTGACTTTGCCCAATATTTTCTGGTGTTCTCATAAGTCTTTTGAATATTTCTTGCCTCTTAACAAATAAGTTCCAGGAAAGAATCTGATAATATCATCCTTCCTATTGAAGAATAAAAATCACATTTAGTATCATACAGAAGAAAATGAGTAAGTGCCTGGGGTCATTCTGACCTGTCTTCAACTCACAAAACTTTCAGTAATTTATGTAATCATTCAATAAGTATTCTTTGTCCATTGGCTATTTTTTTTTTTAGCCAGACATTGTGTCATTTCTGAGTCTAGAAAAGTGAACCAAAATGTTATTTTGGAGAAGCTTTCACTCTAATGGGAGGGAAAGGTGAGACACGACTAAATCACTTAATTGTCACACAGAGGCATGCAGCGTTTCACAGAGGGGATATGTTCTGAGAAATGCGTTGTCAGGTGATTTTGTCATCGTGCGAACATCATAGAGTGTGCTTGCCCAAACCTAGATGCACTTTCCACACACCAAAGCTGAAGGGTGCAGCCTACTGCCCCTCGGCTACGACCCTATACAGCACATTACTGTGCTGAATATTGTAGGTGACTAACACCATGGTCAGTATTTGTGTATATAAACCTAGAAGAGGTAGAGTGAAAATTGTGTATGAGAAATAAAAAAATGGCACACCTGTACAGGACAGTCACCATGAATGGAGCTTGCAGGACTGGAAGTTGCTCTGGGTGAGTCAGTGAGCGATCACTGAATTGAAGGCCTAAGACATTACCACACACTGCTATAGGCTTTATAAACACTGTCCCACAAGCCCTCCCTCTGCTTGTTTCTGACAAGGTCAGAAATAAAACATGGAAGCTGTCAATGCTGCTCCATGAATAGGGATGGGGGCTGGACTGATTAAAAATATTGAGGAGGGAACTGGCTGGGTGAGGCATAAATCCCAAAATATTGGCTGTCAGAAGCTAGTGAAAAGTGGCCAGGGGATCAGCAGGACTAAGAAATAAAGGTGGAGAGATAAAAGAACATAGGGGATTCTTACAGCAATGTGGTTTTGGCTATTGCATATCGGAGCAGTGGTCAGATTAAGGAAATTTGTGCTATTCATTAAAAAAAGAGGGTGTTTAACATGGAGAGGGTGTAGAAATGAGGACTCAATATTTTGACTTTGGAAATTTGTTTTTGGTTCCATTGACCCTATCTGGCACAAAGGGCTCTTTCTGAGATTGAATTGATGGAAGAAATAAAATTTATCTATGCTTTACATCATTACAACCTGAAAATATTTCCAAAGTACAGGAACAGGCTGGCTTCACAGGGCCACAGAAAGCTTTTACTAAAGTGGCCATGACATTTAATACTTGTTAAGGCCGCTCCTGTGGACTCGTGTCCTTATACAAGATCTTAGGGCCTCAGCAAAGAATGCATAACAATATCCTCTGAAGGCCATCGGGCTGGACCTGGGGGGCTGCAGCGCCCTGTCCGGGACAGGCTCCTCTGTGCTGAAACAAGCGTTGCTGACTGACACGGAATCTGGGCACTCAAAATAGGGGTGTTGTGAGTGACAGGGCATCTACTGCCAAGCCCCAAAGACACTGCCCCTGTCAGAGAGAGAGAAAAAAATCCTCCTGAACCACATAACCTTCCATTTCTTAGAGGAAATTCAGCTCCGTCATAACCTCATGGAACCTCTGTCTTATCCGTGGTCCGTTACTGACTGAAACGTTATGCAGCACCTGACTGTAATGATTAAGTACAGTATCGGGTTGCCATATCTGCCCTAACAAAATACCACGGGCGGGGTAGCTTCAACAACAGAAATTCCTTTGCTCACAGTCTACTGGGGACTAGAAGTTTGAGATTAAGGTTTCAGCAGTATTGGTTTCTCCTGAGGTCTCTCTCAGTGGCTTGTATATAGATGGTCATCTTCCCTCTGTGTTTTCACGTGGTCTTTTTTGGTGTGTGCTTGTGTCCTAATCTCCTCTTCTTATGGAGACATTAGTCATAGTGGACTAGGGCCCACCCTAATGACCTCATTTTATAGTCATATTCTGAGGTACTGTGGGTTAGGAGTTCAACATATGAATTTTGGGGACACATAAAAATGATAAGGAAAAAAATAAAGTGGACTAAAGGATAAATACAGGGGATACCTTTTTAGATAGCAGGAGGATGTACAGTTTTCCTAGGGTGATAGCCTTGCAGATGAAACCTAAATGAAATAGGAAGAAAGCCATGTGTTTTTCAGAAATGAAGGTATTTTGGACATGGAGAGAAGCCCCAGTAAAGGCTGTATGACAGAGGCCCAGGGTGCAAATGTGAGAACAGCAGAATTAGGCTGGAAGGAGGGTGACATATTCAAGTCTGTGGGACAGTGCAGGTCATGGCAAGATCTCGTTTTTCAATGTATTTCTCCTGAGAAGTTAATCTAAGGTATAAGAGCCAGAAGTTATATAACATAACTTAAATTCTTCTGAGAATAGTGATATGAAGTTAAAGATGAAATAAATATTTACGTTAGATGTAAAAACTTCCACAATATAACACTGAATGGAATCTATGACTTTTGTAGGTATGGTGGAAAAGTAGTGTCTTTTCACAGTGTGAAATACCCCCAAGTGAAAATGCTGGAGATAAGAAAATGCGCCAGAAAGATGATCAAATCACTGCTTTACAATACCTCACTGCTAAGCTTCACTTTCTTTTCATTAAATATCTAATTGGAAACACACTGTGCAGTTATAACACTCATCAGAATTTCATGTTCATTCTATGAAAAAATCAGATATCCAGAGTAGAGAAATTATTGAAAAGCATGTTTACACCCTGCTCCCTTATTATAGAAAATGATTATTTGACAAACAAAGAACTGTGGCTGTGAAAAATGCCCAAGTACATTCGCAGATGCAAAACAGCTTGATTACATTCTACTTCAATTGGGAGTCCAAAAACAGCCGATTCAGTGGGTGCTCATTACAGCCAGTTCTGAAAAAGAGTTGTCAATGATTCCATTTTCTAAGGAAATAGATTGTTTCAAGGAGATTGAAAAGGATCTAAAATTGTCACTTTTTGAAACCCAAATATCCTGAGTACTAAAGACTTGGTCTTTTTTAAGACATTTAAGCAAATATTTTCCTTTTTCAATTTTAACACATTCTGAGCTTTATAAGTTTTTTGGGGAAATGGCCTATTTTTTCCTGAGTATTCTTTTTTCCTTCTTAAATTCATCAGGATTAAAGCATAAAGGAAAATTGTGCCTAATTCTTCCTTCACAGAAGAAAACAAAGTACTCTCTGAAGAACTTAAATTTTAAGTGATTTATTGCATAGGTATTGATATGCATAGCACTGATAAATATGACTGATATTCTTTCAAGTAGAGTATTTCCTCCTACAAAGATTTTCTTAGTCGTTTCAATTATATGTCAACTAGTGGTTTTGAAGAATCCTGTACTGCAGCATGGGGCTGCGGGGAAATTGGACACACAATGCTCTTGTGTACACAATCAAAGGCTGACTACAGAACAGCCGAAGTTCCAAATGTGTTACATTGCTCTCTGTCTACTGGTTATGTTCTTGAAGATAAAACTATTTCAAATTACTTCTAGTAGGTTGAAGAGCTTTACTTAAACCCGTTTATGTCTTCACCATATGCTATTATACATAATATATATATATTACATATCAAATTATTATATACAATATACATACACTATTATATAAAATATTATAGATGGATACATAAAGTATTATACATGTAAATACATATTTTAAGATTAATTCTGAAATTTTGAGATCTGTACATTAGAATTACAGGTCTAAAATTTAGAGGACAGAAAAACAGACAATAAACTTTTCATTTTATCTAATGACCCTACAAAGAAAATATAAAAGTATATATCTACCATGTTCAACCCATCCCAACAGCCAATATTATAACTTTCACTTTTATACCACCACTGACTCTAGGGATTAACAAGAAATACCTACGATTCCAGCCCTGGGTTTTTAAAGAAAGAGTCCTATTTGGCTCTTGAGCTTTAAGAACAGAGAGCTTTGTAAAGTCCAGACACTTAACTATTTCCTTTTGCTTCATGAACTCAAGGTACACATATGCCATTATTGAGAGAAGGCTGTTAGCTGACAGTGAAGAGAACGGCAGGTGTTCTCCTGCATAAACACAATGAATTTCCCTTGAAGTGACGAGCTATATGGTCTTCAGGCCTTGGTTCTGTATAAATGCACTTCCCTGCAGGTAACAACAAAGGACGCTTAGTAACTTCTTTTCTGATACCTTCCCTCTTCTTATCCTGGTCAAATAACTGTGTATCTGCCCCTTTGCTTCCTCTAAGAGCGGCCCCTTTACCTTTTTGGTAGATTAAAAAAATATGGCCACAGTTTTTCCTCTCCTATCAAAATGTATGATTTTTTTTTCTCCATCTGTTTAGATTGCCACAGAAGGAGTTTTGGTCAATGACCAAACATGACACAGGCAAATGCTAGACAGGCGCTTACTCGCTTGTTGGGACATCATCTCTTTCTGTGCTAAAGAAGCCCTGCCACAGCTGCTCTGTGCAGAGCCATGATATAGTCTGCAGAAAAATGAGAGCCATGTGACAAGTCACCGCTGATTTCTCATACAAGACTCAGCCAAACTGAAGACTCATACAGTCAAAAGCACAGTCCTCTGCCCCCAATTGACACATCAAATTTTCTGATCTGGGTGGAGGTGTGTGTGGGGGGGAGGGCGTAGAAATGAAACATTGAAGAAGCTGCTAAGTCTCTCTCTTGGCTTCTCGCTTACATCACTGCAGTGAACAAATATAAAAGCCTGGCTGTTGCTTTAAGTTTGGCTCATTGTCCTAACTGACCACCTCAAAACCTGGCAGCTCAGTGCTGTCTCTGACACTTTTAAATTGATACAATCCCAATGACGTATGATGGCAGCTTTAATCTATATTCCTACTGCTCATACAGATTTGATAATAGCACTCAAATCCAATAATGAAAACCAGTGCCACCCTAGAAAATAACCCATTTTTAGAACACTGGCAGAGCATACTTATCAAATTTTCAGTGTTATTAAGAGTATAACAGACATCACACATGTGTGTTGTGACAATGTCTCTTGCACTGCCACAATTAGGAATGAGTAATACTTTTGGGATTTAGATATAAGGCCAAAAACACAAATCATGAATTATTTATGTTTTTATTCAATGATCCCTTTATAGATGCCATAGAAAGGTAGAATATCACTAAATCTATCCTAAATCGTTCTTCCAGGTTCACAACCCACAATATGACTAATATTGGGTTGCCAGAAAAGGCATGACATATTTTTTTCTATGTTTTCCATTGCAAAAATGTGTCATGACTTTTCCAACAACCCAACAGCTTGGAATGTTCTCTAATTTCCTATTTTACTGTCATGATTATTATACATTTTCCAAAAGAGAGTTCCCTGTGTGCTACCTCAGGCAGAAAAATGAACCTCTGCTCAGAAGTTACCCATCGACAGGCGCAGGTATAGAGAATATAAACAAGGAGGCCATCAGGGTATCCAATATTTACCGGAAGCAAACACCAAAGGGCTAGCCTATTGGAATTTGTTCTAATCATTTCAAAGTAATAAGAAAGCAGTAGAATCGACCAACTTCAATTTGTATGACCAGTCCAGGCAACTAATTACATCAGAAAAATAAGAACACTTTCCCAAAACTAAGGAGTAAACATCATTTCAGCATAGTGAATCTTTGCGATGGGAGCTGGCTCAGACATCTGGTATAAAACAATACTGTAGTCCCTTATATCCTGGTCTCTAAGATGCTGTGCCCAACCCTGTTCTACTTTGAATACTCATCCACTTGGTTCCTTCCTGCCTCGTGTGGGAAGATGTAGAATCAGAGTCTGACATGAAATTCCCCAGGTGGAGTCAGGAAAGGCTTGTGTCCCAGGGCCCCCACCCTCTTCTCCAAGTGACTTGGAGCTTGACAAGGTACGATAAATCCAATTGCCACTTGTTTGATGAAGCAGTGCCTCAAGCATGCAGTTGTTTTGAGGGTGGGCACAGCATGAGAGAGTTACCCCACTCAGCCTCCTGATGGCCTATACACATATAGCTGCCATTTCTGTTACTTGTTGCTCTGCAACTTGTGAGGTCCCTCACTTGCCCCCGCTTCAGGTGTGCTCTCCTTGCTCCCTTGTAAGAGAGCATGGTGGAAGGTGTTCCAATAATCCCTGCTTTAGTTTGAAGAGAAGCATTTTTACCCTGTTGGCACCTCTTTTGTATAAGAAGCACAGAAGTTCATTCCTGGAATCTAAAGTTAATCTAGTTAGTGCTTTTTGCATCACTTATACAGACACTGCCTCTGCAGTCTTCTGGTAAGTAAGTGTTCTGGACAGTAAGTCTACTGCTCTTAAACTCATTGTCTACCCTCTCGCTTCACTGGGTATTTGGCTATTTTATCACAGTCACCAAGAGAGTATCTGATTGGAGATCACCAATGCAACTGTATCACATGTATTAAATGTGTAAGTGCTTGTCTCCAACCTATTAGCAATCTGCAGGTCCTTAATAAAGAGTATTAGTAAAAATAAAGGAAACAGTATCAGCATGGGGAGATGGACAAAAATGCAGGTTAAAAGTGAAATTTTGAGTTAGGCTGTCTGAGGTCGAAGCACTACTCTAATATGCAAAAGCTGTGGACCTTAAGGAAAGAATGTAGTGTCTCTCCATCACAGTTTCATCAATAAAGTGGGGACAATAACAGGAACCACCTCAGAGTGTTGTTGTAAGAACTAAACGCATGACTAGAGCTTGGATCATAAGGGTTTACTACTATTTCTATTTCCTGTCCCTGCTCTAATTTTTTCTAGGGTTTAAATTAGTGATGATAACCTCCAATTGGCATGACTCCTAGGGCAGAGGTGACTCAACATCCAAGTTCTTTGTAATGTGAGAAAGAGGATTATATATTGAGGTCTTATAAACAAGGCTGGACTCACTAGGGAGCTCATAACAGCTGTGCAAACATGTGATTTATAGGATAGTAATACTTAAAACAAATTATTTTGTAGGTGTTCTACTTACAGAATATTGAAGTACTTACTACACATCGGTAATGTTTTCATTAATCACAGAATGCTTTCCAATTAGTATTAATGATTCTACCCTTAAAATATGCTATAACAAATCAGTTAATAATAGTTTCAGAAGCAAATTTTTTAATCAATGTTGAATTTATATTGTTTAAATATAAACCTAGATTATTTATTCAAATGAACAAAGTTATTACTCTTTGGCCATTATTTGAAAATGGAGAAAGGGAAAATATAAAATAATGAAAATTACTTCACACTTAGATGGGTTTCTAAAAATATCAATATACAAAAATATAATTCGAATTCCATTTGAAAAAAATAGTTATCTTAAAAGGAAATACCAATTTATTATGTGTCTACTGTTGGTCAGTCATCATCATTAAAATCAATCATTATTATGTTTAATCTATGGACTGACTCTATGAGGTGGAAACTACAAACTTTTCTTTTTCATTTTCTTATGACTGAATAAACTAACATTCAAGATCCAGAGTTGGTGTGTGGCTGTGTCTGATCAGAACCAAATCTGTTGAGGGGTTCAATTACATAATACTACAGGCATTATATTAATTTTTCCAATGGAATCATTATTAACAGGCTTTCATAGACTGTAACACAAAAATCAAAATTAAAAAGAAGAGTTTTAACAGAATATGAAAAGACTGTTTCTTTTAACAGGACTCTTACATGTTAACTTTACGCAGTTGTTCAAGTAACTTTTAGTGAAACTTTTAGTGACAATATCTCATTTTATTTCAATTCTAAACACTCAGCTCTAAACAACTGCAAATATTGACATACCCATGTATTTGGATAATGAAAATCTCAGTGGCTTACTAAACATTTGCTTTTATGAACTGTAAAGTTTGTTCTCTCTAAAGAGATCAATTTGGTGTCTGAGCATAAATAATACTAATAACCTTTCCTTTGTGACACACAATTCCCTTGGTAGCATTATTCTAGATATGACTGAATGGTTTTCACAATGTAAATGCTTCATCTCTTTATCGGTAATGTTTGACAAAATGTTTTTTATTGTTTTGTCTTAATATGCAGTTAAAGTTCCATTTTTATCCATTATGTATGGTGATTTTTTAGAGTATAACATGCGTGCCAAATTTTGTCACTTGGCTTTTCCTCGTGTAGTGGCATATGTATGTGGGAGGGTACTTGCTATGTAGAATGAGCACAATTGATCATACTGCAGTCCCAAAAAGCAGCCTCATGATCATGTGGGAAGGACTAGGGTGAAGGGAAAAGAACATTGAATAAGGAGGCAAGCTTCAATTTAAAATTGTTCTGCAGGTAAAGAATTGAGCGGAATTATCTTAAAAATATGCTAGATTGTTTAAAAATCCCTAAAAGAATATATAATAAGAATGTCGTAAGTAGAGTCAGAAGTAGGATATGGAGATAAGAGGTCCTTAGATACTTAAAGGTTATAATTTTTTTAGATTCACTCATCTGTCCATTCATTCATTCATTCATTCATATACACACAATTCACTAATTGTTTATTGAGTTGCTACTCTACTTAATTAATGCTACTATGACCTGAAAATTCAAAGATCAAAGGAAGTTTTCTCACTTCCTAAGGGGTTCAGAAACAGGCTGCAAATTAAATTTCCCCTCAATATGTATCTTACAACATGCCAAGGCATACACATAAAATGGAGGTAAGCATGAGGCTGTATGTAGGAACATATAAAAAATCTACCCTATCTCCACCTATAGAGGCTATGGGTGACATGAAGAAGGAGGAAAGGAAAGTTAAGAAAACTTCAAATAGAAATGTATTTATACTGCATCTCAAGGAACAAAGCAAGGGTTTGAATAAATAGATAGAAAGAAGATGGTGCCAAGTACAGAAACCTGAGGTGTCTGACACAAACTAGTATTATGCATTGTCTTTGGATCTGGGACTAGAATGATTTATTAATGGCTCATGTTTCTTCTGTTATAGAGCATATAGTCAGTCGTAATTGTGCCAGATAATGTCTCCTTGCCCTCCCAGCCGCTCCACCATCCATCTTCTCTGCTCCATCCTGGGCCCTGCAAAGCTTATTTCTATGGGCTTCATCATTGTGGCACCCCATTCTCTGGCTTGTAGTTATATTTGGTTAACAGGAAGCCCTGGGAGAAGACTGGAGTTGGATGGAAGGAAAGATCAAGGCATTCATGGCTCACATCCCAGCCCCTGATCCCTCTGTACCAGGTGGACATTTCTGTCAGATACTGCACTGCTCACATGGCGGCCATGGCAACCACAGCTCTCATCACAACTTAGCTTGACTGCTCTCCTAGAGCCAGGAACGGTCCCACAGTACAGTAGGCATTCAGATATCTTCACTGGCAGGCAACCTAATGATTCTTTGCACATAAACCAGATCTTAGTAATCTTGACCAAGTGTTCAAATACTACCCATTACATGCAGAGTAAAGCTCAAAAATCTTTATGACCAATGGGCCCTGCAGTATCTCTCCTACCCTCCTCAGGCCCTCCAACATATATCACTATATCCCATTGCCTCTCCCCTTCTCTGTCTCCACAAGCTTGCATTTTTTGCTCTTTTTCATCTGCTATACCGTTGATGCTTCAGGACCTCTGCATGTAATATTTTTTGTTTAAAACGCTCATCTATTTCTCCAGAACTGAAGCCCACCCTCCTTCCAGTGCCGCTTCTCCATAAAGCCTTCCACCAACCTATGTCCGTTATTTTTAATAATCATCACCCTCCTCTATTTTTCTCCATAACACTTATCAACAAATTATTATTTTTTATCTGTATATTAGTTTGCTAGAATACATTCTACCTCTCTGACTAGTGGATGCATAGAGAAGAAATATTTGTTTTTGTTTTAACATTATATAATCATTGCTAATATTTGTTGAAAGAATAAATGAGGATACATGAAACATGGTTAAAAGTGGCCTGTGCAAAAATCAAAATTTATTTAAATTTGGAGGTTTTATTTCAGGAGCCTAGTCACACCAATTGCCTCTCTCCTATGTAATTTCATTTGAAAAAAATCAGGAAGTGATATTAAGTTTTTCCATATGTATTTGAAATATGAAAAATATGAATTTCACTGGATGTAGATTCTTTACAAAGTAATTATAAATGTATAGCCCCATTTAGATTATTTTAATTCATTTGTTTGGATTTGATTTTCTAAAAGTATATTACCAATTAAACTGATTTTGCACTTGGGCAAGAATATAACTACAAGATAAGTAGGATATTGCATTTATTTAAAAACATTGAACAATTATGTTATAAGCTTTACTAACTTCTTAGCTTAATTATGCTGTATTTTCTATGATAGGATGATAGTACTAACCGACCATGAGTAGGGAACGTGCTTTGAGCTGTTTTCTTCCAGTAATTAGAAAGGTGATTGAATATTCCCTAAATAAAATTGGGGAATTTGTGAAGACCACTTGAGAGAATGTGTGCATTAAATAAGCATAGCCTTTCTATAATCACTATGCTTTAAACATAATTAAATTCAAGAGAATTTAATTAAATGAAGGGGAAACAATAAAGCAATAAAATGATTTGCAGATGAGTTTGATACTTGTAATTCAATATTCTTTAAGAGTTAAACCCTATGATTAAAGTTTTAGGAAGAGGTAAATGGACTACTTGTAAAATGGCAAACTCTGAATTTCAAATTGAATTGCAAATTCTACCTACTAGATGAAATCATTAAAGACAGCTTTGAAAAAGAATACTGACATAAACACATTGGTTTCACTAGTTCAAAGATATTTATATTATTTGCCTCCTTCTTACATTAGTGCATAAAATATAAACCTTATGACAATTTTTGAGCTTTGCTATAGCAGCTAAAAATTTCATACAAGGCATTAGTTCTTAATGAGATATTTGGTGCACATATAATAGTATAATGAAATTTCAAATTGCTTAAATTAATTGAATAAGGCCATTAAAATTAATGTATCAAATATTTCAGAACGATCATGAAAAAACTAAACCATACTTCTGATTTTCTTTTGGAAATTAAAAAATTCTATTATGCATTCTTTTCATAACAACTACTTATCTCTAAATAATGCCTAAAGCCTACCATCTCAAAATAATTTGCTATTCAGGGTTCACACAAGACAAAGAAAAATATTATGATTCCATCTATTAATTCAAATGCCATACAACTCTTTTGTTTAATATTTGTTTCACCATTGTAACAGATAATTAGCAAATGGTGAGAGGAATTATAGAAAAAAATGCAACTATTGTTTTATATACCTTTTTTGTTTTAAATCCAGAGATAAAGCAATTAAGAAGATAAGATTTAATGAAAATCGCTAACAACTTTATTCTGTAGTAACCTGGAAGTAAATTTTAAAATCATCATAGTTTTATTTAATAGAAATTAATATTTCTTATAGAGACAATCAACTCAAAATAAAATCTGAAATACTATGCTGATGACAATATTCACAGGTAATTTAATGGAGTTGTCAAATCTTAAGTTCCTGTTGTGTTTAGTTTGTTTTGGGGGTTCAATTTTGTTATAAATCTCCATTATTTTTGTAATACTTCAAATTCCTTTGACTGCATTGCAAAATATAATAGAAATTTAATGTTTATGGTAAATATATGCATATGTATAGTGTGGTAAATATGCATATTTACCATATATTATAGGTATATGTATATTGGAAGAAACCTCACCTCTAAAATTTACACAAATTTAAATGTGCATGTCAAAAATAAAAACACAGCCTGACATTTCAGGCATATATTAGTAACATAATAAAATGATATCCTATATTGAATTCTTCTGTTACAGATGTTCAAAACAATGTACCCTTCCATTATTACAGCTCTGACTATCACTGTGTGAAAGAGACAACCCAACTGATTTTGCAAGTGCATGTGGATTACCTCTAATTTATATCCCTCATCTGGACTATTAACTCACTCATTCATTTCATAAAATAACAATTTTATTAAGAAAAAATTTTGAAGATTTCTGAGTTGAGTATGGCAAAGCAAAAACTCTATACAGCTTTTCTCTCATTCAAATCACCCTGAAACCAACACAGCGTAAAAGGAAATAAAACATTTGTTTTATATTTGAGAAAAATTAGAGATGTCTTTTCCCCCAAAATCATACAACATGAAAATAATTTTTTTTAAATGAAGGAAGAGAGGGAGGGAGAACAAATAACAATGAAATGATGAAGCTAAACCTGGTGTGTGTGTGCAAACTGGTTTATACCATAAAATTGAGTACTGTTTCAGGAATTGGAGGCAATGATGCACCACAGAAGATGGGGATAAGGAGAACGTGGCGGTAGTAAAGGGGAGTTTGAAAGAGAATAAAAGTTGACTTTAATATTTACTTAAATCTTGCACAACTGAGTGAGGCAAAGCACCTCTTCTAAACAAAAGAGAATTTTATTCTCTAGAATAACTGGAGGCTCTGAGAATGACAGTGGAAAAGTGTCTTGATGCAAACAGGAATGAAGTACCTTTGAAAGACGGGGAAACAAATGCTCTTATTCACACAACGCCTGACCTTCAAAGCCAAGCGACTGGAGGGTATTTCTATGGATGGTCTACATTGCTCAAGAGAAAAGACCAATACGTAATGATAACTTGGGTTTCCCAATAGCAAAATTCATCTGTGTAATTTTATCTGAGCAAAAACCCGGTGTACTGGTACTCTTCTCATAGAATAATAAACCAAATTCCTCAGATTACCTTGTAGATAAGGCTCTGGATTAAAATTTAACTTCACAATTTACAAATATTAACAAGTAGAAATGAAGGGGAAGTTATCTTTCTGGTGCTGATACTACATACGCTGCTAGTTGTAAAGGGTACTTGTTGAGAAAGATTGTGGCATCCTGACCCAGGAGCATAGTGTTTAATGGCCATCGTCATAGCCAGGCAAAGTAGTGGTTAATTGTTGCTGTGCCTTCCTGTTCTATATTTCAGGTAGCATCATGTGCCCTTGAAATAAACCGTTCAAAATTTCATTGGCCATTGGTTATCTATTCAACCTCCAGACACTTTCGTCTCCCTGGAAGTCATGGGGTAATGGACAACTTTTCCCTTTTTCTCTTCAAAGTTCTTTGGCTGGCTTATTACTTAAGTCAACATAAGATAGATTAACAGGAGGAAAACAAATTTAATTTTGTACATATGGGAACTCATAGAAAAATGAGACTCAATGAACTAAAGCAGGTGGCTTTTATACCTTTTAGACAAAGGAACAAAAACTTTGTGTTGACAGGACATAGGGGTTTGAGATTTAGGATACTGAATTACACTAGTAAAGAAGTAACAGGTTTATTTATACAGTTTTTTAAGCCCTGAATTCTTTGTCTGGTGATAAGGATGTCTCACTCTCTCCTGGTACAGGGGAGGTAACTTTTACAGCGTAGATTTACTTCCTACTTTGAGAGGAACAAAGCAGGGTAAGAGAGTCCTCCTTTCACTGACTGTATCTTAAATGACTAATTCAAAATAAACAGTATGCTAAAGTGGTGTATTTTGAGGGTTGCATATTTTGTTCTGCCTCAGTCAACACATGTTATTACCATTCACATAGGTGTTCAAATAGAAATATTTGGTTTACTAGATATGTGTCAAGTGTTTTGCATATCTCACTATTTTCACAATAAACATTGCATATTTCACTATTTTATTGTGAAAACTATTTTTCACAATAAACGATCATTTTCATTTTATAAACTAGGAGCTTGTTTCTCAGAAGGCTTTTACAAAGTGTCTAAGGTCACGTAGGCTAGGCTCCAAAACATTTAGCCCCTCCCTTGCTACTTTAATAATTGTATAAACATAATATAACTGCTTTTAAAACAAAAATAATGTAACTCATAATTTCTAATTCGTTTTTCCCTTCAAGTGAGGCATCTGTGTTTCTGGGCACTTATTCTAGTTATGATTCTATTGCTCAAAATATTTTAAGCTCCTTATTGCGTTTGGGTATGCTTAGCATTGTTATTTTAAAGATCAAAATGCTAGCAAGTACATACTTTAAAAATTACTCTGCTATAGGGAAGATCTAAAAGCATTTAAAAACTAATATAATTATGGAGTTTTCATTTAGAATAATGCAAGAATAAAAGACACAATTTAAATTATTGAAATGTTTGGATATATGTATTTGTGTATTCAAATGTTTCCTTTCAATGTAGTTACTGTGAGAAACAAGTATGCATTTAAATAATGCTCCTTTGTTTAAATACTTTTGCTAATTCTCTTTTGAAATTGTCTAATCTGATCATTTATTAGCTATAAAATTATGAATACACTTCTATTTACATCTCATAATTGATTGTAAACACGTATATTGTAAATTACAGAAAAGCACATCTATAATTACTCATGCATGTATCTACCTATTTATGTATTAAATTGTATTTAGCAGAATTAAATACAGTTGGGTATGGGAAACGAATTGGTTTTATTTATTAATTTAGCACCAGTAAGATACTGGCTATTTATCTTCTGGTGTGCTGTTCGGTAAATGAGTTCCTACCTGGTTGATGTTTTAGAAGCAATGCCTACAGACTTCATGTGGGGACTGTACAGTTCCTCCTGCTGAGATGTTTCCTTTAAGAACTGGAATGAGAGGTAAACTCACAAGTTCTGAGAAATCTGTTCTACCCAGTTTTTAAAAAGCTGTATAATCTATTCCATAAAGGTAGAGGGAAAATGAATCTTTGTCTTAATATTATATATCTTTGATGAGGTAAGGACTAATTAAAATAATATTAATAACAATAACTCCAATTTTAAAAGGGTTTACTCAATTCTATTCGGTGGACTTTCGAAATTTTACCTGAATTCTTTCCTTGTACCACACTCTTCTGTGATTCTTTCTTCTCTATTTTAATGACGATCAAAGTGAGATTTAGGTTAAGCAAATCGCCCAAGCTTATGTGGCTAATAAGTGAAGATCCAGTAATTAGACCTACGTCTGTCTGTATTGAAATTCAAGTTTAAAAAAAGGTGGGGGAGAAGATGCTTAATTTGGTTTAATCTATCATTCCCCAAATTACTAAACTATGGAAAACTTTGTTTTGCTCCACCCCAGTAATCCATATTAATATTCTGTAGAGGCAGTGTCCATGGAAAATGAAAATAGCTGTTAGCGTACTCATTTTGAAGACAACTAAATGTAAAGTAGGCTGTATTCAATTACTTGTCCAAGGTTAGGGAGAAAATTAGAACCAGAAAAGCTCAGTACAGTGCCTAGAACATAGCAGACATTCAGAATATTTGGTTTTATCCATCCTCACATAATTTTTTTTCCTTATGCTCAACATAACACCTTTCCACTATAGCACAAATCTTTCTTATATAAAATATTAGTAGTAAGGAAATAGTAATGAGTTTACTCCATAAAAAATAATGGGGGCTTTATTATTTGGGATCCTATTATTTCCTGGATTATTTGTCTATACCCTTTTACAGGTATTATGGCATTTTTGTAAATAATTCTATGACTTAGGCATTATTTCCACTCTTTTCATAGATAAGAAGACTGAGGCTAAAAGATGTAATTTTTCCAGAATAATGTATGAATGAAATATTTCTTCATTGAACCCAGATTTTACAAACTTTATACTTCATAGCCAAAGAGAGAGTTAGAAGTACAAAGTGAGTTTGAGAGTAAGAGCAAAAATGAGGAGAAACAGCAGGGTTTTCTCTCTAAATCAGTGATTTCCTGTTTTTTTTAGTTAAAGCACCAAAGTAAATTAAGAGCAATTAACCTCTCAGCAGATACAGACAATTGCGAGGGTTATTAAAACAGAGGGCACACTGGGCCATTATGTGGAAAATTCATGAGTTTTTACATCCTTGAGATGGAGTCAAGTAAACTTAAAAATAAGAAAGTGAATAATAATATGAAAATGTATATAAAAATGATTATTACGTGATCTTCAGTAGAGCGTGAAGTGTTTGTGGGCAATAAGCAAACCCATCTTACTCATTTATATTTTCCCACTTCTTAACACAGTGCCTAAGATTTATTAATCATTCAAAATATTTGTTTTTATTTTTATTTTTTATTTTTCTTAATGCATGGGAATTTTTGTGTTGTTTTTTGCTCAGACATATATTTTTCAGTAACACTTGAGTAATAAGTAATACCTTAATAAAGCTAAAATAATGAGGTAATTTCTGTCTTTATACATATGTTAGTTGGAGATTAAAACCCCTATATCATATTTTATAGTTCTGTGATTCAAAGCAAAAGATATATTTGCCTAGTAAATGACTATATTTTGTGTTAGATTTTCATACTAAAGAAAGAAAGTTTTTTTCAGAAAACTCAACAAATTGACACATAACACTACGTAGACAGGACTCTAAATGGATGCAAAAAACTAATTCAACCAGATTTCCATTAAAAGGCTGATTAGCAAAAGTAGATTCCCCAAACAAGAATGCAATCCACATTTACAGGTTATTTTAATGTCAAAAGTAATTTTAAAATTAACTTTTACTTTGAGCTCAGAGAAACACAATTCTTAAGGATATTATATACGGTGTTATAAGATGTTCTATTTGACCAAACTTTAGTGAGGCTCCTCTAAGCCCTCTTCTCAAGTAGGCTTCCTCCCCTTTGGCTCCATTCTTTGCCTGGCACGGGTACCCCACTTTTAGCAAGAATCCTGCTAAGCCAGGTTAGAGAGAATCCCCCGTTCCTGATATCTGCTTACCCAAGCTTGCACTCAGCAAGGATCTTGTGAGTTCAGTTTAGCACAAATTCTCCCAATCTGTGCCTGATCTCTCCCTCCTCTTATTTTCCATCCACTAACCCCCTCAGCTTATTCCTTGGAAATAAATCCTCACTTGTTCATGTTCTATTTGGAGTTGAGCCCAATCTCTTTCCCATATTGCAAAAGTCTTGACATTTATTGCAACAGTCATAAATAAAACCTCCTTACTAGTTTTCACAAGTGTCAGAATATTTTTTCTGTACAGGTATAAAGGTTATTAGGTAACTATAAACACGAAGGCTAAATGTTTTTGGAAAACCTTAGGCAAATTTTTAAATTTTTATAATAATAATACAGTTAATATGGGAATAAAATATTACAATGAGAATTAAATTTGGCTAGAATTCAAAATTAATGAAACTGATCTGTGTGAACCTATGCAGATATTACCAGAGCTCATTGACAGAGGAGGGGAGGAAATGACAGGAGATATTTTGAGCATGTTGTATTTAATAGATACATAATTGATGGAAAGGTTGCATGGGCGGGGGGTGGGGGGGTGGGATAATCTAGATGGTGTGATTGATTTAGAGAAATCAACTTTTAAAAGGAACACATGACAATTTAAGAAGAAAGTAAGGAAGATAGTTGTTTTATGATACTAATTTCCCATGAATCTGCAAGTCATTCACTTTTATAACATCACATACTTACTTATTTTATGACATTTCAGTTCTAGGTAAATGGAGCTTCTGATCACTTACGACAGTCCCCCATCTTTCTCAACTTATGTGAGTGATCAGAAAGCAACTGGACTTCTTAGATCTTAAAATTATTAATTTTCATGAATATTTAGAGTTTGATAGGTAGAACCATTTTAGATTTTGTATCGCCTTCAGTTGGTTCAAATTTTAAAGTTTTTACTCTCAATACTTTTATAAGCCATTTTTTTCTGGTAACGTCATTTATGCTATCTTTTTTCCACAGAATTAAATAATCTAATGCTACAATTTCAGTTATGAACACACTCATCAACACATTTCTCTGTAGTGAAAATAGAATGCAATCCATAATAATCAAATCAGTTTGAAAAATTCTTAAGCGCATGCCTGGATATGGTTTATCTAAAAGGAAACATGCTTTCACATATTCTAAAAAGTTTGCATTTTGTAAAATCAGACTTATGAACCAATTCTATAAGTTTCAACCCCCAAATCAGTGGACTTTAAATATTTCCTTCAACCTTAAATGAGGATAAATGTTAAGCAGGGTGAAAATAATGTTCTGTGCTCAAACTGGGGAGTCTAAATGGAATTTTTCATTACAATTTGGGGGACTGCATTTCTTATACAGAAAAATAATAAATAAATCACACAAAATTGTATCTACATAAACAGCAAGATCCCTATAGATGTTTTATGTCCAATCATAAGGTGTCTGATTTCTAAAACAAAACTGTATGTGATGCTGAAAGATATACAGAATGAGTGACATCTTTTGTGAGATTTGCTGCTTCACATTAATTCCTTTCTGGGATAGATGGTGTCAGAGTAGGGAGAAATACAACGCTGACTATGAGCTAAAAATTGTTAAAACTCGGTGATGGGTACATACTGTTTTTAAAACACCTATATTATTCCCTTCATTTTTGCACTTTGTGAAAAAGTTTAATAATATCTAAATGGCATTTGATGTTTTTATGTAATAATTTTTTCTCTCTTTGATAAATCAGGTTAAAAGTTGTTCCCTCAAAGATGGATTTCTTCAACAATTATTTCCAATTTAGCATTTCTTTCAAACTCTGCTATGGCCACAGTACAACATTCAACAGTCCCGCATTTCTATTCCGAGTACAGATTCGCCCTCTACACACACAGACATCCTGTGTTCAGATCAGTTTAACCAATTCAGTAGCCTTTGTGGTGAGAGAACATTTCTCTATTGGCACACAGAGCCTTACACCTCCTATCTCCTCTTAACACTGGGCATCCCCTCACTAAGAGAGCCCAGCGCACCAGCCTTGATTTCATCCCCACCCCACCCGTGGTACTGACTGCAATGCTTTTCGTCAACCCTCTTCCTGACTTACTTCAATTCTTTCTCTAATACAACATAGATACGTTACTCTATTTCCCTTTAGAGTAATAAGTAAAATCACATCTTCATTTCTCTTTCATAGCAATTTGAACATTTTCCTTCTTAGCAATTTTCAAAATGTATTAAAATTATCTATGTCATTATTTATCTGTCTAAACTGTGACTATCTTGTTCAATACTAAATCCAATTGGAACTACCGGTATCTTGCAGGTAGTAAGGGCATTCAATAAATATAACTTTAATTAAATCATTAATGAAAGCCCTTCATTCAAGGGCTTACTTGAGCCAAGAAGATGTTATATCAGAAAATGCAATTAGGGGTAGCCATAAACGTTGGTGTAATTTTGTATGCTACTAGGAATTATTTATATCAGCATGTTACATATTTGTCTTATTTATTTATCCATTGATTCAAAAAAATTGGCCTTCTGGAAAATGAACAAGGCAGTGTTTAACTCAAGAACTTTCATGGTGGTTCACTGCATTGCAAGTCCATGAACTTGCAAACTCATGCATTTGCAAGGACTTGGGAGGGCAAGCTCTGGAACACAGTAAACACACACACACACACACAAATAAACTCATGGAGTCATATTTGCTGGGCATGAGAAGTGCTGAGAAGGAAAATAAAATGTTGTGAGCAGATGGGGGATCGTTTTTTACATGACATTCTGCTAGATTTATTGGTGTTAGTGGAAGCCTTTTCTGACAAGGTAACATTTGAACAGAGCCACTAACGAGAGAGGATTCAGGCCAAGGTGATAGAGGAGGACATGGCCAGAACTTAGGGAATTTCCGCCACAAAGACTGTGAGGCAGAAGTGAGGTTGAGAGCATGAAGGAAGAGCCAGGGGGTCAGTGGGGATAAAGCGGTGACGGGTGATTCTCTATGAACGTCTGCCAGTTTTCAGAATGTTACCTTAAAGGCAAAGAACAAACGGATCAATGAAAGAAAGAAAGACCCCTGAAACTATAATAGACCATTATCTCCACCCTGCATCATGTCAACAAACACGGTTGAGTATTCCTCTCACGATAACTCATAAGAATAAGCTATAAATGTGGCAGCAGCTCTTTCTTCCACAATTAGCGAGACATCATTAGCAGCTCTGGTGAATTTGCCTGCTGGGATAATGTGCTACTGTGAATGCCTTTTTTAGTTTGTAGGATGTTCGGTAAATGTCTCAGTTGACATGGTAACATTTGTCCTGTGACGATTTTTAATGAGTATTGGTTTACTTCTGTGACCCTCATTTTATATGCCCTTAATTGGGATTGATCTGCCAATAATGTTTCAAACTGCCTAGGAAATACATGTTCCTTCCTATATGATATAGCATACATTCGGCATCAAAGACAAATGAACCTCTATGTTTTAAAATAAAATTAAATCCCAAGATCAGACAACAGAACTAAAACTAAATGGTGATTTTGGGGAAAAATGTATGATGTGCATATTTAACAAATTGATTTAAGAAATATTTAGTTTACTTTAAACAGAAATGATCTGCCCTTTGGCATTTTACTCTTTTGCATTAGCATTGTTACCAGTAAAGATGATAAATCACTTTGGAAAACCACTTGGCAGTTTCTTATGGAGTTAAACATGTCCTTACCATTAACCAGCAATCTTACTGGTTATTCAAGTTCATACAAAACTTATGTGTGGATGCTTATGACACCTTCATTCATATTCCCCAATCCCTTCACCTGGTGTGTGGGTAACCAGATGGTGATTCATGCAACTGAGTATTACCCAGTAATACAAAAGAATCCACTACTAAGAAACACAATTTAAGGATGAGTCTCAGATTATACTAAAAGGAGCCAAACATAAAACACATGTTGCACAATTTTTTTTCTATGAATTTTTTACAAAAGCAAAATTTAAGGGACAGAAAAACTAAACAGTGGTTGAGAGGAGTTGGGGATGGGAGAAGAGATTGCCTACAAAGGAGAACAAGAGAATTTTTTATTTGATTCAGATTATATATGGTGATTGTGTTGGTGGATATATGTGCATGAATGCATGTGTTTGCACATAGAAATGCACAATAGAAATGATACATTTTATTGTATGTAGATTAGTTTTAAAGTCCTTCCCCCAACCAAAAAAAAAAAAAAACCACTAATAAAAGTACAACAATCTGTTAAGGGATTAAGTCCTCACCCATAATTAGCAGAGAATCTAGTGCAAACAGTGCATGATTATCACTAATTACAATCTAGCAGGAAATAAGGTGATATGGTAAAGGTTACCCTTTACCAAAACCAGTTTTCTTTTCTACCTGGACACAGGTTAAACTACTTTTCCTGGGTTCCCACAAAATTTCATCTGGTTATGTTGATCTCAATGGAATGAGTGCTGGGGAGATGCATGGGGCTCTCAGGTTTGGCACACTCCCATGCTATCTCTCCTTCTACCTTGACAGAGAGAGCAAAGGGTGACTGTGAAAGCTGTGTGTTGAAGATATTGGAGCCACACAATGGAAGAAGTTTTGTATTTATGGAAATGAGAAAAGGAAACCCTCTATCATGATAGGCCTTTGAAATGTTGATGGTTTTCCATTAAAGCTGTTAGTAACGTATACATGAATTTTGTTTAAAGAATTTCTCTCTGATTCCATTAGAACTTTATTCATTGCCTTACAAAAGAAAATTATCAATTAATCCAGATTCTGTAAATTTGGCCATTCATTCTCTATATCATTTGGGACAATGTATCACTCCACAATCCCTTAAAAAACACTGCTCTATATAAAGGATCTTCCAATTTGAAAATTTCTTGTATAACACCAATCATTTGCTCATTCATTGATTTATGCCTTTACCAAACATTTGCTGGTGCTCAGAAACTGCCAGTATTTAATTTCTATTGATCTATAAGCATGAAAATGTCACAGAATCCTATCATATGTCCTTTTCGTAGATTTAATTATGTGATACATATTTTTCCAGTTCCTTAGCTTTTCTATTTCAGGAACAATAACTTAGTTACCAGTTTTCAGGCTAAATATTTTACAGTTTTCTTTTTAATAGAGAATCTTTATTATGTAGATACAGTCCATTTAATTCCAATTTGGAGTCATGTGAAGCCAAACCTTTTCTTATGTTTTGCAAAGACTTATAGTAAGTTTAAGTAAATAATAAAGAGCTAAATCATTTTTCTAGAAACACAGACCTACTTTTTGTATTTTTTTCTTTACATGTAGTATTTTACTGTCTAATCGCCAGCATTCTTGTCATTTGATCATATTAATTACAATTTTCAAAAATCAGAAGAAGTCTCTCGGGCTGGGAATTTTCCATAAAGAAGTTAAATTTGCAAGGATATGTGAAGGCAAGCTATGTAAATAATGACATTTAAGTCCAATTAAATTATTTATATTCTGGAATTGTGAACGATGTGCATTCATTTTTGAGAGGGAGAAAAAAATCGACAACATTTTAAGCTGATTGTTTGCATACTGTTATGATGAGATCATTTAACTTCACTGTACTTGTCTTTATTTGATAAAAATCAGCAACTCCTCTGAAGTATTAAATTTGTGAATAAATTGCTAGGCAGAATCATAGAAGAACTTCTAGTGATTACAGTATTTTTAGCTTATTAATTAATAGGTTGTAAAGAAATGATCACATAGTTCAAGTCATTTTCAAAGAATTCAATTTTTGTTTCTCATGACATATATAAAATATACATATATTATAAAAGTATACATATTTTTGTTTTATATATATAATTGATTCAAAATATATATATTGATTTCTTTTTTTTGTTTGTAATTTTTAACTTAGAAAGGATAGGCCGGAAGTAATCATTCCAGAAACAGAGAAGCCACATCGAGACATGCACATGGAGGTATCTTCATATTTTGACTTCTATACTTTTCTTTGATTATACTGAATTTGGTGGTTTTCCTGCTGTACCTGTGTCTTGTAATGTGATTTATCATTTTTCCCACTTGAATAAAATGAGTAATGTAAACAAAGTGAATCAGCAAAATGTATTGGTAAGCAAATGCAGATTTAATGTACAAATATGAAAGATCTCATATATTTATCATGCTGTCACCTGTACTCTTAGATTTTTTTCCCCACTTTGTAATAATTTTATGGAACACCAAATAGAGATTTATATGAGTTTTCTCAGTTTTTATATTTTTTTTTTCTGAAGGTTCAACCACTGTAGTTTTAAACACGAATACATTTGGTTTACAGATGAGCTAACAACTCAGTGAAATTAGACAGCTTGCCCAAAGTCACAGAACTAGTAGCAGTACAGTCCATATTTTAAAATGAATGGGTGTGGTGGGTGGAGGGAAGGTGGCATATTGCTGCCAGAGCCTCTTGTGCTGAATTCTTTCTGGAACTTTATTTTTTTATTTTTGTCTACTCCTCCCTAGGAGTAGAAGCAGCAGCTAAGACATGGTTTATTTAGAGGAGTGGTCAGTGTATGTTGTCAGGTGAGAGAGAAGGTGGTACAGAGAAGGGAAGGTAGCCAAGAAGTTTCCATGATGCAGCAGCCACGCGGAGTAATCCTGCAGGCCCACCCTGGACAACGATATAGAACACATGCCTTAGGTGCATTGTGGCCAATAGGAGTGGGAATAGGGATACACATAGTCCAACATCTGTCAGGCATTGCTGAAGGCGTGTCCTCTTCAGAGAAATTATTTTCTAGTCACTCCTGTACTCTCCGTGGATTCACAGAGTAGGTTTCAGCAAGCCAAAGATATCCCTCATACACTGATGTGGCACTGACTACTGGGAGTGTGACCAAGAATCCTAAGGGGATCCAAGCAGGTATAGATTTAATGATGACAGGTCTGCCCCCCAAACCATACCTTATATAATGATGGGAAACACCTGTGACATTGGTGTACTACACACATGAGAATCAAAAGATCTGGAAATGTTAAGTACTTTTCTCAAGGTTGCACAATCTAGAAGTGGAGTAAACCCAGGACTCCTGCTTAAGTATCTCAGTTTCAAATGTGAGTTGCAAAATGCTCATTTATCTTAGTTTTATGTTGTTATTTGGTTTACACTGAAGGCTAGTCTATGGATATTAACAGTAGTGTAAAATATAAAAATAATACGTTTCTTTTTTCTAGGACAGTTTTTGGTCCACAAGTAGAAACTACACTTATGAAATTGGAGTCAACCTACTAAAACTTGATTAATTAAATTTACTTATATAATTATATTGCACAGCATCACTCATGAATGTCAGCTCTGAGTATCCATACTGTTCAGACTCTCTCAGGACCCTCCATGGAAAATGGTTACACCCAAAACATATGCTCTGATATTACTTTAGACAGCTCATGTACAAGGAGTACAAAAGGAAGCAGCAGAATAGAATGTGAATATAATAATATACTAGGGCTTAAATAATAATTTTAGAGAGGTAAGTAACTCTAAAGGACGCATGCCATGCAGGAGAACAACACCAACTGAGCCACTCGGCTGGCCCCATCAACACTTATTTTGAAATTAAAAAAAACAACTTCATTATAATTTCAGCATGGCAATCACCAGCTGTATAGTTGTGTGCAAACTATACTATTTGGCTGCATTTTTATTGTATTTTGAAAAATCTCTTCAATAAACATTTGTTGAAGACCTATTATAAGCCCATCATTTTGCTTTGTCTTATAGTTACAAAGGTGAACAAAATAGATGGGTTTCTATCCCATGAAGTATAAAAAAGACGGTAACAAGCAAATAAATTAACAAATAACAGGTGATGATAGGGCTTATAATGAAAATCAAAACATGTGAAGTCATAGGGTGGGATGGAAAAAGTCCCTCATGTTGCGAGTTTAACAAAGCGATCTCTGAGGAGATGAGATTTAAGGTGAATGAAAGCAAAAGCCAACCATGAGAAGCACATCAGACAGAAAAAACTGTGCCAAAATCCATAGCAGAGATGAGCTCCGAGTATCAAAGAAACAAGGGAAGACCAGTATGGCTGAATCACTTTAAACAAACAGTCGCAGCAAGATGAGATTGTGAAATGATGCTGGGGTATGATCACATACTATGTAGGGCTATCTAATTCACAATAACAGGTTCTACTTTCATTCTGAACAAAATAAAAAGCAAAAGAAAGGTTTGGAAAAAAAAGAGTGATACATAATTCATTATCTATCTATGTATCTATCTATCTATCTATCTATCTACCTACCTACCTACTATCTGTCTATCAAGCCATCCATCCATCCATCTCACTCAGGATTTAGTTTTATCTAGAATGGAAGTGGTGGACATAGATAGAAGCAAGCAAATTTGGGAAAGGAATGTGAATAAATTGTATTGTGTTAACATTTTAAGAAAGACGAAATACACTAGGAAAGGAGTGAGGAAGGGAGACAAAGACATTTGAATACGTTGTATTTATCTTGAACAGTATACCAAAACAAAGACAGAATTTCAAGAAACAAAAGAATCAGGGAACTGAATACTGAAAAACGTACACTCTCACACACACACACACACACACACACACACACACACACACTGGGGGTGCCAAAAAAAGGTATACAAGTGGACACTTTGGTCAACATTGCTCAATCAGTCGTTCATCATAATCAGAAATGTGTGGAACCTGCTGGTAACCACTTTCAGCACCTCATGTAATTGCAGAACTCAAACGTTACTTGTATTCATCTTTCGTAATTGGTATATACTATTAAAATCGCAATAGTTTTTTCCTTCCTTAAAATGTGTATACATGTTTTGGCACACTTTGTATATGCATGTGTGTATATATATATATGTGTGTATATGTGTATATATGTATATATATACACACACACATATACACACATACACATATATATGTATATGCTTGGCTTGGGTCAAATGGCTGTTCTGGACTAATCAATGAATGTGTGTGTCCATTCAAGGGAACTATAGATTGATCTGTCTGGTTATATGTCCACTTTTATGTGTAAGTGGGAAATTTTCTCACTTAAAAGGCCACCTCACAAAGTCAATTCTTATTACAGCATGGGGAATAATCAGTTCTGCATGAAAGACTCAGGGAAGCCGTGCCTAAGAAGTGACATCTGAGCTGGATAACTCAGTTCAATTCAATATGTATTGAGCGCTTATTAAATTCAAGGTACTCGGTCTGCTAAGGTGCTGTGAAGCATACAGAAGTGAATAAAATACTTTTTTTTTTCAATATGGGATTTACAACCTAATGAAGGGACTGACATATACACATAAGCTTCTGTGGAAGTTCTCTTGACATTAAGTTTAATCCTGAGCCATACTGGGATGTCAGAAATTCTTAAAAGTCTTAGCCATTACAACATTTGCAGCAATGCCTTGGGAGAAGTCAGCTAGATAAAAATTAGCCTATGGAAGTTGGACTTAGCCATAAACTGGCAACGGATCCATTCAATACACAGTTATTGACTATATATGTGGCCAGGAAAAGATGAGGCCCAATGAATACAGAGAGAAAATTGAATTTGACAATCAAATAACTTGTAATCTACTGAAAGATATGGATTAACTATAATGCAGTTAAACCCCTACTTTGCAAGAGTGTTATACCAAGAGTGTTATAAATCACAGATAGTTTGTAAAAAGGACTTTCAGTTGCACAGTGCTCATGTGTTCAGCTTATTTACTCCTTAAATGACCCTCAGAAGTAGGTGCCATTGTGATCACCATTTGCAGATTTGAAAGCCAATGTGCAAAGAAGTTAATGAACTTGCCCCACAGGATAAGGGGGAGATCAGTACAATAAAACCTTGGATTGCGAGTAACTTGGTTTGTCAGTGTTTGGCAAGACGAGCAAACGTTTCTAATACATTTTAACTTGGTGAATGAGCGATGTCTTACTATACGAGTAGTTTGTTTCCGGAACAAATTATGCTTGCAAACCAAGGTATGACTGTATTTAAACTCAGACAGTTGGCTCCAGAGTCCATACTGTCAAGAGAAGACTAGAAGACACCAAAAAACATGAAAAGCATAGAAGAGTCCAGGTATGGAATTTTCAGTAACCTTTAGGAACAGATGTGGTGGGTATAACTGAGTGAGAACACTTCAAGATTAGATCAGGTTACAGTGTCTCAATTACAGATTTCTGAATTGAAATATTTTTTAGTGTTCGAGTGGTCCAATATTTGGCTCTGAAAGTTGGTTGTTGGAGGGATATCATTCAAATTAAAATTAGTGTTATTTCCTAGATTTTTCATGTTTAGCTAGAATTATCCAGGATGGTGTCTGGGGGTGGGGGGGTGGACACATTTGTGTGCCACGATGCAAAATCACCCATAATGTGGGTCTTTGTTTCTAAGCCATTGTAGCTAACACAGTGAGTGGGATCCTAACATAACCGCGGTATCTTTGACTCATCCTCCTTCTCATCAACGCTAAGTTAAATGTTGACCGGCTCAACTTCTAAATCTCTTTTTGAGTCCATCTCTTTATCTGCATTCCAAGTGTCAGTGTGACAGTATACTAGTTTAAATCAGTGATATATTTCTATCTCATATTTACTGCAGCAATCCTTTAATTGGTCCTGTTGATCCAGACATGTCCACTTTTAATTATCTCAAAATATTGAACTAAAAGAGTTTCCAAGTAAATCCTGTGTTAAAAATCTTATGTTAACCCCAGCAATTCGAGTCTGATTCCCCAATGTGGGTTAAGTAGACCCCTATAATGCTGCAGCCAACCACCTTTCCTTCCTGTTCACCCTACACAACCAATCCCAGACCTCTTAGCCACTTTGGTTTCCTCAAAGTACATTTATCTCTCACCTTCAGGATTTTGCATATGTGTTTCTACTTAAAGACAATTTTATTTTCTTTCACCAGCTACCATTTAGGTATATTGTCAATCTGAAATTGAAAAGGCATGCTTCCTGAAGGCTTTTCAACACACATGTACTTAAAAATAATTTTTTCTTGTTGAACTCTCACTAGAAATTTTTACTCAAAAGATCACTCATGCACATCACACAGGAGGTTCTTCAAATTTAGGTAATAACTCTGCTCTGCTCTTCCATAGTGTTCAAAGACATTATAAGTAGAGAGTTTCTTATATTTCTGAAGTCTTGTTATAATACAAGTTAGATGAGCAAACCTTGTTCTTTCCACCCATTTTCCAATTGAAATTTCCCTTTGAAAGTGAAGGTAAATCATCGTATTTGGTTGTTTTAACTTCTGCCATCATATTATCCTTATTTTTTTTCCCTCACTGTACGTTCTTAGGTTAGCATGGGTAACTTACTTTCATACACACAGGGACACGTGTTATCTGGCAATCCAGGAGAATACTATAATTAATTTGGATGTCTCAATCGTCTTAAGAATCAGAAATGTGGACTGGACGCATGTGAAAGTACAGATAGCTGTATGAGATTACATTCAGGACTTCTGGCATTATCGTTTATTTAGGATAATTTTAATCTGTACTGTAGGCTACTTTCTATTGCACTAATAGGCATACAATATTCTCTTGTACAGCCTACAGTGCACAATGAAGAATAAATTGTGAAATTATTCCTAAGAAAATTGTTATAAATAAGATAACGATCCTTGAGTCAAGCTTTAAAGGATGAGAAGAAATTTGGCCCCAGAACATGGGTCAGGAGAGATCACTGAAGTCAGAAGGAAAAGGCCATTTTCAGTGAAAATCGTGAAGGCAAGGAGGCAGGCTGCACATGGAGAGCAGCACATTAAGTCTACTGGTGCCCGTAATGTTGACCTTGTACTTTTTAAATTGTTTTAAGCCTAGTGTTCAAGCGAGGGTTGATTTTTGTTTTTCTACATAATTTACTTAATTGTGCCTGACTGTGGACAATTTTAACCTCCTGCCTCCTTACATTCATGATCTTTGCCTTTGTAGAAAGATCATCCTGCCACACTCCCGGAAAATGTAAGAAAGTACAGTACTTTACAATAAAATAAAGATGCCCATTCCATTGTGTACTTATGTACCACATGTTTATCACAGAAATCAAAGGACACAAGATTCCTAGTGAATACGATTATTCCCTTTCACTGAAAATTGCCGTCTCCTTGCTCAGCCCTGCACAACGTACCTCTGCTTGCACCACGGTCTCCGGCTATTTCATAACATTAGTTATGCTGTGAAGTGTTATGAAATAATCCACCCCAGAAGATTCCAGCTACGATTTTCTTCCCACAAACAGGCAAACATGGCTCCATATTTCCTACTTTTCACTTTGTTTGGTTTGGTTTTCACAAAACTCAATCTGCATTAATCATGGTTTATACTGATGATGAAACGGTATTTGCAAGTCCTAATCAATGGAGCAAGGTTGTCTCCAGCAGATTTTCCCATTCCCAAAGATAATTTATTTCATGGGTGATATTTTTAGTGGTATAAATAACTGTCCAAATCTAATTCAGATGTATTCCCTGAAATTTCATAGCATATTTTTATCCTTGGGAAAAAAGAAAAAGAGAAAATATCACATATACTAGGCATAAATTGATTTTTTTAAAAGTGTTGTTATATCCACTTGAGAAAAGGATATTGAGCTATTATATTGAGCTTGAATCAACTTAGTTTTTTCCAGTTCCCACTGTGGTTTCTTTTATTCCCCCTTGCAAGCTGATAACATTTTAGATTACATTTTTCACTTGTGTATAAAGTATTTTTATAAGGATGACACCAGTTTCCTGATCTCCATCTCTAGAAAGGGAATTAGAATGAACAGATTAAATTGTAGAAAAGCTGTGTAGGATCCAAATAAGAACAGATTTTATAATGGAATATCTGATTAACTGCTATAGCATGTTATTGGACAAAGGCTAAGGGTTCTTGTCCCTAAACAGACAGGCAATTGATGTTTTTTTGTTTTGTTTTGTTTTTAACATAGTCATTGTTGAAAAAAATATGAAATAGATAATCTATTGCTTTGTCTTAAGGTTTCGGATTTTCCTACTATGTAAACCTATTTATCTTAGTCCATGAAATAGACAAAATAGTGTAATAGAGAACATTGAATTTAGAACAAGACTTCTCCAAATTAGACCATGATACAAAATGTAGACTATTACGGTATCTATCACATAATGTTTTGAAATAATTCAGTAAAATTTGTAAAGAATGTGTAATAGCACCCAACACATTGTAAGAAATCACAAGAGAATAAGTTTTAAATCTGGCATATACTTTAAGTAGAAACCTTAGCAACAATTAATATGGTTGTGGTTCTAGGGAGAACAATTTAAAACACATTGGGTGTAAAGGATTCACTGGTGTTTTATTTTTAAATCTTTCATGTTTGAGCATGTGCTTTGATAGTATATATTTAAGCTACAGTTTTTTTCTAAGAAAAGTTTATTTGGTGTTGGACATTACTGAGAAAAATTCTACACATAGCCTGTGGATTTCTGCTGGTAAAACATGACTTTTACTAACTCAACTGAGATGTCCTAAGTGTAAAGATCTCCAATTAAAATTCAATAGCATATGATTACAAAATCTGCTCTTCATTTTAATATTAAATGTTTTCAAACTAGGAGAAAATATAGAGAGTAACAGAGCAAACACCAATATACACAGGACTCAAAATTTTTACTTTGCACAAAGTTTCAAGTTTTACTAATAATGTTAAAAATGAATTGTTAGAGATGCAGTTGATGATTCTCCCTCTGAAATCTAAACTACTGTCATTTTTGTTTGATTTTTTAATTTTTCTTATTAAACTTATATTGAGCATAACTTTATATTTGAGCACAATTTCATATGTGCATTTTAGTATTGTGCATGTGGATTCCATCACCTGTGAATTGTCTCTAGTGTCCATTTTTCTATTGACTTATTAATTTTTGGAGAATCATATGTATAAGTAATAATATGGATTATTTGCATTTTATATATTTTTGAAATATAAGTTTGACAATTTAAAATTAAATACACAGTGGAGACCAGACTTAATAATTCCCTGAGCAGACAAAACCATTTAAACCATGTAAACAAAACTCAATCTAGCTTAGTTCATGAGCATAAGCAAAATGTTACGTTATTTCTTGTAAATCCTTTGACAATCATAAAAGAAACTTAAGTTCCTAACAATAGTATAAGACAATCACTTTGAAACATCACATGCTGCCTGGAAGCCCCCATTGTGATAACCAGTCACTGTGAAGGTTAAACAGACACACATACACACATATCCAAGTATTGTCTGGATCAGACAGACAAAAACCAGAAAAAAACAGATTCAGATCCAAACACCAAGTAAACCAAACCTAGCCAGGTGCCAGATTTGGGTGCAAAGTCATCTTACTCCATATACATGGTCCACTGACCATCAGACAATCGGCCAGTGGCTAAAACCAGAATCCAGATGTGGCCTTAAGACCACCAGATGCCCAAAGGCCAAAGCCAAACGTGGTGGGTTTTACAGTGTGGCACTGGGCCCCGCTTCCCGGGGAACGGTGTTGCCACCCACAAGTGCACTTTTAGAACCAGATCAAGCTTGCACCCAGAGCCCCTAATTGCTGGGGGTATTATGCCTTGCTAGACGTTACAACCTCACCTTTTGGTGCCAGTGGGTCAGTATGATGGCCAGATGGCCCTCAAAGACGAGCCCCAGATGGTGAGTGCAAAATCCTCCAGCTGTGCACACCCGGAACACCCTGCACCCGGAACACCCCGCTTTCTGAACCAGTAATTAGAGGCAGGAAACGCTTATTCTATCCGAACTGAGCAAAAAAGGCCTCCATGATGGGTGGGCGCTGGAACAAACCCCATGTTGGCAAGCAAAATCACTTAGCAGCTGCTTTCAGAGGTCAGTCCTGTGCCAGGTAGTCCACCACCCAGCACCCAGTGCAGTTCCACGCAGCACCCAAGACTCTCCACAAGCCCAAAGACTTACCGGAGGAACCCCAAGGCTATTCCTTCATGGTTTCCAGAAACTGAAACCTGAGGCCAAACAAGACTGGGGCCCGTGCTGCCTGCGCCGCGCAGCCAATAGACCGACACAGGAGTTGGGCTCTAGGATAAGCGTTTATTGTCAGAGCACCAGTGGTCTGAGAAGGCAGCCTTCAAACACTGCCTTCTCTGTGGCCATTTTTAACCCACCTCACTTATCAATTCTACCTTTTGTTGGGTTGAACCTAATGGCATTGCCACTATTGGACCATGGCTGACCTACAAAAGTGGCACTTTTATATGGTTCAATCTCATATATCTTGAATTCCCAATGGTGTAGATGACCATTTTCATCTGGTCTATTACACTAGCTTCCTAACAGGTGCTCCTGCCTCCAGTCGGCTTTTCCTCCAGCTCATTTGTCTTCAGCAGCCAGTGTGATCTTTGTAACATGTGAGTCTGATTATCCCACTCTCCTGCTCAAGGCCTTCCCACTTGCTCTTTTCCATAAGATAAATACAAACATACATATAAAACCTCCAGGTCAGGCACCCACTTAACTCTCCAGCCTCTCTTGCTTTACTTCCCCCCCGGAACTCTCTGCTCTCACTCCACTCTCTCTGAAATTACTCTTGTGCTGGGCTACATCTGTGAATTTCCCTCCCCAATTACTCATCTTAAGACCACATATCCATCCTCCCCAGCCCAAGGGGGAAAAAAAAAAAAGAAAAAGTTAAACAATGTCCTCATTTTCACTTTATAAGCCAACCTGTAACGCCATGTGCCTAAGCTTCCTACCAGTTTAGGGTTGCAATGGTCCCAGTTCGTAAACTGTTCTCATATGCACAATAAACTCTTACTAAACACATATTTATTGATCTAGTGGTTTTAATTTTGCGATTTCTAACTTTTTGACAGTTTGTTTTATACTGGTATTTGCAATTCATGATTTTTTTTAGTTTTAAGTAGTCAAAATAATCAATCGTTTTTCTCTATGGGTCAGGAGTTAGAGTAGAGCATATCAAGCAGGAGTTTGTTCCTATTTCACACTGTCTGGTGCCTTAGCTGGGAGACTTGTGCTCAAATCCCCTGGAGTCTTCCTTATTCATGTGTTTGGCATTTGGACTGGATGGCCCAAAGCCTGTAACACTCAGCTCGGATTCTCAGACGGAGCACTTGAAGGGTATGGCCCTTCATGTGTCCTGAGCCTCCCTGCACTACAGCTGGGTGCTGAGAAGGGATGTCCCAGGACGGAGTGATCTGACAGCAAGTGTTCCAGGAGAGGCCGGGAGAAGCTTCATGACTTTCACTGAACCAGATTAGAAGTTACACATCATTAAATTATCTTGGACATAAGCAATATAGCCCCTTTTCAGATTCACCAGGAAGAAATTACTTTTCTTCTGGAGGGAGGCTGAAATGATTGAGAAGAGCATGTAAATAAAAAATAAATCTGTGGCCCTCACTGGAACACACTTTCTTCACACATGCTTTATTTCTTTTTTTCTTTATAGCATTCAGGCCCACCTGGATTGATATGTATTTATGCTTGTATGTTTTATTTCTTTCTCCAGAAAATTAAAATGTAAACTTCACCTGAGTGAGGAGGTGTTTGATTCACCTTAGCATCATTAGTATCTAGAAAACTGTGTAGCTGTATGTGTGTGTGTGTGTGTGTGTGTCCTAATAGAGTGTTTCCCAAACATTTCACATAAATGATGCACCGACGTATTATAATATCTGTCGCATTAATGGAAGGCAAACAATGATGCTTATCTCTGGACATGACTAACCCAGATTCTTTGAGTTCTGTACACCTAATCAAAAAATCCTTGGGCCAGCCGAGTGGCGCATTGGCTAGGAGTTGGCTTGGGCCACGAGCTCTGAGCATCAGGGCCCTGTTTCGGATCCCACATGAGGGCCAGTGATGCTGTACCCTCTACAGCTAAGAGGGTGAACAACAGCTCAACCTGGAGCTGGGCTGCCATGAGTTGCCATAACGGCATAGGCTGCAGTGGGACTGGCTGGCAGAGGGCGTGCACTTTCGTGAGCTGCCGTGAGTAGCTGTGAACAGCCGTCCAATGGCTGGTGAACGACTACCTCACCCAGGAAGAGCGCAATGATAATACCAACATGGGCCAGTGAGGCGATGTCCTCCACAACTAGACTGAAGAACAAAATGACAACAACTTGTCTGTTCCCCTTCCCTGAATCCCCAGTGCTGTTCTCCTCCCCCAATTTCCCAATACAACCTTAAAAAAAAAATCCTGAGGGTGCAGGAGCCCAACTATCCCCCTCTCTCTTTTATTCCAGGCAGCAGTTCTGGTAAGCAGTTGATTAGTGCAAATACTATAGGTATACTAAAATGTGTGCTTATCAACTATTTGCTGAGTTCCGAAACAGAGAATGGTCTGTGTATACATAAAGGTTTATCTTTAGTTTGAACTTGTCATCATTCTTTTGAAAGTAATTTAGCTATAATATATATATACATATATATCATAAAATGTATAAAATACATATAAAATTTTATACATATGCATGTATCAGCTGTGTGATAGACATTATGCTACTTGGTATCTACATAGTGATGGAAAGACAGATACAGGTCCTGCCATCTTGTAGACCATATTCAAGTGAAGAATATAAATACTAAATAAGTAAATAATCACAAATATAATTAATATTAGAAAAGAGGATTATGTGGTCTTCTATGTGCAAACAGCAACATATATATATATATATATATATATATATATATATATATATATATAGTGCTAATTCCAATGTCTTATTTTTAAATTTTACACTGGACTTAGTGGCAACAAATGACTGTAAGCTTTCTGAAATCATTGAATGCATCTATCTTGTTTTCATTTTTCCTTTAGTAATTATAATGGTATGCTACACAGACACCATTCTATGAATATTTGGAATTAAGGAAAATGTATGACCACTCTCTGTTTCTCAAAATTCCCTTATTCCTTGTCCTGTTTTTAAAATTAATCAATTCTATTTTTTAGAGGAATTTTAGGTTTATAGAAATATGGAATATAAAATATACACTCCTCATATACCCTCCCATACACACACACACAGTTTTTTCCAACTATTACCTCCTTGCATTAGTGTGGTATACTTGTTGCAATTGATGAGCCAATATTGACACATTATTAACTAATAAACTTAACAGAAGATGTGAAGGACCTATACACTGAAAACTATAAGACACTTTTAAAAGAAATTGAAGAAGACACAAAGAAATGGAAAGACATTCAGTGTTCATGGATTGAAAGAATCAACATAGTTAAAATGGCCATATTACCCAAAGCAATATATAGATTTAATGCAATCCCCATCAAAATCCCAATGGCATTTCTAAAAGAAATAGAACAAAAAAATCATCAGAATTGTAAAGAACCAGAAAAGACCCCAAACAGCCAAAGCAATCTTAAGAAAAAAACAATAATGCTGGAGGTATCATACTCCCTGACTTCAGCTTGCACGACAGAGCAACAATAATCAAAACAGCACTGTATTGGAAAAAAAAAACAGACACACAGACCACTGGAATAGAATTGAAAACCCAGAAATAAACCCACATAAATATGGACAGATAATTTTAGACAAAAGAGCCAAAAACATACAATGGAGAAAAGAAACCCTCTTCAGTAAATGATGCTAGGAAAATTGGAAAGCTACATGCGAAAGAATTAAACTAAACTGCTATCTGTCACCGTGTACCAAAATTAACTCACAATAGATCAAAGAACTGAACATAAGACCTGAAACAATAAACTGCATAGAAGAAAGCATAGGTACTAAACTTATGGACCTTGGGTTCAAAGAGGATTTTATGAATTTGAACTAAAAGGCAAGGGAAGTAAAAGCTAAAATAAATGAATGGGATATATCAAATTAAAAAGCTTCTGCTCAGCCAAAGAAACCATCAACAAAATAAAGAGGCAAACAACCAAATGAGAGAAGATATTTGCAAACAATGCCTCCGATAAGTGGCTAATATCCAAAATATATAAGGAACTCATGTAACTCAACAACAAAGACAAACAATCCAATTAAAAAATGTACAGAATTGTACACCTAAAACCTATGTAACCTTATTAATCACTGTCACCCCAAAAAACTTTAATTAAAAAAAAAATGGGCAGAGGACATGAACAGAAGCTTTTCCCAACAAGACATACAAACAGCCGACAGATATATGAAAAAATGTTCAACTTCACTAGCTATTAGGGAAATGCAAATCAAAATCACAATGAGATAACACCTCACATCTGTTGGAATGGCTATCATCAACAAGACAAACAATAACAAGTGTTGGCAAGGTTAAGGAGAAAAAGAAACCCTCATAGCTGATTGTGGGAATATAAATTGGTATAGCCACTATGGAAAACAGTATGGAGGTTCTTAAAAAAAATAAGAATAGAATTACCATATGACCCAGCAATCTGTCTCCTGGGTATCTACCCAGGAAATCTGAACACGTTTATCCATAAAAATATATATACTCCAATGTTCACTGCAGCATTATTTACGGTGGCCAAGACATGGGAAGAAACAATAGATCGTTTTACTCTGTCCATAGTTTTTACTTTTCCGGATGTCATATAGTTAGAATCACACTAATGTTACTTTTTCAGAGTGGCTTCTTTCACTTAGCAAGTTTCCTCCATGTCTTCTCATTGTGTGAAGGTACCACAATTTATTTTTCCTTTTGCCTACTGAAGGATATTTTGGTCGTTTCCAAGTACCGTGGCTTTTTCTTTATTTTATTTTTTCACAATTTCTTTAATTTAACTTTGCAGATCTCTCCTCTCAGCTTGGAATGATGAACATTATAGTTTTTCATCAGAGGACAATTTTATTTCTATGTTCTCGGGGACACTTCACTACTACCACTTGGCTACTGCCAAACATGCTTCTTTACCACTGACCAGAAAACAAAAAATAATACAATTCCACCTATCCACCTGGGCAGACCCAGCTCCTTCAAAAAACCTTACCGAGTTACTTTGCCACCTCTGGCAGTGTCTAATGACGGTCGTATGCATGTTTTATTTTGCCTTTTCGGCTCTCTGTGGGCGCGCACACAGCTGGCACCCAACACCTCAGTTCGCTTGCAGAACGTCTAATGCTCTAAATATCATCACCAGAAATTTAAAGTGTTTCCATGGGATTCACATATCACCTAAATGTTTATGCCTCATAACTTATTCTCCAAAACTCTTGACAATATGAGGCTTCACATAGGTATTTCCAACTCATTTCTGGAAATATAGGCCTGAGTGTTTTGCAATTATATAAAACTGAATCTACACATTATGCAAATATTTTTCTGAGAACTGTCTAGAAGTTTTTAATTTCATTAATGAATAATTGTTTGCCTGCTCCTCAGGCTGTAAGACTCATCGCACCATTGACTCCTCCCTATCTATTTCCACTATTCATGGCTCTACCATTGATAAGTCTCAGGGATCCACCTCCACACACTGCATTACGCTGTTATTTACATAATATGTTTACAAGTCAACTTTTTCCACAAAATTCAAAATTTCTCAAAGGCAGGAAGTATAACTACATCAAAATTTCTGATGCAGTTTATATATTTATTAAAGGCATAATTATCTGAAGAATTATATTTGTAAATGAATGCCCAAATTTTATTTTTACCCTAACATTAGTACTTATGCAATGAATTTACTAAATTGATTTGCTTTAATGAAATGCAGTTCTATCCTCAATGTTCACAGAAGTGTCATCTGACAAAAGAAAGAAAGAAAGAAAGAAAGAGAGAAAGAAAGAAAGAAAGGAGAGAGAAAGACAGTCTTAATGTTAGAGCTATTAAATTTTATCAGACTTTTCCTTACCTTAACTTTTAAAAGCAGATGTAGGTTGAGAAAATAGAAACATGCTTGCCAGCATAATAAAATTTGGCAGATAATTATATGTTCTGACAACTGTATTTCAGGATGATGGTGCCAAGAATAAGTATCAGTTAAGTCTACTGCTCTGTCAAGACTAATCAGGAAGAATCTGTCATTTTCCTGGTCCCTAGTTTACTTCCTGTCCCAAAACAGTCCCATAACCTTACTTTGGTATTTTTAAGGCAATCCTTTTAAATTTAATATTCTAATATAAGTATTGTCCTTCAGACACTCTACCATGCAACGTCATGCTAGGAATATTGGTTTGTATCACTAGGGTAGGCATAAATGTTTCACTCAAAATGTGACCACTTTATTTTTGGTTTCTTATAAATCTTATGATGTGAGATCATTTTTAAGCAGCATTAATTAAAGCTGTTTCATGTTTTAATATTATGGTAATTTAGTCAGTGTTACATTTCAAAGGCAAGTATGTACATGCTTATTAAAAGAAAAAGTTAGTTTACCCTGTTAAAGACTTTAACAGGCAATGTAATTTCTTTATCAAAGTTTTCTACCATTGAAATTTCTATGTTCCAGAGTTGAGGATCAGAAGGGGATGTAATATAAATGTAAAATACGATGCTTGTGGAGTAGTTTTTAAAAAAGGAATAAAATGAACATCAGTATGCTTAATCCATTTTAATATATTGGCATATTTATAATAATATTATATTAAGAGATGAAAATCCTTATTTTATTATGATTTGGTAAATTACTAAATACTTACAAGTAGAACACACAATAGTTCCACTTGGTCCTATAAAATTGATTAGATTTATATTTGCAGGTTGACCATTCCAAAAGTAATTACAAGCTACACCTTTGACAATCACAAAGGCTAAATATTTGGTTGTCAGAAAAGTCATGATGCATTTTTGCAACGAAAAACATAGAAAAAATACGTCATGACTTTTCCAGCAACCCAATAAATTGACTAGATCAGCAAAGGGTTGAAACTGTAGCAGTCGAAAATTAGGTATTGTTTTTTCTGTTTTTGTTTTTGTGTTTTTTGGTTTTTTTTTGTAAAATGCAGACCTGGAGGTTGTCAAGTGCTGGTAATACTCACTGTGCTTCTGTAGTTTTCCTCAATGTCTTGGTCTATACAAAGGTAAGTGGATTTGTCCTAGTGGGACTGTACATTCACAAAAGCATTTATTTAAATCTCATAATCAAGTCACTATCTAAAATTAGCTTGGATAACTTAAAAATATATTTTTAAAAAGCAGTTTTTTTTTAATTGTGTGTAGGCACAGGTATTCTGAGACATATAAATAATGTATGACCTCTATTGAGGCTTATTTGTGAAACAAAGAAAACTAAATTTCCAGAACTTCCAGTTCCCATTCTCTGTGTGTTTTTATCCTCTTCCCAGGTTCTCCTTTGCCCCTCCAGTCTGAAAACCTGTTCTGTGGAAAAGCTGGCAGCACCTTTGCACATATTGTGAATTTCTTACTACACATCTATCAAACAATAACAACGAAAATAAAAAAACCAAAACCAACATCTATCAAATTAGTAAAGTTTTCCCTAGAAATACAAGCATAAAGCAGAAGAAAACTTGACACCACTCTAAATGTACTTAAGTATACTCATGTAAATAATTGCACATCAAAACATTCACCTTAAGTGAGAAATTCAAAAGCTAAGAATATAAACAGACCAAAAGAGGAAAAAAACAACAACAAAAAACCACACACACCACGACTAAACTCAGGCAGGAAGTGAAAGAATACTAGTTCCTTAAAGTGACTCATGTAATGCAGATACCCAAGACAGAAGAGACTCAAATTAGTAAGAAAAATTGGAGAGACAGAAAACCACCACGAGAATGAAAACGATATAGAGGAAAAAAAATGATTCCGGATGAAGCACGCGCAGCAAGACGAAGACAGGCAAGAAGGAATACCATTTATGTTACTAGATTTTCTGAGAAACAAAATAATACAACAGAATTAATATTTAAAACTATAATCCAACACTTTCTGGGAGAAAAAAAGGCCTGAAACTACAATTAAAATATCCCACTGGATCCCCCCAAACCCTTGCCAGAAGTGGGCAGAGCCCACGGACGCACTCACCGTGGAAGAACAGGACGCCCAGCGGACATGAAGCGCAACCACGGCTTCCAGCTACTCTGCTCTGTGGCCTCCTGACGGCTCTCCAGATGCCTGCACACCATTTACCGCTCCAGGTAACAAGGTGATACCGGAAGTGACCTAAGGGTCGGGGGCAGAGGAAAAACTTAAAATGGTGATTCAAACTTGCCATGGGAACATAGCTTCTTTAAAGAACTACACCTGGGCTTGTTTACTGATCAGCGATTCTTTAATTCTCAAGTAGGAGTTGTTTATTCTCTTTTGCTTAAAAAATAGGCTACAGACTGTGGTAAATTTACTATTTACTTTTATGGAATCCCGCAGGACAAAATAGTCTTGATTCTCTGACCATTCCTGAAGGTGTTTTGTTTGTTTTTTTTTTAAACTCCATACAGATTATTATATTTGAACGCTCTCAGAATAGATTTCTATAAATTTAGAATTTCAAAAAGCCTAGGAAATCATACAGCATCAGTAAGTAAATAGATAAATACACATTAGGCCTTTGTGGCGAATTTGTGCCTCAAGTCTCTTTGGTTTGTGTTCTTTTTTTGTATAGCTGTTGCATAATCCAGCTCAGCAGCTACCTGGATTGGTGTTTATTAAATTGTTATTGAGAATGGCAATGATGAAATCATTACAGTATATAATAGAGGGGGAACGGAAATGAAATGAAAAAGATGGTCTCACATTCTTCTGAAAAACCGATGGAATGGTATCCTGATTTACGTAATCATTGGTCAACCTATTCTCCTAGAATCTACATATATTTAATGAAAGCAAGAGGGAGTCAACATTCAGCTTCAGCTTTTGGGAAAGTTTAATAACTTTCTGTTTTTCAACTCCCATTTGTGAACGATCCTTGAGAGATAGTTTTCACTATTAGAAGGTAATGCCACATGGAATAGATGATACTGTTCTTTGAAAAAGTCCATAAACTAAGTAATTCATTGTATCCAATTTACAGTTATTAAAGCAATGTGAAACTCCATGTAGGTTTATTTATCCATTTGAAATTATCCATTATTGACCATGTAGGTTTATTTATCCATTTGAAATTATCCATTATTGACCATGTAGGTTTATTTATCCATTTGAAATTATCCATTATTGACTCCCAGGCTGCCTCTAAAAAATTTTTCAGTGAAGATAAAATATATACCCATCTGTTACTTGCTATGTAAAATTTTTAGATTTGTACATAAGTGAATTATATACCGGTAACTGATAACTCTTTATTACTAAAGGTTATTTGCATAAATGTTTCAGGCACAATAAAAAATAAATTACAATAAAAAAGTTCTCTTTAGGCAGAAGATACTGAACAGGACCATATTAACCCTTGAGTATTTAGCCAAAACACAGCTACAAGTTTTGCTGGAAAGAATTTCCATGAGATTTTAACTACTTCTTCATTAAAATTATGGGAACGTCATCCAGGCCATCTGTTTGAAGAAACATCCAGTCTTTATATTTTGAAAGGGTGGATTAAAGAGAAAAATAGAAATGTAAATTCAAAGTAACATAGACTTTAAATCTAATTTTTAGTTTCAAAACTAGGTATTGAAATTTGACTTTTGTAGACAGTGTAATAGGCAAAATGAGACAGGTATGAAATATATTTGAGAATCAAGGTTCATATGTAAACTATACAATTATTTTTCTTTAACTATTGGAAAAATATCAAAACTCAACATCTTTAAATATAGTTAACCTATTTGAAAATTCCAGTAGGTTAAAAGAAATAACATCTTCAACCCAGTCAGTGAAAAATGAAACATCATGCTGTAAAGATTTTGGGGAACCCAAACTTTTACATGTTTTCTATTTTTTAAATAAATACTTATGTAGTGTAAGTTTAGAAACACCAGGAAACTAGAAACTTTTTTAAAGTGCTCTTCTTTTCATTGCCCATTTATAAAATTCGCTTTACCTACTAGGTAAGAGAAAAAACAATAAAGTTTGTTTCATCCTAGAAAAATAAAAATAAAATGTTCCACTGCATGATACTCAGGAAAATTACCAGGACAATCAACTTCAAGATATATCCTAATAAAGCTATTACATTTTAAAGCTAAAGAAAAAACAAAAACCCTCAAGACCCAGGCACAGTGATAAACAATATATAAATACAAAATAATTATGTCATCAGACTTTTAAAAAAGCTACATACAAACATGGGACATGCAAATATAGCAGCATTTTTTTGAAATCCAATGAAAGTGTGAACCAAATACTCTACATTCAGTCTACCTATCCTTCAAAGACCAAGGCTACAGAAAATTTTCTATATACAAAAAAGTAGGGAATTCTGTATCCATGAGGACATTTTGAGGAATCCAATACTATTAGGTTTGCAGCATTTTTTGAGCCTATAATTATTTCATATTAAAAAGATTAAAAATAAGATAGTAGCTTCAGGAAAAGATTAGAGCAGTAATTCTATGAACCAGTAAACCTGTTTTGAATATAAAACTCTGCTTAATGTTAATCATCATATATAAGAGTACTTGTCTTTCTTAAATAATATAATTCAGGTTAGATAGAAGGAGTAGCGAAAAGGAAAGATTACAAATGTCATACAAATACAGCGCCATTATTTCATTTGAAATATTTAGAATATATATAAATGTAAACAAAATATATATTTCAAAGATTATTGTGAACATTTTGGTTTGCTTTGACTTAGTTTAATCAGAAAAGATAACTAAAATGTGATCACAAATATAGAAATAAAATAGAATAAATGGGATAGACACATTAGGCTGAGATTTATCACTCATTTACAGAGTTATGTACATGATTAGAACCTAAATATTAATCTATAGGTATGTCTTCAATAAAAAGTGATAAAAATATTTTATGGAAGTTATTTGTATATGTAGGCAGTTTTTTCCTTTTATCAAGTGATAACTGGAGATTGTATATTTAAAAGTTTGATATTAAAAAATACGTAAAACATACTTTCCATTGTATTCTTAAATAAATACATCACCCACAGACTTATCAAACATTAGTTTTCAAGCTAAAACATTTTGTGATCATCTCCCAGTGTTAGAGTTTTTAAGCCAATTCTAGCAGCTGAATATCTGAAATTGGCTCTTCTCCAAATAGCATGCTTCATGCAAATGAACCCAGATGAAAAGAATTGAAAATAACTAGTATGTCTTGTTAAAATTTGGGTAGATTCATAAGCAAACACCACACGAGGACTTTATCTCCCAAAACATAACTGATAACTAGTGTATCTTTACAGAACAGTATTAACATGAGTTTTTTGTTGTTGTTGCTCTTTAACAACACGATTTTATTTGTGATATCAAAATGATAAATTCAATATAAATCCATTATTAACATGAATATATTAGATAGCAATTTAGTTCTTATAACAAACATTTTAAAGCCTGTGTTAATTCTTAGATAATGGATAAAGGAAATAATATTAAGTACTTGATTTAAATTTTATCTTGCAAATTTATTCATAAATAGTGTTTAATTACACATTATAACTGAAATAATCAATGAGTAGAATGTGTAATAAGAAAGCAAATGCAAGTTACTGAAAAATCAATATCAAATATATAAAAAGCTATTTTTAAATATAAAATAATGGAGTTCATCCGTTTGATACATGATATAATAATCAATACCAACTATGAATATATTAAATATGAAGATATTTTACGATGCAATCATTTTATAAGGAAAGCTTGCGTAAACATGTAGGGAAAATATTACTTTGGGCTCATGTAGGAATGGCAGACATACAATCTCACCTTCAATGGAAACCTGTGACTACAACATTACATTTACTTCATAGCAATATGTTCTTGTAAATGGAATGGCAACAAATCTAAAACCAAATTTCAACCATCTGTATATAGGAATTACGATGAGAGAGAGGATATACTTCAATATGAGTGATTTATTCTGTCCCCCAGCTTTACTAAAGACAGCCACAGTATATATACCCTGCTCAGCCCCTTTATGACAGATCCCTCTCTTTTGTTGCAACCAGTGTGCAAAAGGGCCTATTGTGATTTATATCAAATTCACCAGAATAAGAAAGCTAAGGCATATATTTATAACTCTAAAGCTGAAGGGAGATCACCCAGCCATTTTACATACTCTATGCCCTTTAGAAATTTACAACACAATAACATTTACCTTTGATATAACAGGCTCATTTTCACAAAATAAGAGTATAGTTCAATTGAACTGTAGTAAAATTATAAATTTAGGTAACAAAGTGAAAGGAGACACGTTAGAAGAAGACACACGTAGCTTCTAGTCCTCCTGTCTCCATCTTTTAAAAATCATACCTCCAAAAGTTTAGAACACAGAAAGCTTGTTTCTCAGACATGAGCTCATGCAACTTAGTAAACAAGCAAACAAAAGCCAACTTTTTTCAGCATTAGTGCTATTTAGTATTAGACATTTTTCAACATGTTTTCTTAGTTACAGTTATAGAATATATATAATACGTACACATTTTCATGCCATGTAGAGAGATGTTTTATAACTTGCTACCTCTTTTTCCCCCACTGGCTGGTATGCATATATGAGGGCACAAAAAGTTTGTACTATTAGACTTTAATGTATAACATGAATAATTGTGTGGATTTCACTAGCCACACAGCATTTTTTGTTTGTTTGTTTACTTCAGAACAGTTATTGGTTATTGCTAAATCAACTAGACTAATGAACTGATTGACAAATTTGACAAGTCCTCAAATAATGGTTGGGGCATTTTCTCGTATGTGCTCTAGAATACTTCTAGTTGTTTCCAGACTTTTGAATTTCAAAAGTAACAGACAGGGATTTTCTATTTTAATTCTGTCAATTATCAGTATTAAAAGAATAACCACCAATTATCACTATGGTTTCATTAAGCAATTACCACTACGGTTTCACTATCAACAAAAATATAGGGAAAAAGAATATAAAGGATGACACTAAAATCAAATCCCTTCCTATTCATGAAACACTAAAATATAATGTCTTTATTTTTTCACCTCACATCACTGATAAAAAATTTTTGTTTGTTTGTTTGTTTTTTGACCCCCTTTACCTTCTTCTACCTTCCCTCCTCTCCCTTTAGATAAGAACGATTTATTGAACAGACTTTCTGAACCACTCATCTAGATCAAGCTAAAATGTCACATTCCCAACTGAAATTTATTCAATACTCCAAATTGAATTTTTCATCATTGAAACAGATTTTACTACTACAGGACACCTAACATGAAAACATTCTCAATAATGAAGTGTGTCAGTATTAGATAACATTAGCACTTTAAACTTTTGTTTGGTGCAACTATTTTATCCAGCATTTACACTATCTATCTTCATCATCATCCTGGAAGTCCACATTGTCTGGCAAAATTACATTTATGTATTATTATTTATTTTACTATATGTCTTCCTCTCCTAGAATATAAGCACTAGCAGAGCAGATATTTTTGTCTTTTTTGTTTGTTTCTGCATCTTCAGGATTGAGGAAAACACTGACATGTAGTAAGTATTCAGTTAAAACGGAAGTACATTTTTTAATTAAATGAGTACGTAAGAATTAGTCATGACTCATATCATATATCATTAATATAGTAGTCTTTAAAGTCATTCAACAATGCTTTAAGTAAATTGTCCAGATCTTGCACATATTTCATTACATGTATTCTTAACATTTTTCAGATGCTCCTTTAAATGGCCTTGTTTTAATTTCATTTTTCTAACTTTTTACTTTTATTACAAAGAAATACAGTTATTGTTTATACCTATGTGGTAACCTGCAACTTTACTACAATTACTTATTAATTCTGCTTTTTCTAAGTCATTAGGATTTTCTACATATGCAATTATATCATCTTTCTTTCCAATATGTACATCGTTTATTTTATTTACCTTAATGTGGTGGCCAAGAGTCAGTAAAATATAGAGCAATTTGTGTCTTCTCTGTTTTGCTTGATTGATCAAGCTAGAAGATCAATTTTATTTAACTCTTTTTAAAAAATGACCATTGCTTTTCATTGATTTTTTTTACATTTTCCCATTTTTTAACAAATGTATTTTCTTGGTTATCCTTTTTCTTTATTATATTCTCTTGCTATGCATTTTGCTTTAATTTGCTCTTCTTTTTGTGGTTTCATGAGTTGGAAGCTCAGGTCATTGTTTTGTAACCACTCTTTTCTATTGCTTACATTTTGATATTTTGTGTTCATTTTCCTTTAGATCAAGATATTTTCAATTTCCTTTGTGATTTCTTCTTCAATACCTAGGTTACTTAAAAGTGCCTTCTTTAATGTCAAATATTTGAAGTGCATCCGAGATACCTTTTGTGGTTAATTTCTAGTTAATTCTGTTGTTGTGGAATATTGTTGACAAAGTACAAGTATATACTTCACATTACCTCCAGTCAGTTAAACATATTGATACTAATTGTATGAAATAACACATAGTCTTCAATCATTGGCTGATTTTATGTGTGAACTTGATTGGTCATAGGGTGTCCAGATTAAATATTATTTTGTGGAATGTCTGTGAGGGTGTTTTGGATAAGATTGGAATTTGAATCAATGGATTTAGTAGATTGCCCTTCCTAATATGGGTGGCATCATCCAATCCATTGAGGGACTGAATAGAGCAAAGGGGAGAGGAAGGAAGAATTCACCTTTCACCCTTTTTCTCCCTGTCTCACTGCTTGAGTTGAGTCATCTCATCTTCTTTAGCCCTTGAACTGGGATTTACTTCATCAGCTCCCTGGTTCTCAGGCTTTTGGACTCAGACTGAATTGTGCCACATGCTTTTCTGCGCCTCCAATTAGCAGATGGCAGATTGTGGACTTCTCAACTCCATAATCATATGAACAAATTCCTCATAATAAATTTACTTTAAATGTACAATGTACAAGATATATATATATATATATATATATATATATATATATATTCACATGTGCACACATATGAACTCTGCAGCTTGGTTCTGTTTCTCTGGATATCCCTGAATAACACACTCTATAAATACTCTTAGAAGCCAAGAAAACATCAAATGAAATTTCAGGCAAATTTTCTTGATTACTGAATTCACTTCATTTTATAATAAAGTTTTTAATCAAAGCCTTAGCACTAACTGAAGTCCTATTTGGATTCAGATCCCTTTGAAAACTCTTTAAGATAACTTCCTTAATTGTTAACATTTTTTAGAAAATTGCATTAATAGATGTTCAGGAGTACTGAAAACAAGCTATCATAAAGCTTTTCATGAACAGCTGCAAGGAAGTAGGCGTCACTGAGGTCAGCCCTGGGGATCTGACCTCATGTCCTTGTGCGATGTTGATCACTTGGTAGGTTGAAAGGTCCTCCAATTGCCTGCCAAGTTACGTTGCCCTCTAACTCTCAGGTCTTCTGGTAAGAGGGCAGGACTCTTTCTTTTTTTTCCTTTTCATAATTGGGCATAATATAAATAAAAAATTTCAAATAATTATGCTCATGACATTCTGGGGAAAAATTACTCCTCAAAAATATAGTTTATGATGATCTGAAAATTCTTTTCAAATCACTGGGCACTTACTTTGTATTAATCACCTTGTTCCTTCTTAGAGATATGGAAATTGGAAAGAAGTAACAGTAATAATAAAATAAAAGCAGTGATTGAACACAAATTTAAAACATAACTTAATAATCATCAGTCTGGTGGTTGAAGGGTAAATTATGAATTTAAAAAAAGCAACTAAGTATTTGTAATTATTTCCTCTTTACAGATAGAGTTAAACATTTATGTAAATATATTGAACTGCCAGTTCATAGATTAACCATAATTAATCCTGCATTACACAATTTTATCAAAACCATTCAATGTTTTACTTTTTATTTAATAATAAAATAACCAATATAAAATAACTACCTCACTTTTTCTGGACTGAAAGATGGTCAGAATTATGGATCTGTACTGATTCTTGAACAGTTGCTAATTATTTGACAAGACATTTATTAGAAAGAATAGGTTTGAAAGATTGGTAACCAGGAGTCTATGAGATAGAGGTATGTGGATGGACTCTCATAATGGGCTGAATGTGAAAACAGTCATCTCCCTCATGTGATTAACTAAGGAGGTTGTCAGAAGAGGCTGTCAACAATCAGGTGAATAAAATGACTGATTCTGTGGGAGAACAACAGCCTGTTTCCTCAGTCATGCTGGCACTTATTTAGTATGCCTATGTAAAAAGTGGCCATGGTGACAAAGACACATAGGTGCAAAAACCATGTACTAATAAGACTATATATATATATATATATATATATATATATATATATATATATATATTCCCCCCCACACACAGGATGTGGAGTACAGCATAGGGAATGGAGTCACTGAAATTGTAACAGCTATATACAATGTCAGAGAAGTAGATTGGGGGAGGGGGTCATCACTTTATGAGGGGTGTAAATGTCTATTGCATTGTTTTGTACACCTGAAACTGATAAAAAGAAAGAAAGAAAGAAAGAAAGAAAGAAAGAAAGAAAGAAAGAACCTATACTTCTCTTCCCCAAAGCTAACTGCCACAGCTTGTATAACTTGTCCAAAACAGAGAAAAATGCTGAGCCACCAACACCCAAGGGGATCAGACAGTCATGTAGTGGTGGGCTTATCACATTGGAAACTTTCTATCATGAGGTTTGTCCTCTGTGGAATAGACCTATATTCTAAAAATGGATTTATCTAATTTGTTGATGATGCTTCCGTCAGGTCATCATCTGTGAACTTACGGAACTGGTCCCTGTTTCATGGTATTCTAGACAACATCACTCCTAGTGTAGATATTTTTACAGCTAAATAAATGCAGCAATGGGCTCAATCTAATGGAATTCACTGGGTTAAGCAAACACTCCATCACCCAAGAGTGACTGGCCTAATGAAGAATGGTGACTAGCCACTTGAAAGACGACACTCTCTTACTATCACCTAATAAGATACAATTGTTTAGGTATATATTCTATCTACTAGATACGTGTAGTATCTATACTTTAAATATGAAAGTATATTATACTGTCTCTTCTACAGCTAGAATACATGAATCCAGGAATTAAGCTATTGAAATAAATGTAGCTTGTCTCACCATCATACCTAATACCCTACTTTCAGAATGTCTGCTTTCTCTCTCCACAGCAGGAGCTTCTTTGAAGAGGATATATAACAAAAGGATGGCTCCATTGATTTGGAAGTTAAATTTCACACCTGGCCATTTTGAGATCTTCAGTATATTAAACCCACAGGCAAAGAGTTGAGTTACTCTACAGTGTGAAGTAATTGATACTCATTCCTAAAAAGAAATTGGGTTGCTGCTTTGCTACAGGGATAAATAAGATTGACTATGTCTGCTGCTAGGAGATTCTGCATGGTGCCTCACCCTTCAATTTTCAATAGGAAAAATAAATGAAGGGAAAAAAGTATAAAAAGACACTTTGATTATTAAGGAATGAAGATTTAGAACACTCTGCCAGAAAAAAGACTCCTGACCAGCAAAGGCCATTGCTTAGAGCAAAAGGAGCTTAGAATGTGTAGAGAAAGAAGGAATGAATTATAAATATCACCTATGGTTTCATGGCCAGTTATTGAATTGAGGGCTGTAATAACTATTGTGTTTTAGCTATTACACATACAGACACACGCACATGCGCACACACACACGTTTATCTCCATTTTTTTCTCCTTCTCCCTTCTTATTCTGTTACACAATTTACTATGTAGACTTCAGGTGAGAAGGTATTTAGTTTGTTAAGTGTCTGAATTTCAGGACATAACATAGTTCAGAGATGGATACTGTGACTCTCTCCCAGGTATCGATTCCAGGGTAGGACTTCGTCATTCTTCGTCTGAGAGAGACATAGAGTGTGTCTTAATTTATATGAAAGGTAGATGTATCATGTTGGGTGGTCACAGAGGGTGGTTGTTACTGTTACATTGAATTTCACATGTTTATGGTAAGGTGTGTATGGATGCTGGGTTGCCAAAACATGAATAAATTCAATTATTAAGCTACGGTCTCCCAGCTCCAAATGCACCTGTTTATGCTAGGCTCTGCGATGCTGAGCTGGGATGCTACAAACCTCATCTCTATCTTTTCAACTCTCTGCCTGTGAGGCTCTGTCAATAAGACTCACTGGAGGGAGACCGCAGGTTGGAGGGTAAAGACACGTGCTCCTACTGTTAGCTTCCTGTTGGCATCCAGCTATTTCCTGTTCCTCTGAGAGTCACCTTGACAATACCCCTTCATCTTAGCTGCCAGTCACTTCCTGTAGCAACAGAGTTTTTTAACACCAGCTTATTAGTGTCCTCTAAAGATACTGATTTTTCCAGAAGCTCACTAGAGGTTAAATTTCACCTCTATAGCATTACTTTTTTTCAGCCTCTAAGTTTTCAATAATTCCAAATCCTTCCCTTTATTTTCCCAGTCCTAAGGTGGATACTTGCTGGAGCAGCTGCAACCTTGGAGATACATCAGGGTTCTCTTTATTTTATCAAATTAACTAATTAATAGCCTTATACTTGGTTAAGAGTTCTTTTTAATAAATTATCTCTGTTGAAGTATCTTGAGTGGTTTCTATCTCTTGACTAAGCTCTGACCAATAAACATACTGCATCTTTTTTCATTCTTTTATTTTTTAATCCTCTTCTGTATTCTTATATTTAAGTGTCTCTTTTAAGGAACTTAAGAGTAAACTTTTGATTACTTATTTAGTTCTAAAATATTTTTATTAGATTATTTATTCACTTTAATTTCATTATGCTTCAAGACTTGACTGATATATCTTTGATTAACATCCATTTTCTGTATAACTCTTAGATAAAAGGTTATAGAAAGAAGGATTCAGAGATGATAGGTAGATTGAGAGATACGAAAACATTAAGTGGGTAGCATATGGATAAATAATTTATTTTATAAAACTATATTGTGTTATTTTACCATGTTGCAGAGAAAAAAATCTCAATGTGCTCAAACTCCAATTTCTTTATCAACTTAAGTAGGATAATATTTACTTCAAACATTTTTTTTATTTAAAAGAAATAAATTTTTTAAAAAAAATTTAAAAGATAATGTATGCAAAGTACATAACAGTGTTCAGTACATACTTGGAAATTTGATAAATATTATCTTATATTTAATTTTCATATTTTTTCTTCCCCTCCATTTAATATCATATATAAAATTACATCAACATGTAACAAAATTTAAAAACACATCTATGACCACTAAAACATAAATGTTATTCATTTTAATATCTGATGCAACATCATACATTTAGACAAGGTAGAAAACACAGGGTTTGTTTTTTTTATCCATGATATATCACCCAGATAAACCCTTATAAGGACATGCATTTATCTCTCTTACAGTATATAAACAATTAATATTTCTACATAAAATTTTCTTAACTTTTTGCATTTACTATATCACAAAAAACTTCTAGAACAGAATTTGTCTATTTTTGAACAGTTGTATTCCTTACATGTGCTGTTTAAATTATTTTGAAGTTTTGGTACTGTGAAGAATAGAGGCAAAATTGTAACTTTGCATGTCTGAAAAAAGTTTGAATTGTTTCCTTTGTATAACATCACAGAATAACAATTACTGCACAAAAGGTGATAAATGTTTATGATTTTTCTTTCAATTTTTGATT
>NW_017732530.1:89324-120152 GCF_001890085.2 Hipposideros armiger | reverse complement strand
TAGACATCATTTTAGATATTATTTTAAGGTCTACAAAGTTCTTTCCAATATTGTGAAAGATGAGCAATCACATGAGTGAAGCAAAGGATCAAAATACTTATAATCTGGGGAAAGAAGTTTCTGCCAGTAGAGTAGCAGTTGTAAAACCCTAGGTGGGAGCATCCTTGCTATGTTTGAGGCGCAGACAGGTGTTTAGTGGAGCTGAGCTGTGTCATAGGCATCCTTCCAAAATAACTTCTGATAATACCTAACTCTTGATATTCATGGCTTTGTGTAATTCCCTCCCCTTGAGTGAGGGCTGGGCCTAGTGACTTGCTTCTGATAGTACCATGTGGCAAAAGTGATGGGGTGTCATTTTCAAGATTAGCTTATAAAACACTAACAGTCTCTCTCTCTCCCTCCCCCCTTCTCTCCTACTTCTTCAGTTTCTGCTCCTCCTTATCTTCCTCTTCCTCTTCCCCACCACTCACTGTTTTATTTCAACTTTGCTCTGATGAAACAAGCTATCATACTATGAGAGATCTATAGAGTCATGAGACAAGGAGCTGAGCATGGTCTCTGCCTAACAGTCAATAAAAAACTGATGTCCATGGGCCGGCTGAGTGGCGCGTTGGTTAAGAGCTGGCTTGGGATGTGAGAGGGGCCCGGTTCGGATCCCACATATGAGGGCCAGTGACACTGCCCTCCACAGCTAAGATGCTGAACAACAGCTGGACCTGGAGCTGGGCTGCCATGAGTCACCAGCGACGGCGTAGCTGCAGCCCCTGTGGCAGTGGGTTGCCATGGGCTACTGTGTGTAGCCAGCAGCCAGCGTGAGCTGCCAGCAGTTGCTGTGAGCGGCCGTCCAGAAGCCAGCGACTGATCTGCCTCTTCCGGGAAGAGCGCAATGATGGTGCTAACTTGGGCCAGTGAAGCAACATCCTCCACAACTAGGCTGAAGAACAAAAGGACAGCAACTTGTCTGTTCCCCTTCCCCGATTACCCAACGCTGTTCCCATCCCCCAATTCCCCAATAAAATCTTAAAAAAATAAAAATAAAAATAAAACACTGCTCTCCATAATTCAACAGCCTCAAGGAAATTGATACTATGAAAAAAAATGCATAACCTTCAAAATGGATCCTTTCTCAATCAAGCCTTAGCCCTGGCCAACACCTTGACTGTAGCCTGATGAAAAAAAAAACAGAAATAAGAGAACCCAACTAAACTGTGCCTAGATTCTAGACTTTGAGAAAATATATGTGAGTTGTTTAAAGCCATTATATTTGGGGGCAATTAATTACGCAGCACTAGATGACTAACACAAGGTGATAAATGGAAGAGTGGTAGTAGATAACATTAAAGAAATGCCATTCAATACAGATCAGGTAGAGAGAGAGCTGCTGCAATTTACTCTGAGTTTGCAGCTATTGTAGAGTCTGAGCAGACAATTTTCCTGACATACATTTTAAAAAATTCCCTCTGACTTGTGTACTGAGTATGGAATATATATTTGAAACTGAGATATTAGAAAGGGGGTTTTAATTATCCTGCAGTACATGGTAGGAGCACTGACCATGATGATAACAGTAGGAAAAGTGACAAATGGCCAGACTGGATTTATTTTGAAGTTGAGTTCTCTAAATTCGTTCCTGGGTTCAGAGAAAAAGAGGAGTCAAGAACAACTCCAAAGTCTGTTATTGATCCATTAGAAAAGATGCCATTTAGGAAAACACAGAGCACAGTGAGAGGAACAGGGTTAGATAGGACTACAGGCTAAATTCGGACATAGTAAATTAAAGATGGTTCTTTGAAATCCAAGCTGGGAATTGTATGTACAATCCTGTTATTCAGAGGAGAGGACTAGGTTGGCTGGAGATACATAAATTTGGAAATTTAACTCATATTGATGTCATTAAAATCATGGACTTCAGGAACCCAGTGTGGACAAAGAAGAGAAAGGAGCAACCAATTATATCACATGTCTCAGTTGGAATGTGGGAGGGGCATGGACAACAGGTTTTGGAAACAGGGAGGTCAATGCTGACTGGAGCCAAAGACAGTATTATTCTATGGAGAAAAAAAGTCCATATAATTAAATTACAGATAGTGTTGAATTATTTTATTTATTTATTTTTACTTAAATACTGTTAAATCGCTTTGGCAATAAACAGATTTAGTATTTTTCTGTTAATGACAGAGTTAGTCTTATAGTTTTTCTAAGCACTAGTGAATATTTATAGCCTTCTGAAAGGCAGTTTTCTATGTTCATACAAATCTGGAAAGTGACGGATGTTATATCTCTTGTGATGGAAACATTAAGAAATTTGCTACAAAAAATCATTTAAATGTTTACATTTCTTAATATAGTGAACACTTATTTTTTAGCAGACATTTGAAATGTAACATACAATAGTATCTGAGGAACATTTACTTATGAAATACTGCTCAGGTGATATAATCATGCTGCAATAATAGTCTTGGTTCATAGACAGAATGATTATGGCAAAGACAAATTATTGACCTCTGCCACATGGAAAAAAATGATGTGAGCAATTATCGGCTGCCATAGTATTGTTTTATCAGTCTTCTCCCCATTATTCAATCATAATCTAACTGCAGTTATTTATGAAATACGGATTTACAGAGTGTCTGAATAACCTTTGTCAGGGAACTGCATCCAACATCATAATTAGTTTGTCATTGTGAACTTATTGAGCTTTGTATAATATTGAAAATTCTCTTATTACTTCACTAGCTATACTATCTTGAAATCAAATATTTCAAGCAAGAAATTCCCTCCGTAATATAGAGTAAAATTTAATTCAGACATTTTTATTACATGTCTATGTAATAAAACTATGAACACTATACAGTGAAGATTTATATATTTGACATAATAGCCCATTAAAGTGAGGACAAGGCATAGTGTTCATTTTAAGTAATGAAAAGTCCCTGAATCAAATCCTGAAATATATGTTAAGGTATAACACATTCCATCATATTTTCTAAACATGCAAGCCAATACAATTTACCCTACTAACCATCTCTTTTACAAGGTTAATGATCTCTTGGCATGGCTCTGCTGAGGTTCTTATTTGTCTTGGCAATTATTTCAATATCCTTTATCGATTTCTCAATTCATTTGAAATTTATTAGTTTTGGTATCTATTTACTTTAGAACACTCTTCTAAGTGTTCATACGTTAGCTTTTATTTAATTCTCAGAAAAATCCTTAGAGGAAGATCTTACTCTCATTGTGATCAAGTCTGAACAGTTGAGTAAACTGAATCAGAGAGCAGTTAAGTAATTTATCCGACATGGAATAGTTAGTTAATTCCAAAGTTTTAGTTTGCATCCAGTTGCCTGTGCTTATAACGACTACACTATACAGTTTTATTTATAATTTAATTAAATAGATTGACAAGTAGTCTGGTAGTTAGTCATTGATAGATGAAGAAACATATATTCAGAATGGATGATAAGACTAATTTCACAATAGTCCCATGAACAAAATGAAATATATAGAAAATATATCATGAAAACAAGTTAAAATATTTTTGAAGAATGAAATACCTATGACACAAGGAATTCTATCCATTAGCCCTGATAGATGTAAAAAAATATTAGAAAATAAGAATGCACCTATATACTAACAATGAAATCTCAGAAAAATAAACTTTAAAAAATTCCTTTTATAATTGCAGCAAAAAGAATAAAATACCTAGGAATAGCTTAACCAAGGATGTGAAGGATCTATACACTGAAAACCATAAGATTTTGTAAAAGAAATTGAAGAAGACACAAAGAAGGAAAGTAATTCTGTGTTCATGGACTGGAAGAATCAACATAGTTAATTAGGCCATATTACCCATAGCAATATAGAGATTTATAGAGATTTAATTAATTCCCCATCTAAATGGCAAAGGCATTTTTTTTTCCTATACCGTCGCCAGTGACTCACGCCCAGCTCCAGGTGGAGCTGTTGTTCAGCATCTTAGCTGTAGAGGGCGCAGCGTCACTGGCCCTCATGTGGGATCCGAACTGGGGCCCTCTGGCGTCCAGAGCCAGCTCTTAACTAACGTGCCACTCGGCCGGCCCTCAATGGCATTTTTTTAAAGAAATAAAACAAAAAAATCATCAGATTTGTATGGAACCACAAAAGACTCTCAATAGCCAAAATAGTCCTATGAAAAAAGAATAATGCTGGAGGTATCACACTCCCTAACTTCAACTTGTACTACAGAGCAATAATCAAAACAGCATGGAAAAGCAGATTCATAGAACAATGGAATAGAACTGAAAACCCAGATAAACCCACATAAATATGGACAGATAATTTTTGACAAAGAAGCCAGAAACATACAATGGAAAAAAGAAAACCTCTTCAATAAATAGTGTTGGGAGAATTGGAAAGCCACATGCAAAAAATGAAACTAGACTCCTATCTGTCACCGTTTACCAAATATACTCAAAATGGATCAAAGACCTAAACATAAGACCTGAAAGAATGAACTGCATAGAAGAAAACATAGGTACTAAACTTAGGGACCTTGGGTTCAAAGAGCATTTTATGAATTGGACCTCAAAGGCAAGGGAAATAAAAGCTAAAATAAATGAATGGGACTATATCAAATTAAAAAGCTTCTGCACAGCAAAAGACACCATTGACAGAATAAAGAGGCAACTAACCAAATGGGAGAAGAATTTTGCAAACGATACCTCCAATATGGGGCTAATATCCAAAATACTTAAGGAACTTATACAACTCAACAACAAAAAGACAAACAATCCAATTAAAAAAATGGTCAGAGGACCTGAATAGACATTTCTCCAAAGAGGACATACAGATGGCCAATAAACATATGAAAAGATGCTCAGCATCATTAATCATCAGAGAAATGCAAATAAAAACCACAGTGAGATATTACTTCACACGAGTTAGAATGGCTATCAACAACGAGACTAATAATAACAAGTGTTGGAGAGGCTGTGGAGAAAAAGGAGCCCTCATACACTGATGGGAATGCAAATTGGTGCAGCTGCTATTGAAGGCAGTGTGGAGGCTTCTCAAAAAACTAAGCATAAAATTACTATATGACTCAGCAATCCCTCTATTGGGTATCTACCCAAAAAATCTGAAAACATTGATCCGTAAAGATATATGTGCTCCAATGTTCATTGCAGCTTTATTTACGGTGGCCAAGACATGGAAACAACCAAAGTGTCCTTTGATAGATGATTGGATAAAGAAGATGTGGTACACATATACAATGGAATATTACTCTGCTATAAAAAATGATGAAATAGTGCAATTTGCGACAAAACGGATGGATTTTGAGATTATTAATGCTAAGCGAAATAAGTCAGACAGAAAAAGTCAAAAACCATATGCTTTCACCAATATGTGGGATATAAAACTGAAAGCAACAAAGGAACAAGAGAAACAAATAAAGGAAGAAAACTGATAGACACAGCAATAGTTTAGTGGTTACCAGAGGGTAAGGGGGTTGGAGGGTGGTAAAGGGGATCAAATATATGGTGACAGGAAAAAAACTGACTCTGGGTGGTAAACACACAATGTCATATATAGATGATGTATTACACATAACTGTACACTTATAACCTATGCAAGTTCACTAACTATTGTCACTCTAATAAATTTTAATTTAAAAAAAGATGAAAAAAATAAAAAGTTATAGGTAAAATATATATATATTAGAAAACACTTTGATGGTTTCAAAGTTTATTTTGGCAATGTTTTGTAATCCGAATTGCATATACCTTTTAATACCATTTTGGTTGGAAAGAACATAAATCTTGAGATTGTTTAAAATTGTTGATTTACAATATTTGCAAAACCTAAAACAGTACTTTCCACATGATACAGATTAAATAATTATTGTTTAAATACATAAATGGGGCAATATTGTGTATACAGTTTCATGCCATACCCAAAACTTGGTAGTGTGTGTGACATTTATATATAATGTTGGATTCTGTAGTTTTCACATTTGGTCTCAACTTATTGTAGACCAAATTGTTATGCAGACAAAATTAATTACATGCTGCATCACATCTGATATATTTACTTTTATTTTAAAAATGAGGCTTGAAAGATTATAGTGTATTTGACACCAAAAGACAGAACTCAGGATGAATGAAATCAGTTTGTAGAGTTATGTTAGTTTTACATACAAATAGTAATTATATTAATAATATAAGTAAATTACTCACCCAATATAAAAATCCTTTAAATTTGCATAGCAAGTAAACTGATGATGCAAACAGATTTAACTAAATTCATAATAGCAGAGTGAATGAATTATGCTATTAAGAAGTAACAATTTAGAAAGTGTTTTGGAGAAACTTAGATATGACTAATGTCAATCTTGCAAAGTTACCAAACGGATTACACTGTTTACTACTAATATAATTTCTTTATGCAGCTTAATCACCTGAAGAAAAGCTCATCATTTTGGTTAATTGATAAATGTGTGTATAAAAAAATGCTTCAAATTTAAGGGTAATAGCCTGGTTTTGCTATTAACCTGGGGTTATAAATAGAAAAAATAACTTTATGTTTACAATATACAAATTCATTATTAACATTATTTTAAACTATATCTAAGTATTTTAAAAATATATTTAATATTTAGTCATGTTTAACAGCTAGGCTTTCAGGCCATTTCATTTTCAAAATTAGCCCTTAAAAATCTGAAAGGAAATTTCTTCTACTAGTCCTATCAGTTCTGTAAGAATCACTATCATCTTTTTGTCTGTGGTACGGTTATGCTAGTATAGAAGCCTATACAGTGGGAAAGTATGTTCAATAGGCTGGAACTGCTCAAGTGACTAAGTTGCATTAAGATGAGAATGTTCAAAGTGGAAAAGAAGCCCCTGCCTCCTTTTCTGCCTTCATTTTTACAACTTCTTACATCAATGGTGAGTAAGCCCTATGGAAATGGTTAGGAGCACGTGCCTGTTAGTAGCATCCAGTTCTACTTGTCACTTTTACAATGGAAATGGAGAAAGTAGTGATGATTCAATGAAAAAGAACCTAAATAGTATGGTAAGTAGAAATTGGGCTGTGAAACACATGCTTAAAAAATTATTTACTAAGGAAAGAAAGTTTAGATGTGACAAATACATTTCCTGTGAGAAAATGTATGTTTTTTTTTTCTCTAGAGATGTAGTTACCAGATGTGAGAAAATGGACTTAATGCAAAAGAAATTCAATGTGTAAAAAAACCCCAATTAATTGACCAAGGTGATATAAAAAAGAAATTAACTACAAAGGATATTTTGGAAGCTTCAACTTTTTCTTCTAAGACTTAAAAAAACAAAGCAAAAAACTTCCCACTTCCCAGAGTTTAAGTGTGGAAGATATTGCCGTGCTGCTAATGCTGGCATTACTCTTAATTTAGACAATAATGGTTATCACCACAATTACTCATTTGAAGTTGACTCCAAAATTACTACTTCCTAATACTTTTGAAGAGTGTAGTGATGATGATGATGATGATGATGATAATGATGATGTTGTTAATGATAGGGATATACATTTGTTAGTTATCAAATAGTGCAAGCCTTTTCTCTAGCAAGCTTCACCATAAGGACCTAAAATTCCAATGAGTTCATGGGTTAATTATGCAGGTAATAATGGACCTTGGAAGAGAGCCCCTTCATGTCTGGTGAACATTTGTAGTCATTCACTGAAACCAGACCCACTTATGCAGAGCTATTCTTCTGTTGAAGTTATGCTCCCTCTCACAGTTGTAGGCATGGAAAGAAATATTAGAAGTCTTCAAGATCTCACAGGATTTTATTTATTTCAATCAAATAATTACTGTTTTCCTTGGAACTACAGTCAATTTAAGTGACTCTCTAAAAAAAAAAACTGTAAACAACTGACAAATTGAGTACGTTTACAAGAAGAATTGTAACGTATGAAACAGGTTTATCTTCATATTAATTTATATTTCATATTTCCCCAAGGAATGCATGGATCGTTTTACTCTGTCCTATCTCAGTTGGATTAAATATATATTACTCTTGTGAGAAAGCTATGTTGCACAAAACTGTATGCATTAAAACTTAATATGGCATCTCATATATTAATATATTCTTCTTTCAAACATATGTCTCCAGAAACAGATGAAAGATCGGTGATTTATTATTAAAAGAATTGTAACTGCTGCCACCCTTTTCTAATGAGAGGTATCAGAAATACACTTTAGATACAATATAAGGAATGTCACTTAAAATAAAGTTATCACTACATCATATTTAACATGAAAAAACATCATATTTAACATGAAAAGGAGTTATCACATTATTTCTTGTTTTCTCTCAACTCATTAACACCCTTCACCACCAAAAGCCCATTAATCTTCAACAGTGTCTAATAAGGTTAGATCTTTCCGAGGTATTAGTCCATGCAAAGAAAGTTAATTAATTAATTAATCATTGAGAGAGACGAAATGAGGAAAATATTAAAAACATGGTGAATATATAAGCCAAACAATGATAAATTAGAGAAAAATGGCCTCATAGATCCCTCAAAAAAGTGAGATTTTACAAGTAAGAAGCAATACATGTTAAAACTTCTGTTTCAGTCATTTTTGTTGGAAAAAATAAGCTACTGTAAAGTTTCAATGTCTTCCTATAAAAAGTTTATTTTCACACACACTGACCTGAAGTTCAGTTGTAGTTTGGCTGATCTTGGTGGACAGGTAGTTCAAACCAACTGCACATGTCTCATTTTGGGATCTAGGCTGATGGAGCAGGGTTAGTGACTACCTGGGATATGGTATATTCACTGTGGATCAACAAAAGTGTCACAAACAAACCCATCATGTTAACCTCATCATATACACTAGCATTCCATTGATGAAAAGCAAATCATTTGGACATGCCCAGCTTCAATGGGACAGAGAATGATAGTTGGAGTCACTGAGAAATTTACACCTCAAAGGAATGGGTGTACTATTACAAAGAAGAAAACAAAAGGGAGTGATAATCCAACATAGTACCTTCATCTTATAACTATTTCGAAAAGATAGCATAGAACTAGGCAGTTTCTAATTTCTTCCTATATAGTCTTTCTTTAGTTTCAAAATTTATAAACTACATAATTATGTGCCTTTTAAAGTAAATGTACTTTAAATGATATGAGACCTAGAAATCAAATTAATACCTTCCATTTTCAATTGCTAGGTCTAATTCCCTTATGTAGAATTAATTCACCCTGTCAGGGAACTGTAGAATTTTATTTACTGACTAATTAATATTGAATACAAAGGTATTTCAAAACCAGTCATCTTTATGGGGAAAAATGATGCAAGGATAAATCAGACTCATAATAGGATAATCATAAATCTGTTTTAAAATGAATGTCACAAAAAAACACAATTACATTCACTTCCTATTGGTATTCCTATTTAGTTTCCAAGATTACCTTTGTGAGTGTGCAACTGAGAAATTTACCACAACTAGAAGAATTATGACTGAGTGATTTAAACACAAGTAGTATCTGAAATGCCTAATCGCAACCAATATAAATTAAGAACAATAATTAAGTGTCTAAATCATTCTTGGAATTTTATTGACTATCTTTAAAAATGTACATTTGTATGTTCAGTGTGATTAGATAATGTAATTGAATTGCTTAAACGTGAAAGTATATACAAATTTTTTAAACCTTGTAGCTCACTACTGAATTGTAAATATCTATTATTTTGTTATACCACAAGGTGAACTCATGGAAAGCGTTGTAAGAGACATTTTTTTTCATTTGCAGTGTTGTACTGTACACACACAAGCAAATTCAAAATCTGCCTTAACTCTATTAGCTTACTAACTAACCATAAAAGATCTGTCCTTAGAACAAGGACATTGGTCATTTCTGCTCATATCATCTATATTGATCATCTTTGTGAAGAATTTCCCTCCATAATTATTGAGCTTGAACTATGAATAAAGATTCTATTTAAGTAGATGCACTTAAATCTCCAGCGAGTGAAAAAATGTCTATGTCTTGTTGAATCTTGTGCAGTAACCATTGGTAGCCAAAGAAAATTTAGGTAGGAACAGGTGATTATTGCCATAGATGAATATCTTGCTGAACAGGCCATAAGAACAAATTAAAATCTACATTTACAATTTTAGTTATCTCATGATTTTTCAGGCTGGCAGCTGGCAACACTCAGAGGAATCAGACACTCTCATGATCACTGTGATTCTGTTTTTGGTGTTTTAAGTGCCATTTTCAGTAACTCTGGCCCCAAATGGCCAAATTCCAATGAATCTTAAATGCAAATGAGATGGAGAAATTATCTGTTAATTTTGAGAATTATGGTAGTCTTTTATGTGGGATAAGACAGTCATTTGAGAACTTCTAGGAAAAAAAATAAGGCAATTTGTTTCACAATTCACAATTAGGAAGACACTGCCAGTACTTGGCTATTGCACAAGCAACCCAAAGTCATCACATTCAGAACTGAATCCACTATGCTTTGAACATTTTATAGAGGTTCAGATTCAAAGTTTGCCATTATACGCATGTGAGTGCTCCCAGGTTATCCAATTAGTCATTAAGTAAAACTGGAAAGGTTGCATCCCTTCTCTATCATTCACTTGTAACTGAAATAGTGCCATTGATACTAAATGGAGCTGAGGATGAAGATTAAATTTATTGAAATGTGTAAAGATTTTAACACGGTGTCTGGTACATACAAAGATCATTACTTGTTTCTTACTAGGTTAATTTAACTATTGAGGGATTACTGAGGATCGATCACACAGTAAGCCCTGTTCTAAATTGGGAAAGTTGTATTCTTCACATATAACTTTGAGTTATTAATCATTCTTAGTCTATAGATGGCACATGAAGTCTGTTCCTAAGCTCACACATTCATATCTAGACACACAATTTGAACAAAGCAATCTGTCTTTAACCACTCATCATCAGTACTTAGTACATAGAATAAAATATTATTCACTGAAATTTTTCAGCAACTAGTACATACTTATTGATATATGCTCACTAATTTATCTGTTAAAGTTTGCACAAGTATAATTTTCACCAGTCACATTCAAGTAATTATTACACATTCAGAGTAGGCAATATATACCTGTGAGTAGTTTTGTGTATTGCATTTAGATTATTCTAGAAAATGTGCGTTGGTTTAACTTTATAAACTAGTACCATTTTCCATGTAGGTTATATGTAACGCAGCCACATACAGAGTGTATTGCAGACAGGAATTCATTAATCTGACATAGTACTTGCTTTTCCAAATTTGGAAATCCATTACACTGAATAAAGATTTGTTCAACATTTTTGAAAGAATAATATATTATTAATATCATTTGATTACACAAAGATTAATTTAAAAAATTTTTAATTCAATGTGTTATAATCTATTACTAACCCTATTCTTATTGATGTTCAAATTGTGCCAGGTTTGGCTCATGTAAGCTCCTTCCAGCTGGTGCCAGAGTTCTGTCATGTTCCCATCTGGTATTTTCAGAACATTTCACTAAATTTGAAATATGAACAATTCACTAAAATTCAAATTTTTGCTAAATTTGAAGATACATGGAGAAAAATTATATTTTTAACACTTTTAATATAGAAAAGAATGAAAAGTGTCAAAGAGAAAACATTATAGCCACAGAAAGCAAGACTTAACTATAATTTCACGGTTACTATATGTTTTTAATGTTGCTGCAATATTATGAAGAGAACATTACTGATGATGACAGCTAGAATACGCAAGCTCAGGTTAAAGTTACTCATATATTTCTCAAATAACATTTCAATATTAGATCCTTTTTTAAATCTAAGTTAATATTTGTGTTAAAAATGTCTCCTGTATATGCTAAGTAAAATAAGTCAGTCAAAGAAAGACAAATATCTTTTGATCTCACTTACATGTGGAATCTAAAGAACTGAATAAATGGGAAATGTAAACAGAAATAGTCTCAGAGACACAGAGGAAAAACTGATGGTTGCTAGTTGGGAGGGGGTGGGGATGAAGGATAAGGGGAAGGGATGAGACAATATAAACTGGTAACTACAATATGGCCTCAAGTTTAGAAAAGACAGTCTGGGGAATATAATCAATAATGTTGTAAATATTTTTTAGGGGGCCAGTTGGACTCATGTCTGGTCAAGGGGACCACTTCATAGACGGTGTAGAGACCTGACCCCCGCACTGTATTTCTGAAGCTGATGTTGAATAATATTGTATGTCAACTATAATTATATATACATATAGTCATGGGATGTGGAGTATAGTGTGGGAATGGAGTCAATGGAATTGTAATAGGTAAGTATGATATCGGGGGTTGGCAGGCAGTGGATGGGAGGAGAGTGGCTGTCACTTTGCGAGGGGTGAAAAGGATAACTATTGTATTGTTCTGTACACATGAAACTAATAAAAAAAATGCCTCCTGTAGAAAATATTTTTGGAGTTCTTCAGTTAACTAAAACTGATCTTAATAATTACAACATTACTAAATTAGATTATGCTATAAAAAAGTTCTATTGATATTTTGAAAGGGTAGGCTGTTATTAATATAACCATGTACATTTAAAAGTAGGGCTTTCATCCCTGGCCTTCTTCAAAAACAAATATATGCATAAAAGCTCAATAAAGTTGTAAATTTTCCTCTATGATATGTGTAAATTTTCCTCTATAATACACATTGAGCACCATAAGTAAAATCTTCCCAATATTCTGTTTATTTTTTGTATTTTTCAAATATCTTTCCATTGTCTGGGAGGATGTTCTACTGGAATCACCAAACTCACACATGCAGCTGCATTGATCTGGTGCATATGCTTGAGCTGGAGGGTCCAAGGTGACCTCACCTATACGTTCCATACACTATAAAACATGAAATATCAGGGGACAAATTTGTTACAGCATCCTACTTACTGTCTCTACACGCCACATTTTTTTTCCTGCAGAATTAGTTGCAATATATGCAATTCTTACAAAGGACCTGTTATTTTATCTTCTATTGCACTCTGTTCGGTTGTACGCTGCTTTACTGTGTGATGGTCGAGACCTGTCTACTCTTTATTTTATTTTCTTAATTCTGATATGCAATCCAGTAACTTGGATTCCCCCCTCACTAATGGGCAACAAAAATCTGTTTAACACTAACCTGAAGAAGGTATACATCCTTCATATTCTTATATATATCCTCATTAAATGAGTATACTATTTTAAAGAGACCTAGAGACATTGGTTTTACAGAGGCATGGAAGGAAAGAGCAAAATAAAATAAAATCAGGCAATAGTATATTAACGTAATATCATCCTGTTTTAACAAGTTCAAGTTGATATTGGAGGAAGGGTGACAAATTGAAGTATTTATATGAGGCCATTTACTATTGTATTTCATTGAGGTTCCCATGCAAGTAATTATATGATGCCTGTATATTGTACAAAACCATCCATTAACACCTTAACATATTGATGACTCTTTTTCCCCCTGTTGTTGACTCTCTGCTAAGGTTTCCTCCTAATACCACTTTTCTGAGCATGCATCACAGCATGGGACATTTATTGCACTTCTTCTTTTCAGGTATTAATCAGGCTTCTATATACATATTTCCATATGAGCATGTCATTGTTACATGGGGAGGCACTTGGGTCTGAGGTAACCTTTTCTCGGTGCTTTCTCAGTTCTTTCATTATCAGCCTAATGCCTATTGGTTTGACTCCATGTGTGCGAAAACCACGTTATGTATGCTTTGGAAGACAAGATTATGCAACAATATGGGTGCTCACTAACATACCTTATAAGCTAATTCCTCTGCTTGCTTAATGCCTTTGTACGCACCAGTGTACATTTTTCATGCCACATGTATGACTACATATTATAAAAATAAAAATTAAACCTACTTTATATATTTTTACTCCCTATTACATAATAGCTATTAATTTTTTTAATGAGGGGTCTACTTCTAAAACAAAGATTATAGGTTCAATAAAATATTCATACCTATTACACAAGTCTTTTGTGATAGAAGGTGTGGTGCTTCATGATAGATGTTCAGTGGATTTACCAAGTGATCGACTTTGATATGACCATGGATATATCCTGGAAAAAAAAAAAAAGTCCACAAATGTGTAAATAATAGGGGAAAATTTAAATAATATTTTTCTTTATGTACTTCACATATCTAGGCAAAAAGATATCTAAAAGTGTATGAATTGTAAATTTTTATTAAGAAGAGTTTATTTAGCTTTTTGTTATCAACTTTCCATCAAAAAAAGGAGATGTACCTCAGCCTCCAACAGGAAGAAGTCCGTACTGGCATTCTGCTGGCTTCATTTTCTCCTACTCTTTTGCTCATATGCTTGAGAGGGTCATGAAGGGAGGGTCTTCTATGAAATTGACATCAATTAGGCTATTAAGCTGGGCCAGTAAATGAGGGAAATGTGGGATCCATTTGTCCCTTATTACGCTCACAAATACACAAAGAAATCTTCACACACATTCGTATATTCATTCTTTGGATGCAGCAAATATATTCATATTTTCAATATGGTTCCCAAAATATTTAATATTTTAAGTCAAGATTTACCTTTCCCACACACAGTCTAAAATGTCGATTTGGAGAAAGCATGGGCAGAGGAAAGATTATATATAAGTGTCATCCTTCTTTGTAATATACCCAAAACTCCTGAATTTTGGATATTTGAACACTTGTCTTTTTCTAATCGTTCGGAAATCAGAGGGGAAAAAGGGTAGTTATTAGAACTACTAAAGCTTCACACTCTGTATTGGTCCCTAATTACTCTAAGAAATGAAATTGAAATGCTTAAATTTGTTTAAAAATTTGAGAATTTTATAGTGTTTATATAAATACAGATTTTTAATAGAAAAATAAATAGTTATTTTAAAACTCTTAAATAAAATATATCATCCATTCTGTGATTACTAGAAATACATAAAACTTATTTTGGTAGGGAGCTTGCAAAATTACAATTATACCATAACTCTAATCTTAGTCAGGAAGCAGACAATGGTAATTTACAATTTATCTTCCTGAATGGTACAGGTATACAAATTTTAATTATTATAATCTGAATTAATTTAGAACTAAATATTTGTATATTTTCTTATTTGTGTATATTTTTATGAAATAATTCATATGGAAAATTGTATCTGCTATAAAAATCACAGAACGATCTTATACTTCCCACATTTTTCTATTTTCTGAGCTATCAAAGCACCTTTGTGTGGAGATATACAGGACTGTTACTTAATTAGTATTTTCACAGTCTGAGAACAAAAGAAATTTATTAGATGGCACAAGAGGTCAAAGGACAAAGCTGATTTTGAAAGCAGATGTGATTTTTAAGTGCTAAATCTCCAATATCTTTAGCAGAGTGAATTATAATATTCACAAGAAAGTCCTAAACTTATTATTGGTCTTCAAGAACAGGGCAGTGAGATAGAGAATAACGTTTCTGATAATGATATTGTTGACATTTTTTACATAATTTGAATAGACATCTATACAAATTAATAGATGTACAAATCAGCAAACACATTTTGTTGTGCCTTAATTTATGCAGTTTTTTGTGAGTTTCCATCAGACAAAACAAAACAAAATAAAAAAAAAAATCCTCCCCATGGAGACTGATGACTTAAATAGCCTGCCTTTCCAAGTAACCCTGGGGATACATGAAAAGTGAAATAAAACTTCTTTGATTCACAATGATATAAAAATAGATGGATAAAACTTAATTACATGCATTTAGTAAAAAAAAAAATAGAGGAAGAAAGAAACAAAAAATATGTTTCCAAATATACTCTCTCATTATACTTATTGCCCTACATTCTAGAATGAGCATGAAATGAGACTCTTAGAGATTTGAATCTCCTTTTCTCTCAGTTGGCTTATGATATGCTATGATAATATATGATAATGTTGCTTTCTTAAATGTGACTCTCAGCATTATATACATTACATGGCTTTTAAACATAAGCTATCTATTTATACAAATGATCTGCTATTAATTTTTAATCTGGAAGCAAAACTGCTGGGCTTATGAAAAAATTTTGAATCTCATACATAGAGACAACATATGAAATTTTCAAGTGTAATTTTGATTTAGAGTGACTTTTAGCAACTAAATACTATGTAAGACACAACCTGTATTCCATTATCTCCTCAAAACATGAAATTCAAAAAAACAAACAAAAAACAATCAGAAGGAAAATCTAGATGGAGATATATTTCTATAGATACATATCTGTCTCGCTATTATCTATCATCTATCTATATCTTAATATCTATCAATATTGTTTACAATATTGATATTAACAGAAATGTAAAAAGAAATACATTGACAATATAGTATTTGAAATAAATATATGAAAACCTCTAAATAGTCTTACATTTCCTTAATATAAACTATATATTTGGGCTTATTAAAATTTTAGCATTACAAAAAATTGAAAATTGTTAATGATAATGGATAATAGAAAAATGTTAAAAATTAAAGTAAGTACATCAGTAAATATAAAATAAAATAAACAGTGATAGGCATAATTTACAGATGATATTCTTAATAAGGCCAAAGATTTAAGTCATGAATATTATGCATTTAAATTGAGCTTTTAATTTTAGATAAGTAAAATGCGAGAGACAGCCAAAGTAAATAGACATATTAACAGGCACACAAGGAAGGAAATGCGCATGAATTTACTAAGAATTAACAGTCCAGATAGAAGGAAATAAAAGCAAGGGGAATTAAGACTTAACTCATACAATTAGCAAGGTTGAAGCTAAAGAGCTAGATGTTGAATATTTTACATGGTAGAGCACACACATTTATTTCCAACACATACACCAACAAATGTGAAAAGAAAAATTCCATACAAAATATCCTTGTATTCTCAGATTGTAACTTGTTAAAACTAGTAAATATGTAAGGTAAGTTGGTTGTGGGTAGGGATACCTTCATTGGTATGTTAAGATTAGCCAAGAAAAAAAACGAAAAACAGAAGAAAAGAAAGCTTGCATTTGTGCGTTTTATAACAGATGTTCTCCCTTTTCTCAAGCGCTAAGATTTCCTTCCATTGAATTATTCTGGGAAATTAGCCTTAGGGGACAGTTAATGCAAAATCGAGACATGGACAACATTTGTTATTATGTAAAACCCTCTCCTTTTTTGTTGTTCCGGGTTTCCCCTATCTAAAAGGGAAAGACCAGTAAGGGTTCCAATGAGTGCTTCTTAATTCTTAACTGAGCTTTACATAATAAAATAACTTCAGTCTCTATGGTGCTCTTGCTTCTGTCCTACTTTGACAATGATTTTAAATGTACTGTGAGCAATATTAGTAAAAGGAATGTAACACAAATATAAAGAGAATGGTGGGCCCATATTTTTTATGATTTTGCTAAGAAATATTTCGGTCTTAATATGCATGAAGTAGAACTGAATGTACTTTTATCATTCATTTACTCATTGAGAAAAACCATTTATTGGGCATATCCACAAAATTTTCAGGAGATTAGATATTTGAAAACACAAGACTTCAAAAAGCATACTTACGAAGGCCCTTTCTTTAAAGGCAAAGAGTAAGGAACAGAAAAAGTACAGACAAACATTGGGGGATCCTAGCAATTGGCCAGTCACAAATCCCAAGTGCCCTTATTCTGACATTGACCATCAGGATCTACAGAAAAAAATTTGGCTTTGAGAAGTGTCAAAAAAGAAGTTCCCAGTGGAGACTTTATACCCCTTTGGTCACGTGGTAAAGCCAGGTGTTCCAACTAGGCATGCAGTTTACAACCTTCAGTAAACAAACTGTTTACAGGGTGTTTCAGGCTTGAAACAGCACACCACAAAGCTCATCATTCTTATCTTAGCCAAGACCTAAAGCCTGATATGATACCCAGGGAACCTCAGACATGCCATTCCAGTCTAAAGTGATTCTAACTCACACTCCTACATGGTAGAAGGCGCTATTCTAAACCAGATTATACAACAGTAAATAAGAGATTCCACTTTCTCATCTACCTGAAGGAGACAAAATAGACAAGTTAAATAAATACGTAAATATTTAATAAGTTAAACGGTGATAAAGTTGTGGAGGAAAATAAAAGAAGGAAAAATATGTTATAGGTGATGCAATAGTTATTTTAGATCAGAGGCCAGAGAGATCAAATTTTCAAAACGTGAGTAAAGATATGAAAGAAGTGAGAAAGTGAGCCTTGTTTCTGTCTGGGGGAAGAATATTCCAGGCTGAGAGAAGCAAATTTGAAGACCTTGAAATGGAGCATATTGACTTGTTACAGAAACTGAGGCAGCCAGTGTAACCAAAGGAACCTGTGCAACCAGAGGGCAGGGCTTGAAAGGAAAGAGGTAACTGCAGGCAAATTATTTTGCAGCCCTTGTGAAGACCTGATTTTTCTGAGTGAGACAGGAAGTCACTGAGGGTTTTGATCAGAGGAATGTTACATTATGATACATTGGTTGTGCTTAAAAAGAATAAAGAGAGGCAATGGCAGAAGCAGGGAAACATTAGCAGGGTTACTCTAATACTTCAGACAATGGATAATACGAGCTTCGACTAGGGTATCTGTATATCTGAAGAACAATATTGACAGTCTAGCTACAAAGTACCTGCAGGGAAGAAGTTACATAAAGAAGAAGCCACGTCGAGACTGGTAGAAAGGGTGGAGACATGAAATGGGCCCTAAACCTCTGTGCGTCGGTTAAGAATCAGGAGGGATATCTTGGCTCTGGAGGTTCTCCATGGAGGAGCAAGGGACCTCAGCCCTCCACACCAGGATCTCCAGCCTGGAGTACTGGCGCCAGGAAGCGGAGCACCCACAACATCTGTCTGTGAAAAATAGTAGGGATTCCAACCATCCGGGAGGGACTGAAGGCTGCTGGAAACCCAGAAATCCTTTTAAATGGCCAGCTCACAGACTCACTCACTCACAGGCACTTATCTTGGGCACAGGCGAGGGACAGTGACTCGGGGAGCATCAGAGGGATATGGGGAACAGACTGAAGTGCGTGGCTTTGGGAGGACCTCTTCCTGTGCAGCCCGCAGTTTTGCTCCATCTTTCCTGTGTTGAGCCCTCCTCCTGTGCTTATGGCCAAATCTGAATCTGATTGGTTTGGTGAGCTCCAGGGCTTTGCTCTGCTGATTCACTGAGACCCCAATGCCAGAGGCACTTTCTCTGTGAGCAGCCAGCCCTGCCCGAATGACACTCTTTCTTGTAAAACTATTAGAGTCTGAGGACCCCAGGTGGGCAGCGACTGACCTGGTTGTGCTCTGAGACTTTTGCTGAGTCACTCCTGGCTCAGGCACAGCCACCAAACCAGAGTCTACATTATCTGAAGAAACAATTTTGGGTTTCACAATGCTACTTCGAGAGGATGTGTGCATCCATATGTTTATTGTACCATTGTTTATAATGGCCAAGATGTAGAGGCAGCCTGGGTGTCCATCGATGCAATAATGCATAAAGAGGAGGTGGTACATACCGGGAGTGCCCAAAACATGTATGCACATGATTTGTATTCATCTTTTGTTATCGGTATATATTGAGTATTATAATTTTAATATAGTTTTTTTCCTTCCTTAAAATGTGTATACTTTTTTTGTCACTCTCTATATATACAGTGGAATATTGCTCAGCCAGGGATGGGAATGGGTTCTTGCCATCTGAGGTGGCATGGATGGACCTGGTATTGTGCTGAGTGGAGTATCAGACAGAGAGAGACAGATACAATATGATTTCACTTATATGTGGAATCTAAAGAACAAAATGAACAAACAAACATAATAGAAACAAACTCATAGATACAGAGGACATTTTGATGATTACCAGATAAGAGAGGACATGGGAGTGGGTGAGAAAAAGGGGAAGAGATTAAAGAGTACAAAGTGATTGTTACAAAGTAGTCATGAGGATGTAGGGTGTAGCATGAGGAATATAGTCAATAATATTGTAATAATTATGTATGGTGTCAGATAGGTACTAGATTTATTGGGTGATAGATGTGAAGGGGATGGGGGACATGGTGCAAAAGGTGAAAGATTAAGTACAAATTTGGGCCAGCAGAGTGGCTCAGTTGGTTCAGAGCACGAGCTCTGAGCAACGGGATCACCTGTTCAATTCCCACATGGGCCAGTGACTGAGCCAGAGCTGAGCTGCCACTGAGCTGCCAACAGGTGGCAGGATGGCTCAGCTGGTGAGAGCATGTGCTCCTAACAACAAGGTTGCCGATTCGACTCCCACATAAGATGGTGGGCTATGCCTCCTGGAAGTAAGATTGAACACAGCACTTTGAACTGAGAGACCATGAGCTGCTCATGGGCAGCTGGATTGCTCAGTGGTAAGAGTGTGCACTCTTAGCAACAAGGTTTCCAGTTTGACTCCTGCATGGGATTGTGGGCTGCCCACCTGCAACTAAGCTTGAACATGGCTCCTTGAGCTATGCGGCTCCAAGCTGCTGACTGCCAGCCGGATGGTGACTAGACTTGGAGTTGAGCTAGCTGCGCCCTCCACAACTAAGATTTAAGGACAATTTGGCTGTTCGTCCCCAATTACCCAACACTGTTCCTCTTCCCTAATTCCCCAATCAAATCTTCAAAAAAAAAAAAGTACGAATTGATAGTAACAAAATAGTTATGGGGATATAAAATAAAGCATAGGGAATATAGTAATGATATGGTAATAGCTATGTATAGTGCCAGGTGAATACTAGACTAGACAGAGGGATTACTTCTTACATCATACAAATGTGTAACCACTGTGCTGTACACCTGAAATTAATATATAATAATATTGAATGTCACCTGTAATTGAAAAATTAAAAAAAGTGAAAAACGTGAAGGGAAATAAGTGGTATAAATTTCCAGGTATAAAAAAATAAATCATGGGGATGTAATGTACAGCATAGGGAATATAGTCAATAATATTGTGATAGCGTGGTACAGTGTCAGATGGTTGCATGACTTATCACAGTGCTTAAGAGCTTAAATTCATATAAAATGAATCTGGGTTCCATTATTTTGTCTCTGTAATAATCTTTTTTTTCTGTTTTTAAGATTTTTATTAGGGAATTGGGGGGATGGGAACAGTGCTGGGGAACTGGGGGAAGGGGAACAGACAAGTTGATGTCGTTTTGTTCTTCAGTCTAGTTGTGGAGGACGTTGCTTCACTGGCCCAAGTTGGCACCATCATTGTGCTCTTCCCGGGCGACGCAGATCAGTCGCCGGCTTCTGGACAGCCGCTCACTGTGGCTGCTGGCCGCTCACACTGGCTGCTGGCTACATACAGTAGCCCATGGCAACCCACTGCCACAGGGTCTGCAGCCTACCCATCGCCGGCGACTCACGGCAGCCCAGCTCCAGGTTGAGCTATTGTTCAGCATCTTAGCTGTAGAGGGCAGTGTCACTGGCCCTCATATGTGGGATCCGAACCGGGGTCCTCTGGCATCCCAAGCCAGTTCTTAACCATCACACCACTCGGCCAGCCCGTGTAATAATCTCTTCTCCCAAATATGTAGCCAATATAATTCCTTATATAAATTAACTAGTAAAAGTATTATTTTTAAAATGCAACCTTTAATTCTAAAACATCTATAAAATACTGTCACTCTCTAATGCTTCCCAATTTTTTTCAAAAATACATAATATGTTAAAATACCATATTCAAAACTTATGCTTTCATAATTCTCTGTTTCTCATCATTGTATTCTAATTCATTTTTTTCTTAAATAAACCAGTTTTGATTTTATTGAAGTAGACACGTAGTTGAAGTAAATTGTTTTTGCTCTTTATTTCACTTTTTGAGTAAATGTAGCCTAAGTTTTGCGTCCATAGATATTATAAGCTCTATTGTATAAAAATAGAAAATATTTATATAAAAATAATATTTAATGTAAACATAAATAATATATATAAAATAATAAAAATAATATTTAATATCAAAATAAATAAAGATCACCTCAGCATAAGAATCTAATTGATAGACACATATTGCTTCTAAAGATTTACTAACACTTTGAATTTTTACAAATTTATTAATTCTTACTTCAAATTTATTAATGCTTATACATTTTTTATTCATAAATCATTCTACATAGGCTAAAAATATTTGTGAATTACATAATTTCAAGGGGCTATGTGTAATGCGCTGTGAATTTAGGTTTATATCTCACTTATAATAAAACTGAACTCTCAGAGTCTTCCAGTTCACATGACATGATTACATGAGTTTATCTACTCTCCAACTGGACTTAATTAAAAACAGATACTAAAATGAAAACCAAATAAATCCATAAGATAACAGGGATATAGCAAGTATGCCATAAATAGACAAAGTATTTAAGGAATTTCTTGGAAATAGAAAAATAATAGATATTGGTGAATAATTAAGCATAAAAACTCTCAATACTATACAAGTTTAGGAGATGATACTTTTTAAGTGAGAGGAACTCAAACCACAAGTAGTCAGAGCTTTACAATGTTGAGGGAGAATGATGAAATTAGGTCATGGGGTATTTTACAGAACTATGAGGGATAGCCGCACTGGCCACCCACTGATCTTCCCCCTGGATGTACAGCCACTTGCTCCAAAAATTCACTCACGGAAAGAACTGAGAAAAATACAACAGTGATATCTAATGGGTCCCCAGCCCTGATGCCAGCTCCCAGTCAAAGCATACTTGAAATAAATCGCTTTGTCTATGTCCTGCTGACTCACACAGAGATTCCTGTAGTTATCCTTCCAAATATCGATTCTCTCTCTCTCTCTCACACACACACACACACACACACACACACACACACACACACAAAGTGTTTACTATGTGCAGGGCACTCTTCTAAGATCTCACATCTCTCAGCAAGTAAAATAGTCTTTGCCTTCATGGACATCACATTTGGCAGGGAGCAATTAAAATAAACAAAAGGAAAAGCAGGCAAGTTGTATCCTGTGTTAGAAGGTTTTGAAGGGTAAGAATAGAAGAAAAAAGTAGTGTTTTACAACAGGTTTGTTTTTTTTTTTTGATGTGAAAGAATTGATGATAGGATGCAATGTTAAATAAGGTAGTCAAATTAGGCCTCATGGAGAATTGAAATATAGCCAAAACATGATGATGTTGGAGAGAGCCCAGCAGATGTGATGATTATACAGTATGGTGAATGTATTGAATGGCACTGAGTCATATACTTAGAAATGGTTAAAATGAGATTATATTAGATATATTTTACCACAATAAAAAAGTGAGCTATTAAGCCACACAAAACACAAAGAGGAATCTTAAATGCATACTGCTAAATTAAAGAAGCCAGTCTGAAAAGATTACATACTTTATGGTCTCAAGTACATGGCATTCTAGAAAACACCAAGTATAAGGGTGATAGAAAATCAGTGGTGACTAAGGGTTTGGGGAGAGAAGAAGGGAGTATGGACTAGACAAACACAGGGGGTTGTTTTTAAGAGTGATGAAATTATTCTATATGATACCGTCATTGTGATACATAACACTGCATTTTTCAAAACACTTTACAGTGCAAAGAGTGAATCTTATTGTATATAAATTAAAAATAAATTAATTACATAAATATTTTGTGAGGTTTAGGGAATCCCAGGATGGCATAAAGGATGTGACCCACCCCCCCAAAAAAAGTATTGCAACTATATAAACCTCAGTGCAATAGGTGGGTAGAAAAGTTGCTGACCTACGTAACCTTGCAAATAAGTGGACTTTAAGGACAAGAGAAACTGTATAAGCAATAAAGTTGAAGGTTATGGGTTAAAAATGCTGATACTGCATATATGAACACTAGAATTGAACAATTAAGTGAATGGATGGTGTGTGGTGACAGCCAAGTTTTTCAGAGCTTGAGTGGGAGTCCCCAGGTAAGCAAGGCAAGGAGTCTAGAATGGTCTATATAGTAATGGATTAAATTGGAGACAGTAATATGAAGTCATGTTTACCATAATATAGATACAGATAGCTACATATAGCTATATCTATCTATCTATCTATCTATCTATCTATCTATCTATCTATCTATTTATCTATATAAAATAAGGTTAGTATAAACCCATATATTGCCTTTCCCTGTCAGCTGAGAGGACCAGGAACAAAGACATCACAGCGTAGCAAGGATCCCAGGTCTCGAGTTGTAACATCATTGTTCAATAAAAGGAAACAGGTCTCCATGAACCCATGACTGATGTTAGCAGTGGAACAGAAAAACTATGAGTCCGGATCATCTCTCAGTACTAGAGTAAGTAATTGCTCAAAAACAAACAAGCAAAACATGTTATAGGATTATGCCAAAGGACCACAAGAGCCAGCTGGAAGAACTCCGAAAGTTCAAAACTAAAACTATTTGAGCCACAAAATAAGGTAGTATTGATTTGGAGACCCAAGTATTAAATAAATATCCATATCTATATCTATCTATCTATCTATCTATCTATCTATCTATCTATCTATCTATCTATATATGATTGAATATGAGAAAAAGAGACACATATTTTATACAGAATTCCATATAAGTATTATATATACTCCGTCATCTGTCTGAAATTAATAGTCCATATAAATAGTATACATACTTTATCAGTCTGAAATTAATATAGCTACTATTACTTTTTATCTTTGTTCCAATTTTTCTTTCACTCATTTTCTGTCTTTTGTGGTTTTAATTGAGCATTTCATATGACTTCATTTTGTTATGTTTTAGCATGTAAGTTGTACTATTTTTTTACTTTTTTAAGTGTTGTCCTTGAGTTTACAATACACATTTAAAATCTAAGTCCACTTTAAAATAACACTACTCTACTTCACAGGTATGCAAGCACTTTACCTTATAATAACAAAATAATTCTAATCCCTTCTTCCCATCCCTTGTATCCTTGCTGCCATTTATATCACTTATACATAAACATATATGTATATGTGTATATACCGGGAGTGCCAAAAAAATGGATACAAGTGGACAACTTTGGTCAACATTGCTCAAGCAGTAGTTCGCCATAATCAGAAGTGTCTGGTTGCTGATGGTAACAACTTTCAGCACCTCTTGTAATTGCAGAAGTCTAACATGACTTGTATTCATCTTTTGTTATCGGTATATATTGAGTATTACAATTTTAATAATTTTCTCCTTTCTTAAAATTGTGTATACAATTTTTGGTACCCTCTGTGTGTGTGTGTGTGTGTGATATATATATATATATATATATACATATATATATATATATATATATATATATGATACATAGTCAAATACATTGTTGGTATAATTTTGAATAGTTAATTGCTATATCACTTAATAAAGAAAAATAAACTTTATTATCACTATTCCTTCTCCAATGCTCTTTTTTTCATTATATAGAGCAAAGTTTCTGACCTATATCATTTTTTTTTCTTCTTTTAACATTTCTTGCAAAGCAAAAGGGCTACTGGACTGTTTAATGTGAACATTGGAATTGGGAGATAACAGATCATATATGGAATTTCAAATGTGGAGCTGGAAACAATAATCAACCAAGTAGCAACTAAGTAATACCATCTGATGGCTAATAATTTTCTGCACAAATTTATTTTTTTTGTTTTGTTTTACAACAACATGAAAACTGAAAAGAGGTTATAAGTGAAGTTTGTTTTTCATACTATACCAACTGTTGATTATACCACACATCAATGATAGGCATTCTAATTACAATTAACATTTTTCTTTTAAACAGTCAGATAATGCATGAAATTCAAAGATAATGAAGGCAAATCAAACTTTGAATATTCAGAGTCCATTGTAACAACAAAATTTGAAATGAAGTCATAAAAGTCAAAACAATACTCAATTAAGTACAAAGTACAGTTCCTAACAAAAGATACTGCACACATTTTTATTGTTCTTTATGAAGAAGTAAAAAGTGCAATGTATTTTAAATAATGTATTTAAAAATAAGTAATGCCAGTTTTAAGTAAATAAATGTGAAATATTTGCTTTACGTCCAGAGAAACTTGAACAATTTGAATGTGGGTATTTTCTCTTTCTGAGCTATACAGATATAAGAATTAATTTAAATCTGTTGGATAATTAAATTAATAAATTAAGAAGTAAACATATACTAAGTCAACACCAAACACATAATCTTAAATCTCAGAAATAATAAAACAGAAAAGTAATTAGTTTTACATTTCTTTATAGACTTGCGTGACAATGTAGCCAATAAATTCACACTAAATCAGCAAAGGCAAAAGGTGAGATAATGTCAATGACCTGAGAAAAATAACCATGATATGTGAAAGATTGCGTTAGACCATCATAATGCACAGGCCACGGAGGAAGAAAATGTTTGTTCAAATGAAGACAAATACAATAATACATTAATTAGAACAGGACTCATGATAACAGAAAAGAAATAATTGACCTGGATATTATCTTTTTGTTCCCTCTCCAATGAGATCAAAAACATCTTAATAAAATGAGCGAAATGCCTTTGGGAAAGTTTTCATTTTTTAACTACCTTTTAAATAGTATGTGAAGCAAAATAAATTCTTTTTTTCCCCCCTATGGAAATGTGTTTTAATTTTTTTCCAAAGCCAAACTATCAGGTTTGTAAAGTAACGCATATATAAAATGTAGATCAGATAATTACATCAAATGATTCACAACATGGCAATGGAGATAGTCTTCAATAGTTACAGATAATTTAACATTTGCCTCTTTAATTTCCTAAGAAATGCTTGTAGCATTGACCATATGTGTTCATAATTAATTACAAATTACCTACTCAATTGATGAAACTTGGCACAGCTGTTTTTTTCTTTTTCTGAAACTAATGTTTAAGCATTGAAATATTCATTAATTTCTGTAGCCACATGTACAATCACATTTTTGTAGTGCATTAGTTTAATTACACATTGAAAATTTGTTTTAAATCATCGCAAACATTAATATTTAACAATGAAATCTGAAACCTTACACACAAATGCTACAATCACTGTTGTTTACCATAATACGAGGAAGATTTCACACTCATTGCACTTAGCCTTCTTCTAGGGCTTGTATTGTTGGTAGTACATTAATTCCAGAAAGTAATGACAGCAGAGTCAACCTTGAAATTCAATATTTGCTTTAATATAGTTTATTATTTGTCCTTACATAAAAAATATGACTCTGTGCAGCAGGAACAGTTCTGTGAAGCATGTCACTAGAAATAAAACTTCTCTGATTATTATTAACAGAGCAACTGAACAATGTTTTTCAAAAGGAGAGGAGAAGGGAGGGAGGAAGAGAGAGAGACAGACCCAGTAAGGCTGAATAAGATCCAAGATGGAAAACAGGTACATGCAGAAGGATAGCCCTAGATACGCCTAAAGCAGTACTTTAAAAACATGGTGAGCTTCTAGTCGGACCAAAAAAAGAACCCTAAAAAACCAATAGTAAACTTTCCCCCTGCCAACAGCATGTAGACTTTTAAGATGAAAGGCAAACATTAATTGACAAAAAATGTACATACTTCATGATGGAATCAACACATTTTATACCTTACTGCTCTTTGTCTTGATTATGATGTATCGTTTCATAACAGAGGAGAAATTCTATTTTTACATTTTCATTACAACCTAAAATATGTAAAATCTGTTTTTCACTATATATATCTAAATGTATAAGGAATTAAACTATCACTTATAATGAAATATATACATACTATATATATATATATATATATATATGAATACACACACATAAACACACATGTATACACACATATAAATCAAATGACTATACAGTGAAAACTAAAAACATCACGGCATGCATGAACTCATGCTGTAAGATATTATAGAAATTCTTCTTGATAAAGACAATATTATTCAAAAATATAATCTGAACTACCTAAATGTCCGAAACAGATTTTTTTTTTTTAGAAATCATTAGCTCTGACTGAGTGTTCTTACCATATGTGCTTTGAATATAAAATAAACATAATTCTATGTAGCATTTTACATTTCTAAATTTTCCTTTATAATACTTGATTATGGCATGAATGTGTTCATCTTGCAGAATTAGAAATGAGTCACTTTTATAATGAAAAGTAACAATGTACAGATAACACCGTATATAAAAATGAATTTATGAAGATAAAATACCCAATATTCTGCCATAAATTTTAAATGGTTTCAAGACAATATCTTGGATTTAGATTAAATTTATTTCATAAATGTTCAACAATAATAGCTTCAAACTTAACTACTTCATAACATGGATGGAACCACTTTATATGAGTATACATTTTGGTAAATTAGGGAATTTCGAACAAGAAATTGAAGCAATTAAAATGGGGCACAGCAATTCAGTTGCATTGAATAGCGTCTCATAAAAAAAATTTAAAAATCAGTATTCATATAATATACTATCTTTTAAATTACAATGTTTACATATTTTCATTGTTAGAAGTGGCATATTTAGAGCTAAATAAATACCAAGACAGTGATTATTTCTTAAGTGATTTATCAGCATCCTGTATATTACACACTCTTGTTCTAACTCCACTATTTTATAAAATATTTTAATATTTAATTACTCAAATGTGAAACAGACGCTGATAATGTTCATTGGCTGATTAGTAAACAGCAGATATAAAAATAAGAACAAAAGTCTTAAACCAAAACCTTTTATCTTAAGCTCTTTTTTAAACTATTACTTCTATTAAAGGTTTATGGCTCAACGTTCTCTTAAAATGGCATGCTCACTAGAAAAGTAATTCTGGAATTCCTTTAATAGGAATTTTTTTATGTGTTTATATGAAGAGCCAGGTATTACACAGTTATTCAGACAGGAGAAAAAAAATGAGTAGCAAAAGAAATAGAAAAAATCAGGAACAGACAGGGTCAATGACAATGAGGAGAGGGGATAATATTTTAAGATGTATAATGATGGATACACATTACAGAGTGGTAAAATATGTGAATACATAGAAAGTAACAATACATAGATTATTGTCAATTCTGCAAGAGCAGTTCAAACTGTGAAAGTGGAAGCCAGAATACTATGGGTTGAAAATAAAATGATGCTAATGTTAAACTAAATCTATAGGCTACCTACCAGCTCCCTAGTGTATCAGGTGACTGTAAGAGAAAAAAAAGGGGCATGGAGAGTAATGTTGTGGCCCTGTGGGACCTTAATGAGGCTTTGCCTAAGGGACAGAAAGACAAGTTAAGAGAAAGACGAAAGATACAATAGTCAAGGAATAAAATGTTTTAATAAAATTAAAAAATAGGTTTAGAGGGGAAAAAGGACGCTTGAGAGAAGAGAAATAAGAAAACCAAGAGAAAGATGTATTCAAGATAGCCGAAATAATGAGGTTCCAAGTAACGACAATAAACTTGATCTCCTTTAGAGCTATCTTATGAAGAGAAGTGGATAAACATGTTGGACGTGACCTTGTTAAGGATACTTGAGTGGTTATCCTTATCAAGAAGTTATTTTTATAAACACAGAGGATGCTATATCACATTTCTGACTCTAAGGACTGAGCACTTTATGTGCATGTGGGGGAGTACTAGTCAGCAATACACAGGAAGCAGGCATGCCAATTTTAACTCCACCTCTTCTCAGAGATGCGTTTGTTGTAAAATCAGCAAGGTCCATCTAGCAGGGCCACAGAAAAACTCAAGTGTCATTTAAGACGAGAAAAAGATGCCATTCAATTATTACACTGAAGTTGCCTCTAGCATTCTAGCATATAAAAAGAATGAATGGAGATACAGAAGTGAAGTCTGGATGAGGGAGATGAAATGCATATCAATAAAGGGATTAAATATGGGAAATATTTGGCTGTGAAAGATAAGTTATATTGGGATGATGAAGAATTTTAGGAAGGTGAGCCATGGTGTATTTACCTGATTGAAATAAGTAGTGATTCCTCCTTCTGAAATTAAATGGTCCCTGGAGTACTGAATGCTTTAGACTCACTAAGGAGTTAAATGCTGAATCCTTAATTGCTGAGTATGTGTTCAAATGACATTATAAATCTGCAATGCATTTTAACTCAAAAGTTTTTAATATAATTATTAATTTTTATAAAGAATAAACATGACAAACTGAAGCAAATATCTCACTCTATTCTTTATATCCAGTAATGTCTTTCTACATGATATAAACAATAGGAATTAAACATATTGTTGGGTCTAAATAATTGATAGGCTTGAGGGATGTTTACACTACAAAGCATTTCATTTTTCTCTCTCCATCCTTCAAAGGCCAGGCTCTTTTTTCTATATTCTACAATACCTGTGCTGTGCTTTGAGCCCTCCTGGGACACTGTGTCACCACTACACTATGTATTCATAAGGTTGGGCTTGCCTCTATATGCATAGTGCCCCATTTTCCTTTCTTCTCAATTGTTAAGCAAGCACCATATTTGATTCAACAATTATATAATGTGTTTATACTTTCTGTTATTTATGTTTGCTAACCTATTTCTATTGAGTAAAAATTTATATACACTGAAATACACAGACTTTTGTAGTATTTTGGATGAGCAGAACTTTTAAATTTTGATGAAGCTCAATATATCAAAAAAATTAAAAATTAGGTCTGTTGTAGAAAATCTTGTTTATCCTAAGTTTTTAAAAATATTCCCCTGTTTTCTTCTAGAAAATTTATATAATAACTTTCATTTTTAGGTCTAAAATCTATCTGGTATTATTATCTTGCATGGTTGGGATTGTGAGAAAAGAACTGTGATAAATTTTCTTTCTTTTTCTTTTCTTTTTTTTTCATGTATTCCCACCCCAATTGATGAAAAGACTTCTCA
>NW_017732530.1:84815-88828 GCF_001890085.2 Hipposideros armiger | reverse complement strand
CACTGGAATTTACTATAGCCTCTGCAGTTATTCTTTGCACAACACTTGTTTTATCACTTTCCCAAAGGTGTCCTTTACCTATCATAGAAGCCCCATCCTAGTGTCAATGACTAGTAATTCTCTTCTTATCTTTGGGAAGGAACACTTGCTTCCAGAATAACCTTACATGTGTTGCATCTTTCTGAGCCTTATTGAGCACAATGACTTTGAGAGTGTATGCATTAAGGAATTAGAACATCAGGTTCAAAATATGAATCCCATACCACTTTTTAATATCTTTCCACAAAATAAGACATGATCTAAATACATGGAGAAAATATTTGCTCTTTTAAATTGCATCTGTGATTTCAACTCATGCAATTTATGATGAAATTTGATATTATCATTGACCACTGGTCACACTAAATTTGGAAACAGTGTACCTAATCACAGTTTGTCTGAATTAGAAGGGCTGAAATATAATAAATATTACATATGATTTTTAAAAAGCAATTTGAAACAAGAGGAGATGGAAAATGTAAGTGATAAGAAAGGATTGTCTACATTGTCATGTGGCTACGTAAAGAGATTTCACACTTGATCATTATAAATGTGAAAGACCATTTTGGAGGGATATACTCTACCAACTTAAGTGAAAGCTTAAAATATATATATGAGAGAGAGAGAGAGTGAGAGAGAGAGCGCCTATGTTAACATGAACATTAGATAAGCATGAAAGACTTGGCTATTGGAGATAAAAAGGAAATATTAGGGGAAATGAGCCACACTGATAATATACAGGTACTCCATAATTTAAAAAAAATAAAAATAGTAGGTCTATTTATATTCAGTGACAATAACTGTATAGTCATCATGAGATACATTTTAATGGGAAATTATTTGCTCTATTTATTCGTCACAGAAAGCTTTTTAAGAAAAAGAAGAAAGCCATTTTCCCATTACTAGGTGTAAGCTGACAACAGGTCCCCTGTAACCTTCATGTTGAATGAGGCAGAAACACAGCGGTGAACCACTTAAAAGATTCACTGAGGGGTCTGCAGCCTGTTTATATTTATCTCTGTTATTTCTCTAAAATGACCTAACTTATTATTTGCCAGAGAGAAAGTCCCCAATCAGTTCAAATTGCCTTGATGTGTAACAGTATTTGATATATGAACAGCAGGTGTAGAAGTCAGAATGATCGAGGAAATATGTTTCAAAAACAGCAGGAGGAGAAATTAGATGGTACTATGCTCATGAAGCTGTCTTTAATGGTTTCAACTAAGGCATGAAAGCGCCGGCTACCAGAAAATGAACATGGAACATTTTTATATACATGGACGTATAAAAGAAAAAATATTTAAAGACCTCTATGATATAAAAATACAGGTTACTATGTGAGTTCTTGATGAGCATGTAATTGTTCCTGTTCAGAGAAAGGGAAAGAGAGAGGACGTGATAGCTAACTACAATAGATCACTAAACTGTGAACACGATTTGGCCAATGTTGAAAGGTAGGCTGAAGAAATAGCCTTTGAAAAGGCCAAGGATGTGAGAGTGATTGGCATATCTAACGAGCCAAAGGTGTTTAGAGGGATTGGGAAGATGTTCATCGAATGGTAAAAGGAACCTGGGCAGCTGAGGAACTGGGAGTTTTAACCGAAGGTAACTAGAATTCACTAAAAGGTTTTCATCAGGAAATTAAATTGATTACATATTAAAAGNTTAAAAATTAGGTCTGTTGTAGAAAATCTTGTTTATCCTAAGTTTTTAAAAATATTCCCCTGTTTTCTTCTAGAAAATTTATATAATAACTTTCATTTTTAGGTCTAAAATCTATCTGGTATTATTATCTTGCATGGTTGGGATTGTGAGAAAAGAACTGTGATAAATTTTCTTTCTTTTTCTTTTCTTTTTTTTTCATGTATTCCCACCCCAATTGATGAAAAGACTTCTCATAAAATTGCCTTGACATCTATTGTGGAAAATCAGTTTATGTTATTCCACATCCAAACTTGTGTTTTCAATTTTTTGTATTCTTTTTTCTGCTTCATTGATCTTTTTGTCTGTTTTATGACAATAGCACCCTATCTTGATTATTGTAGCTTCATAAAAAATGTTGACAATCAGTATTGTGAGCCCTTCGCTTTTGTGATTTTACCCATTAGTTTTGACAGTTTTAAGCCCTCTGTGTCTCCATATAATTACAAGAATCAACTTGACAACATCTATTATTTTTAAATCTACTGAGATTTTGATTGGGTTTGCATTAAATCCCTATATCGCATGTAATGTGGAGGATAAACTACTGTACTGAAACACTGATGTACTGGGTTGTCTTTATGACAGCATACCTTATATTAAACGAACAAACAAGTAAATCTGAACACAAACAATTTCTTTCAAATATAAATTTCTTATAATCTAATTTAAAATAGAAGTCTCAGTTACTCTTTACCTCATAACTATTTAAAAATATTAGGGGCTGGCCGAGTGGCTCAGTTGGTTGAGCTCGCTCAAGAGTGCAAGCACTGAGCAACAGCTGTTCAAGTCCCGGCCCAAGCTGAGCTGCAGCTGAGCTGCCAACAGGTGGCAGGATGGCTCAGCTAAAAAAAAAAAAAAATTAAAAATATTAGCATGTACCTTTAGTTAAAAATATCTCAAAACTTATTTTCATGTAAATTATTTATCTACATACTAGAATGTAAGTACCATGGGAGTGTGTTGTGATTGGCTATATGCCAGTCCTTAGAACATGGACTAATAAAAATAGGTACTCAAATATTTGTTCACATAAAAAAAAAAAAGTGGTGGCATCCTAAACTCATTCTAACCTNTGATTGGAAGTATGTACTAAAGCAAGAAAGTCTGATCACAAAACCATCCAGTAAGAAACAGTAAAATGACAGGAAAAAATGCAATATGTATCACTCTTTATGTTGTATTCAAAGTCATGAAAAGTTGTTCTTTCAGTATAATTATGATAAAGTGTTTACAAAAGGTAGAACTAATACATTTAGATTTCTTGTTGATTTGATGATGTAATCATAGTTATCTAAGTGTCTGTCTCCTGTATATCCATTGATACGTTTTTAAAAAGATTAAACTGATCAGTTCCAGAAATATAATGAGTATCATTTTCAAGTTAGATGTTTTGTGATATTTCTGTTACATATTATATCATAATTTAGTTGGGAATTTAGAAGACATTAACAACTTTTACTTTGGAACTGCTTTTCTTAATGTAGCTGAATAGAGGGAAATTATGGGCTAAAATTTTGGTGACTCTTGGGAGAATATGAGAGGCTATTATTACTTGGACTTCCCTGTCCTTTAAATAATGAAATACATAAAATTTAGAATTCTGGGTTCCCTTATCTATAAGTGTTGAGGGATTTTACAATAGCTGAAGATCTGTGTATCAAATATTTTTAGTTAAGAAGGAACACAGGGTTAACCACTTCCTTTCATGAATTATAATAAATAAATTATATCTATTATCAGAATTAAACAGTAATTTAGAATTATTCATGAATTCTAAGTATTATATAGTTGAATTCATTTTCTAAAATCAAAAAGTAGCTTCTCTTTTGTTCGTTATTTGAAGCTTTGAAATTTCACAAATCAATGTATTCCATAATATGTAAAATTTTAAATTAAGAGCAGTATCACTCAAAAAGGGCAAACAATACATTTAATAAAGAGATCTACAAGGGTACAAAAAATGTATATACATTTTAAGAAAGAAAAACTATTAAAATTGTAATAATATATACTGATAATAAAATGAATCCAAGTCATGTTCGACTTCTTCAATTACAAGAGGTGCTCAGAGTGGTTACCATCAGTATCCAGACACTTCTGATTACAGTAATATATAATATAGATTATATACTGCTTGACAATGTTGACCAAAGTGTCCACTTCTTTACATTTTTTTGGTACCCCCAGTATTTAAAAACAATTCATATGAGCCAATAAATTCTCTATTTTCATAATTTTGTTTCAACATTATCTTCTTTCTGAAAGTCGAT
>NW_017732530.1:83286-84620 GCF_001890085.2 Hipposideros armiger | reverse complement strand
TTATTTTTTGTCTATTCTATATTTTGAGTTTTTCTAGGAGTTTACATTTCTAAAAGAAGTTTATTGTCTCATGAGGGAAAAAGAAATAACATTATAATTGTTCTTCCTGTTTTCATTTTTGTCATCCTATCATCATTCCCCAAATGGCAGCCAAAGTGACTGTTTCAAGGAGGTCCACACTCCCTATAGAGGTATGCGAAGGGCTCCGTGATCCGACTGTTCATAACCCCACACCTCAGGCTTGCTCAACACACACTAGCTACATTCACTTAACTTGTATTTGTTAAATGGGAGTGTTTGTACTATGCATTGTATCTGCAAAGAATATTCTTTTCAAATTATTCACAGAGACAGTTGTTTCTCAGGCCTTGATCTCAACCCAAATGGCCATGAGAGAGCCCTCTCCTTACTCCCGTTATAAAGTACTCCCCTCAACGTAGGCCCCTCATGCTTTTTCACATTAGTCTAACTAATTTTTCCTCAGAGAATGTGTCACTATATGAAACAATTAATTTATTTTTTATTTTTCTACCTCCATCAGAAAAGAACCATGAGCGAGTGAATTGCTTACTGTTGTATTGCTTACTGATTGTTACACCAGTAACAACCCCTGGCACACAGAAAGCACGCAATCAATATTTCCTGACCAAGTGAATCAAACTGAGTAAGAGAAACAATTTGTGTTCCGTTGTAGTTAATCACTTGGTCAATGTTTTATAGAAACAGAATTTTAAGAAAGAGGAGGTGTGTAAACATTATTTGTTTCAAATGCTTCTATAGCAGGCTTATGTGTTTAGTAAATATAATGCTTAGCAAACAGTTGTAGACTGATGAAGACTAAAGAAATTTACTTTGTCAATAAGTTAGTGAAACATTTCCCAAACATTTATTGAATGCCTACTACATACCAAGTACCAGTTTTGGTTTGGGGAATAGATGGAAAACCGAGCCATAGGTTCTCTTTTGTTTATACTGCTTGTACTCTTCCTACTCAGGGAGACCAACAGTATTCAAATCGTCACTCTAAGAAATTTGTGTGAAATGCTATGAAGGAAGAGTCAACATCACACTGACAGTTCATGGCTAAAGGAGCCTAAACTAGTGTGGAGGAGTGAAGGGCACAAGACTTTCCAGAGGAAGTGACATTTGAATCATGACTGGAAAGGGTAATATCCACTGGATGTAATCCACATTGTGTGTGTGTGTGTGTTGGGGGGCAGGGGGAGTGGGGGAGGAGAGAGACAAGGAAGTACAAAGCATTCCACACAGAGTACAGCATTTGTTTGTATCTGTGCCTACAAAAAATAAAACAGGGTGCATTTGGGAAACTGACA
>NW_017732530.1:81823-82905 GCF_001890085.2 Hipposideros armiger | reverse complement strand
ACTTGAACTGTCCATGAGAGTAGGTCTCACCCAAAATTTATCATTTGTAATCAAGTTTTTTTAGAGAAGAGAACTGTGAAGAATTCCCTTCATCTCTTTCTACATTTCCATATAATGTTACCCTGTTTAAAATCATATATATGACTCTTTAAAAGGTGTCCTAAAAACATAAATTATTTCTGTATGTTCAACCAAATAATAAGATTTGACTCAATGACAGGTGAAAAGGTAAAGATAGTTAATACAACTAAAGGAAGATTTTTATAGACCTATTTAACAAGTTCATATATTTAAATTAAAATTTTATATCTGTAAAGGGACACTGTGGGTTATTTAATAGCTACCACTTAAAACAATTATCCATGAAACATTACTCAACTAGTATGCTTTCATTTAATTTTTTTCAGAGTGAACACTGCATATTTCCCCTAAATGTAAGACATAATCATTTTTCCTTTTTTATAAAAAATATATTTTATACCCCTTTTATATCATCCAAAAGACTTTAACTGTAAATGACTTTATTAACAATTAAAATTACCATATTGTAGAGCACATTGAATAAATTGAGGTAATAGATTGTTACCGCCCTAAGGTATGAAACAAGGCACTAAAGTATGAACAAGTAAGGGTGACATTGCGCAGTAATGTCAAAAGACATGGAGTACAGGAGTCAATAGAATTTGGATACCAATTAGGATAGAAATTAAAGGAGCTAGTATAACCAAGCACAAACCTTTTTAAAATCTTGGAAAACTGATGGATTATGATTTCCTTCAGGTATCAATCACACTATTGACAGCCAAGACTTTAAAGTATGGTCAATAATTGTAGATATGTTTAGTCCCCTGATGACATGGCCAAATACTAAAAAACAACAATTATAACAAATGCAGAATACACATACTTGCAGCAAAATATGAGAAAGGCATTTCTTCTATGCTTATTGTTTGTAGATATTCTATATATAAGGCTCACTTGTTGGGACTAATGAACTTGAATAATCCCTTCTGCAAACCTCTCTCTAGACTCACAAGCTTATCTCCAGAGGGAGGTAATATCTTACCTGACAGCTGGGTCAT
>NW_017732530.1:74937-78143 GCF_001890085.2 Hipposideros armiger | reverse complement strand
ATGGTACATTTCCAGTCTGAAGGCTAGCAGAGTCAAGACCCCAAAAGAGCCAATATTTCAAGATCCAAGTCTAAAGGCAGAAAAAAGCCAATGTTCCAGTTTGAAGGCTCAGGCAGGAGAAATTCTCTTACTTTCAAAAGAGTCAGACTTAAAACTATAGGCCAATATCCCTCATGAGCATAGGTGCAAAAATCCTCAACAAAATATTAGGAAACCAAATTCAGCAATACATTAAAAAGATCATACACCACGACCAACTGGGATTCATTCCTGGTGTGCAAAGTTGGTTAAATACTCATATCCACAAATCAACTAACATGATACACATTAACAAAATGAAAAATAAAAATCATATGGTCATATCAATAGATGTAGAAAAAGTATTTGACAAAATCCAGCATCCATTTATGATAGAAACTCTCAAAAAAGTGGGAATAGGGGGATTATATCTCAACATAATAAAAGGCATATATGACAAACCCATAGCTAAAATCTTACTCAAGGGGGAAAAGCTAGAACATCCCCCTTAAGATATGGAATAAGACAAGGTTGTCTACTTTCACCACTTTCATTCAACATAGTTCTGGAAGTTCTAGCCACAACAATCAGACAAGAAAAAGAAATAAAAGGCATCCAAATTGAAAAAGAGAAAGTAATATTGTCATTATATGCAGATGGCATGATACTATATATAGGGAATTCCAAAGACTCCACACAAAAAACTATTAGAATTGATAAATGAAATTAGTAAAGTAGCAGGACACAAAATTAATATCTAGAAAGCTGTTGCATTTGTATACACCAATAACAAACTATCAGAAGGAGAACTGAAGAAAATAATCCCATTTATAATTGTTTCAAGAACAATAAAATACTTAGGGAAAAATTTAACCAAGGAAGTAAAAGACCTGTACTCAGAAAACTATAAGACATTGAAGAGAGAAATTAAAGAAGATACAAATAAATGGAAACATATTACATGCTCATGGATAGGAAGAATATAGTTAAAATTTCCATACTACCTAAGGCAATTTATAGATTTGACGCAATCCTTATAAAATTACCAATGATATTTTTTCACTGTACTAGAATAAAATCTTAAAATTTATATGGAACCATAAAAGACCCCGAATAGCCACAGCAATCTTGAGAAATAAGAACAAAGTGGGAGGTATCACGCTACCTGACGGCAAAACATACTACAAGGCTATAGTAATCAAAACAACATGGTATTATCATAAAAAAAAGACACATAGATCAATGGAATGGAACAGAAAGCCCAGAAATAAATCCATGCCTATGTGGTCATTTAATGTATTACAATGGAAGCAAGAATTTACATTGGGGTAAAGACAGTCTACTTAATAAATGGTGCTGGGAAAACTGGACAGACACGTGCAAAAAAATGAAGCTGGACCACTTCTTACACCATATAGAAGAAAAAATTCAAAATGGATTAAAGATCTAAAATGTAAGACCTGAAACCATAACACTCCTAGAAGAAAACATAGGGAGTAAATTTGTAGACATTACCCTCAGTAATATTTTTACTAATAAATCCTCTCAGACAAGGAAAGCAAAAGAAAAAATAAATATGTGGGATTACATCAAACTAAAATGTTTTTCACAATAAAGGAAACCATCAATAAAACAAAAAGGCATGCTACTGAATGGGAGAAGATATATACTAATGATACATCTGATAAGGGCTTAATATCCAAAATTTATTTAAAAACTCATACAACTCAACACCAAAGAAACAAACAACCCAATTAAAAAAATGGGCAGAGGATATGAAGAGAAATTTGTCTAAAGAGGACATACAGATGGCCAACAGACATATATAAAAAATGCTCAATGTAACTATTCATTAGAAAAATGCAAATAAAAACCACAATGAGATACCACCTCACTCCAGTCAGAATGGCTATCATCAATAAATCAACAAGCGTTGGCAAGCATATGGAGAAAAGGGAATCCTCATGCACTGTCGGCAGGATTGCAGATTGGTGCAGCCACTATAGAAAACAGTATGGAGGTATCTCAAAAACTAACAAATGNAGATTAATGAAGAATGACAATAAATACCACACATAGGCAATCATAAACCCAACCTCCCAACACATATCATCATATTGAATAACTAGCTTAAAGATTGGCTTTTCTTAAATTTTAGCAACTCTATAATAAGAGATGAAAAACAAATTTTAAATACTGATAAAAAAGTTTTCAGTGAGCATGAAGAAACCTTAAATTACATAATAAAGCCCTATATCCAAAAGACCCACCTTGCTTGTCCCCATTTTTTCATCATGTGTCCCAAACATCTAAAAAAATACCTGGCTCATGGTTGATTCCAATAAATGTTTATCATTGTTTCACTACCTGTTTATTATGGGCATTTCTCTGAAATATAAAAAATATTTTCAGAATATAAGCTTAATTTACATCACAATATAAAAAAGAATAAACACAGACATTATGTTCCTACACTCTCCTCTTCTACACACTCACTCCCATGTGTATACTTATTACTTCCTTAATATTCTTTAAATATTACAAGCAAATGAAAGTATGATTTTTATACATTTACCTTTGAAAATAAAGTAGCACACTATAAAATATTCAAAACTTGATCATTCTATTTATTAATGCATTTTGGTAAGTTTTTCTTATCAGTAAAAGAGATCCAGGATAATGACCCTATATCAAGAACTTTAATTTAGTCATAGGTGCAAAATTTTTTTTTCTTATAAGGTCACATATACAGGCTCCAGTGGTTACGACCAGATATCTTTGGGTGGCATTAATAAATATACTGCATAAAATTTAATCATGAGTAAAACGTAGACAAATTCCAACTCAGGAATATTCTACCAGGAATCTATTAGTCATCAAGGTCATAAAAAATAAGAAAACAACAGCCCCTGAGAAATTGTCACAAACAAGAGGAGACTCAGGGCATTTTGCTACTAAATGCAATGTAATGTGGCATCCTGGATGGTGACTTACAGAAAAGAAAGAAAGAGAGAGAGGGAGAGATAGAGAGAGAGAGAGAGAGAGAGAGAGAGAGAGAGAGAGAGAGAGAGAGAGAGAAACTAAAAAAAGCTGAGGAAATTTGAACAAAACATGGACTTTAGTTAATAATGTGACAATGTAGCAATATTGTTTCATGAAGTATGGCAAATTTACCATAATTATTTAAG
>NW_017732530.1:69173-70887 GCF_001890085.2 Hipposideros armiger | reverse complement strand
ATCAAGGTCATAAAAAATAAGAAAACAACAGCCCCTGAGAAATTGTCACAAACAAGAGGAGACTCAGGGCATTTTGCTACTAAATGCAATGTAATGTGGCATCCTGGATGGTGACTTACAGAAAAGAAAGAAAGAGAGAGAGGGAGAGATAGAGAGAGAGAGAGAGAGAGAGAGAGAGAGAGAGAGAGAGAGAGAGAGAGAGAAACTAAAAAAAGCTGAGGAAATTTGAACAAAACATGGACTTTAGTTAATAATGTGACAATGTAGCAATATTGTTTCATGAAGTATGGCAAATTTACCATAATTATTTAAGCGATTATAATAGGGGAAACTGTATGTTGATTAAATAGGAACTATCTATATACTATCTTTATTATAATTATCTCAATCTAAAGCTGCTCTAAGAATTTTATTAAAATAAAGTTTTTTTAAACAAAGGGTCATCATTATGTATCCTGGCCATTCTTTTTAAAAATTTGTTTATTTATTTTTCAGTTATAGTTGGCATTCGATATTATTTTACATTACTCTCAGGTGCACAGCACATTAGTTAGACATTTATATAATTTATGCAGTGATCCCTCCTATTAGTCTAGTACCCACCTGACACTATACATAGTTGTTACAACATTTTTGACTATATACTCTATGCTGTACTTTACATCCCCGTGACTATTTTATAACTACCAATTTATATTTCTTAATCCCTTTCACCTTTTTCACCCAGCCTCCCAACTTCCCTCTCCTCTGGCAACCATCAGTTTGTTCTCTGTATCTATGAGTCTGGCCATTCTTGCAGGACTGCTGCTAAACTGTGGGGAACTCTAGGAAGTTTTAGATGCCTTGCTTCCCTCTTGCCTTCTGCCCATTGCAACCAGCTCTTTAATGTAACAGTAGGAGTTGAGACTATTACAATCTTACTCTCCATTGCCTCATAGAGCCTTGTGCACAGAGGTGAAACATAATGATTAATGACATGGAAAAGAAGAGAAAGTAGCTAAGAGAATAAATTTTCTCAAATTGAATTACTGGTCAATGAAAAACGGAGACATCGTGCATTTTTCTTTTGTCATTAATACAGATTTGTGATCATTGTAATACAGGAGTTATTCACTTGGTACATAGAATAAAATCATTGAATTTAAATGTAAAACTCTTGGCTGCAAATTAGTGATGGTGTGTGGCACATGTGCATATAATCTGGGAATGGGCATTGTGTTTATTCATTTTTCTTAATATTATTATAGCAGTAGACATTCTGAGTAAAATTTTGTCAAGATTATGAAGGAATTGAGTTTTTTTCCATGCCTGCAAACCAACAAGTTAGTGTTCTACAATATAATAAATGCTGAGAAGGCAGGAGACTTCTAGATCAGAGAAAAATGGCTTTGTTATTACTGCCATAACAGAGGACACAGTATCAGCATTCATACCAGTTCCTCAAGTTACAATTCCCTTAGCAAGATATCAAGAGGATCAAATGATATCTATCGGAGCCACCTGATATCTCGAATAGTCCTGAGGGGGGGGGGCGTTAGGATTAAGAAAAGAGACAGAAGAGAGAGAGTTACGGGAGGACTCCAGTAAATACTGAAGCCCCGAGTTTATTTTCCAACATCCTTATATACATCCAGGGTACGTGCAACACAGAAGGGATAAACATGCATTACCTCCTTCAAAAGTAGATCATAAACTATCTACTAAATACTTTAAA
>NW_017732530.1:55938-66728 GCF_001890085.2 Hipposideros armiger | reverse complement strand
ATTGCAGATTGGTGCAGCCACTATAGAAAACAGTATGGAGGTATCTCAAAAACTAACAAATGGAACTACCTTATGACCCAGCAATTCCACTCCTGGGTATTTATCCAAAGAAATCCAAAACACTAATTTGAAAAAAATATAAGCACCCCTATGTTTATTGCAGTGTTATTCAATAGCCAAGGTATGGAAACAACCAAATTGCCCATCAATAGACAATTGGATAAAGAAATTGTAGTACATTTATATAATGGAGTATTACTTGACCATAAAGAGGAATGAAATCTTACGAGTTGCAATGCCATGGGTAGACCTAGAGAATATTATGCAAAGTGAAATAAGTCAGACAGAGGAAAACAAATACCATACAATCTCACTTATATGTGGAAATAAAGAATAGAACAAATGAAACAAAACAGAAATGACTCAGAGATATAGGGAAAAACAACAACAAAAACAGGGTTTCTAGGTGGGAGGGAGGTGGGGATGGGGAAGAAGGCGAAGGGATTAGAAAGTACAAATTGTAGTCACAATACAGACACGGGGATATGAAATACAGTTTGGGGAATATAATCAATAATGTTGTAAAGATTATGTAGGATGTCAGATGGGCACTGGACTTATTAGGGAGACCACTTCATAGACTATGTAGATTCCTGAACAATGTGCTGTACACCTGAAGCTGAAGTTGAATAATATTGAATGTCAGCTATAATTAAATATAGTTATATTTATATATAGTTATAGTTTTATATACATATATAAAGAGAGAGAAAGAGAGAGAGAGAATATGAGAGAGAGAGAGAGAGAGAGAGAGAGAGAGAGAGAATCACAGGATGTGAAGGACTGCATAGGGAATATATGAGTATTCAATGGAATTGTAACAGCTATAATTGATGTCAGAGGGGTAACAGATTGGGGTGTTATCACTTTTGAGGGGTATAAATGCCTAACTATTACATTGTTTTTTACATCTGAAACTAAACATAAATCAGTTAATCAATCAATCAATCAATAAAAAGAGTCAGTCTTTTTGTTCTTTTCAGGCTTTTAACTGATTAGATGAGGGTCACCCACATTTGGGAGGGGGGCAATCTGATGATTCAAATATTAATCTTGTCCACAAACACCCTGACAGGCATACCCAGGATAATGTTTGACCAAATATCTAGGCAACCCATGGGTCAGTCAAGTTGACGCATAAGATTAACCACCATAAACTGTTAGCCTTCCTGAATTTTGCTCCTAAAGATACATTATCTTTATTTTATTTGACAGTAAACCGATAAACAGACTTGTTATTTGCTCTATTGGGAGATATTATACACATTATACCTGTCTTCCATATCTTTGAAATAATAGTCCAGACCAAAGGCAGACCCTACCTGTGCTCTCAAGGCATGAAGAAACACGAGAGACCATGGAGAATTATTTACCACCAGGTGCGAGGACCATTTTCTCCACACCTAACCTAAAATACTTAAACAAAAATATGTTTTTACATATTTAGTCGACTGCTTTAGGGCCTGACATGTCGAGATCTGAATTACAAACTTAGATACCTAGGAAAGACTGTGTAAAATGCTACCCAAACTACATGTGCAAGTAATAACAGAAGTTGCAAGTTTTAAAACTTGCCAGTAATTCTGTTTATAAATGTGATTATGGCACTATGGCTACAGAGAAGTGATTTTTAGGAATATTGTAACATTTAATATCAAAACAAAATTTTAGATAAAAATGTTTCCATAGTGTGTTATAAAAATATTTCATCTTCTTTATTTGTATATAGTTTCAATAGATACTACATAAATGTTCCATGTTTCATTTGCACCATATAAAGAACAGATTAGGTTATGAAATTCCATGTGAATGAATATGACCATTTCTCTAAGTTACCTGAAAAATAAAATCAGAATAAAGTGATATGCTTCTTTCTAATAATGCTCAAATTAAAAATATTGAGGACTGCATCATCTAAGAAAGGCAAGTTTTGCTAACATCTCTCAATAGCTATTGGAAGGTTTGATAGCATGTTCATATCAGAGGAAATTATTTATTTGGATCATGATATATTACGTTAACTCTGAAACTATTTGATGATACTGAAGCCCTTTTTAGTATATTCTCATCAGTCTATTCTTATGTAATATTATTTAAGTTTTATGAAAATATAGAAATTACTTGCATACACATACACCTAGTTTTAAAATGGAAAACTATAGCTTCCAATTTATCTGTCAAACCATAAAGCAGGAAATCTTTAATGCCTTTTACTCCAGTTGATATGCTGATTTAGTTTGTTTCCTTATGAACCAAATGTTGTAGGACATGGATAATAAATTAACTTAATAGTGGCAAATGTGCTCAGCAAACAACTCATTTCAAGATCATAAAAATTTAGTAGGACTTAAAGCCATTTAAGTTTTTCCCTGTGATCCTCATTATATTTGATAAAATACTAAAATTAATAGTATTTTCCATTAAATAGATATCTACATACAAATAACAATTTTAGAAATTATGAATTCTGCATTTTCCCTAAAATAGTTAAAATCAAGAACAAGTTCCAAATCTAGAAAACTTACTACTTTCCTTCAACTATGCTGTCTCCAAATGCAAAGCAGACAAAGAATGGAGATGTTGGCAGACTATTCAAAATGCAATCCTTGAAAAGAGGTAAGGGAGAAGAGCCAATATGGTTGTTCAAACTCAAGGTTACTTCTGGAGGCCTAGGGGCTCCATTGTGCTGCACTGTTGAGAAGAATGCTGTCTCCCATATTTGTCCATGCAAAGGACATGACACTTCAAAGGACAGGTCACAGCAAAGGACAGTTCACTGGAACAGAGCCCACCTACCTACTACTGGTATTCATTAATTGAAAGGATTGTTTCTGGGGATATTAAGTCCCATATAGTTCCAAGCTGTGTTTTCCTATGAGATGAATAGGTTTTCATGATTTCAAAGGAAGCCCTGTGACAACAAGGGAGAAGACATGTGGTGTGTGCTTGAGGTGACATTGTCAGTATGAGGCTCAAGTTACATGGAACTGACCACTGTACCTACATCTGGATTCAGAGTTAAGCCAGATGGATGTGGCTATGGTATACAAAAGGGAAAAAAAGCTATAGGCCATACCTTGTTCTAAATCTACCCCATTTTAATTTCACTATAGCAGTGGGTCTTCAAGAAAGTGCTTAGCTGGGATCTCTAAAAATAACTTCATGAAGGAAGGTTATCAGGTCAAAGTTTGTGTCTCATGAAGGCAGGTAGATATGGGAAAGTATTAATCAAATACCAGCGGTGCCAACAAAATGTATACAAGTGGACACTTTGGTCAACGTTGCTCAAGCAGTAATTCATCATAATAAAAAATATCTGGACACTGATGGTAACCACTTTGAGCACCTCTTGTAATTGCAGTAGTGAAACATGACTTGTATTAATTTTTTGTTATCAGTATATATTATTATAATTAATACAGTTTTTTTCCTTTCTTAAAATGTGTATACTTTTTTTGGTGTTCTCTCTTTCTAATATATATGTGTATATATATCTATATGCATTTTTGTCATGGCAGTAATGTAAATAAGTATGCTGATGAACATATAGCAAATATAAGAATAATAGATACTAGGGTTCTGGTGTGGATAGTGGTGAGGTTTTGTAATTCTAGCCCTCTAACTAGGCTGATTCATTAAATGCTATAGGTTTGACTTACTAATCTCTCAATCGCTAGATCTAGAACATATAATGATGAGAACCTCAATAATTGCGTATTGCATAAAGAGTTTAGGATATAATGAAACTCACTGGGGATTATAGAAATAACAAGTCGTCAGTACATTTTGGAGGAGGTGTTTTTATCTTCTGCTTTTGCATAGTGACATTTTCACTTTTAGTTTAGGAAATTTATATAGATAGTTTTTGTTAAAGAAAAGAAGCAGAAAATGCACTGTGGTGCTTACACTTGATCATATGTGAGCATAGCTGGAATTAATGTAAATAGAATGACTTGGTTGCATATATTAGTACTCAACCTCTCAGGATTCCACTTCCCTTGCATCATAAAACAGAAGAGCTTTTGAGAATTGAAAGATCTCAGCTGGCTCTTGGTTACATACTTGCATCATTGATGAGGCACTTAGTATTACAAAGCACCTGCATGTTTTTGAAGAGCTTTGCTCTACAGTTTGAAATAGATTGTAAGAATGCGTGCATGCGTTTACGGCCACAAATAACAAGACACAGTAATGAGAAAGAGAACAATGCAATGAATTATTATTAGTCATCTCCTAGCAGAATTTCATATAGATGATATACATCCTGTCACTAGAGAGGAGAGCATCTAGAAATCAGCTGTAGAACAACAGTTAACTGTTTGTTTAACACCTGAAGTGTTTTCAGTAGCACTTTGGGAGGGTATTGTTGCCAGGGAACAATAAGGCAGCTATCATCTAGATAACCTTGGGAAATAATGGTTTTCACTGCATATGCAAATCTCCTTAACATCAATGAGTTGTTTTTAGCCTGAAGATACTGTCATTTTTTAAAGAAATGAAGGAATTTTCTGTTAACAATTTTATAAGGAAAATCACTCCCCTGAAATAAATGATAATTTACCTTTAGTGACTGATAAAGAAGAAAAATTTCCGTTTTGCCATCTGTGTCTAAGACAAATAAAACAACAACAATAAAAGCAAAGCCCAGGAATGGCATGGAAGCCAACAGTCAATATAACATGACAATTTAAGGAAAATAGATCATAGGATACATATCCGGCTTCAGACCATCAGTTAACAGACATTGTTATTGATTTTTCTGGCGAACGGAGTTAGGTTAAACTACCGTTGGCTACTTCCCATAGAGAAATACATATATTAGAATGAGCAGAGGAATGAAGAAAACCTAAGGTAAAAAAAAAAAAAAATCAGTCGCTGTGGATCTGCCTCAAAATTCACTTCTCTGGCTTACCTTGTGTATCCATTTTGGATCTCTCATCCCAGACATTGACAAATTATGCTGTGTTTTAGTTTTAACACCATTTGGACAATGACATTAGTTTTGAATGATGATCTTTTGATAGTAAATGATGTTTTTACTTTTCAGAGCGTTTCCACTTCTCATATTCTCTGGTTTATTATTCAAAATATTTACAATCTCACTCTTTCTGAAATTAGATGTATTTTCACATAGTAAGTGACACGTGCATTTATTTATTTCTGTGTTTAATATCATATATTTATATATTAGACTATGAGAGCCTTTTATTTTATTTTTTCCCCCCTTTCTCTCTCTCAATGTCAGTTTCTGAGGAAGCAGCCTTCACATAAGAAGTTTGACTAACCTGAGATCACCAGGCTGTGAGAAGCCCAAGACCCAACACTGAATGTCAGACACGATGTGGATGGAGAGATTAGTCATGGTACACCAAGGTTCTAGCAAGTGGGTGAAGACATTTTGGATGTGGAAACTCCAGCCCCAACCACCCCCAGGTGATGGCAGGTGAATCAGAGATGAATGACCAAACAGATATTTTCTAAATTCCTGATATATTATGAACAAAATTAGTGGTTGTTTTAATCCACTGCTTTGGGATGGTTTATTATGCAGACATATAAACAAAACATCCCTGGTCTGGTATAATGAGCACACTCTTCAATCCCTGTCACAGGTTGCACTGTGTTTATTTTCTATTTTACTTCAGGGATTTAGGCCACTTTCATCCCCCACTTTTCATTAAGTTTTTCGTCTCATCAAAACTTAAGTCCTAGGTTTATACAAACACTCTGACAAGTCTTGAGCCTGTAATAAAAAAAAAAAATAACACATTTTGGCGTCATTTAACACACAAATTGTTGATTGAATTAAACGCTCTAACCTCCAGGCATTTAAATTAGAGGCCAATCTGGAGGGTGTGGTGGCCATAAACCTATAAATTCTCCGGCTAACCTAGTACATCTTTACTCAAACCCGAAGGTCAACTGTGGCTGCTCTGGGAACCCTGGCATTGCTAGATGCCTTACGTGTTTCTGTCTTAAACCCCTCCAAGGGGAAATACTAAGAAAATGGCTGGCAGACTGTGCTCCTCAATGTCCAAGTTTTGGAAAGCTCTGACTTCAATGTCCCAAAGGTCCCTCAAACTCAGCACGTTCTAAACTGGAAAGGCCATCTCTCTTTCTAAATTTGCTAACACTTTTTCAAGTTTTGACTCATCTACCAGCTAAATAAACAAGGAGTAACTCCTCTCTATTCTACTGCCTTGTCTTCATTATTATGCAATTATCAAATTTGGCACTAATTCCTGTCTATTTTTTTCACTGTTTCCGTAATGCAGTTTTTCATCTCCATTCCCATTGTAACTGACTTCACTCTAGGACACAACTCCTTACAGATAAATTATTAAATTAGATTTGTATCTGTTCTTCAGTAATCATCTATCATTGCATAGGGCTTTGCACCTATATTAATAATACAATTTATTATGCTATACATAGGCTTAAAATCTACTAATAATTCTCCCTAACATGGACAGTTTAGACTTAAGTGAAATAGGTAAATAAACAATAGATGCCAGAATAACATCTAAAAATATTACTATTATTTATGGTAACCCCTACATTCCTTAAAAGTTTATCAGCTCTTTATAATCTTGTCTGAGTTTTCTTTTTTTTTTCTGTCTCATATGTAAGCACTCTTCTATTTGAGTCATTTGCTCAAAACAAAGGGAATAGTGATATCTTAATTTTACCAATTTAATTCAAACTTCAGATGTTGGTATATCAAATCCTCTCTCTCTCTCTCTCTTTCTCTTTCTCTCTCTCTTTTTTTGGTAAGTACATTTGGTTCAAGGTAATTTTCTTATTCCTCATTTGTTTTTAAGATTCTTTATTAAAATACAGCTAACATACTATGTTATATTATTTTCAGGTGTACATCATAGTTATTCAACAATACCCACTTAGCACTATACAGTGTTGTTACATTATTGATTTTATTTCCTATGCTAAAGAAGTGATCATGATGCTAAGTCCAGCAGCCACCTGACACTATCCTGAGCTATCATAATATTATTGATCTTTCTCCCCCTTTTTAAATTTTCAGTTAGAGTTGACATTCAATATTATTTTATATTAGTTTCAAGTGTATAGCATAGACCTGCAACCCATCTCATTCTTTTTAGTGCTCCATTTGACTGTGAACTTTTTTCAATCTCAATAGTTTTCTGTGGTATCTGCATTTCAGTTTAGTGTTCATCCAAAGTATTATCCACTGTAGTAATCACAATAAAATGGGAATGACTGTTTACTTATTAATGTATCTTTCTCATCTAGCTTGTGCATAAATATTCAAGAAATATTTGCTAAAGCACAGAATAATTAAATTAATTTACTACCATCTTAACTAATCAAATGAGTAATGGTCCAATACATTAATTGATTAATCTAATAATCAATACTTGGAAAGTAACTGCTTGCTTTAAATGTGACAATGATTCTCTCTCTCTTTTTTTTCTTTTTGTAATCCTTAGAGTACAGGATCAATCTTCAAATCATTAAGTCATTTGGATACTTTTAATGTAAAAACACTCCTTAAGGCCTGGAGCAAGTAAATTGCTTGCCTAAGGCCACATAACCAGGGCCCATCAATACTCAAGAAGAGAGGATTATGCTAGGGCATGAGTCATTGGGGTCATTTCAGAATCCTGCCTAAAATAGAGGGACATGGTTTGCTTCTGCACATTTTCAATACACATTTTGTTAATATCATTTTTTAATGAAAAAAAAACAGAATTTTGATAAAAACAGAGCTTTTCACCACCTACTCCCAGTAACATTTCCCTCCACTCACAGTGAGAAAACCACTATCACAGATTTGATAGGTATCTATAGGAAAATGTATATATCAACATATAATATGTAACAATGTTATGTGGGACTAATTTAAGTATACAATAAATTATCATTTGTTCTGTTGCTTTTCAATTAGTCTTTAAAATATTTTTGGAACAGACTCTTTTATCTGGATTAAAAATTATATATGAAGCATTAGTTTATTTTCATTATTTGGTACATACCAATTTTCTGTATTCTTAATGATTTCTTAACTGCTTAATCTTTAATTATCTGAGAAAAATGACAGTTTTGCCAACATATCTGCAAATTTATATACTCCTAGTATGTTGCTGCTTTTGTTTTCTTTCTTTTCTATCTTTTTTTAAAACATTTATTTTTTTGATAAATAGGAAGTCAATCCTCATTATTCATGGATCTTGTAATTACAAATTTCTCTACTTGCTAAAAGCTGTTTGTATGCCCAAAGTCAATATTCATGCGACTTTCTTGGACATTCACAAATATCCTGAGAAAGGCCAAAAGTGTGAGTTGCCTGACTTGCACATTCCCTGCTGAGAATGAACAAGCTAATACTCTGCTTTCTTGTTTCAGCCTCAGACAGAGATGACAAGAGGATGGAGATGGTAAGAAACAGGCCGTGCAGTACAAGGAGCTCTAGATCTGGGGCCAGCTGGGGAGGGTTTAAATCCCAACTCTGGCACCTATTAGCGGGAAGTCCTCAGAAAAGAAGCTATTTAACACAACCTCATTTTCTATTTTGTAAAATAAAGGAAATTGAACATACCAGAATAAGTTATTTTTAGAAGGTAAGATGATAATATATGTGAGATATGTGTATATATTGTTTATATGCACATATTTCTCTTAGGATAAATATTCAGCATTCCCTAATTCAGCATTCGTGGCAATTTTATATAACATTACTACCATGAATAACAAGAATCAACTCTAAGTATTTTTATCTAAGTTTTAAAATAATAACTTACATTTTTCTAATATTAATTTTGCTACCCTGATCTTTTTGCTTAATGTTTTTATTTTATCATGAAATGAGAAAAAAGTCAGTGTATACCATGGCAATGGGTCTTATAGGAATGGCTTTATTTCAGTAATTCTCATCTTCTCGATGCATATGGAAAAAACTTTGAAAGGAGCTGATAGAAGACATAATTCTTTATTCAAGCAAATATGGGTTTTGTTTGTTTATTGAAACATGCCATTGTAATCTTTCAGAAGGTCTGAGAATAACACATTATTAACAGGAATAGTAATTTTTATAAGCAGCTTATTGTAAACAAGGGAAAATTAAATGTTTTCTACCAACTTCCTATAGGCCCAGGAGAAAACCTATTAGACAAGTCCCACAGGCCAGTTTCAAAGAATTTTCTTGAACTAAGAATAAAAATTGTATATATTTATACATTTTATCCACAAAACATTTCCCCAAGTAGTTCTAAGCATTTCACATGTACTAAAAATTTTGGGGTTAAATCTTAATTTAATTTTTTTCTCAATATTTGTTATACTATTTTTTTTTAAGCTGAGCCATCCTGCCACCTGTTGGCAGCTCAGTGGTAGCTCAGCAGCTCAGCTCAGGTGGGACTCAAACAGCTGTTGCTCAGAGCTCACACTCTTAAGAGAGCTCTTAACCAACTGAGTCACTCAGCCAACCCTGTTATACCTTTCTTAAATAACTAATTTCTCTTTTTAAAATAAATATGTCTGGTAAACAGCATATAGATTCATTTAATTATCAAATATATCTACAATTTTAATGGGCAAAATACATACACTTATATGAATTGTGATTACTGATATTTGTGGGCAATTTCTCCATGCTTTTCTTTGTTTGTTTATGGTGGTTAATACTTGTTAATTCTTGATTTTGCCTTTAAAAATAAAATTGTGTTTTTTAATCCTAGTGAATGTTTTCTGGACTTTTTTCTGCTTCTATCAAGTTATAAATTATATTACACTTATTTTTTAGAAATACTACTATATATTTTAGCACTTTTTATATTAATAATTTAGCTTGTATTTTCTCACATGAGAGGGAGGGTACACCTAAATTACTTTGTGCATTTTTTCTGCAAGTAATTCAATAATACTTACACTTCAAGAAAAATTGAATAGAAAATATTAAAACTTGTAATGACAATGACAAGAAAATGAATAGAAAGACTATGTTTACCTTTTTCCTTAGATGACATATTTTACATTGAAACAAACTTAGATTTCACAGATGACAGAGTGAAGACTGTGATATAGTTTCTTATCACTTCAATGCCTTTAATAATAGTCCACAAATATTGATGTCTTTCCACTGAATTGTACAAACATTAACAATCGCTTTGAGAGTCAGAAAGTGGTTGGACTTTAACATGAATTGTCATTTTATCTTGCAATGCTATTTTCAATTATAGAAGCTTATATAATTATTTGTGTGAACTTTATTAGTTTCCAGTTTTTTGTGTGTTTTTGTTTTTGTTTTTCTGACCTTGGTGTTAACCGAATTTTATTTATATCTATCAAATTACTAGTTATTGAATCTTGAATTATGTATAATAATTTATAGGAAAGTAACTCAATTTAGTAATCTGATCATTTATTTTATTAACTAAATAGCAATATAATTTGATATGGTTATATCAATAAGATAAAGGCAAGTATTTGGGGAAATATTTGTTAGTAGTAGGGTATTAGAAAATAAAAAAAATCAAGTTTCAACAATTGTTTTAATCCTCATTCTCTAATTCTTTATAATAGCTCCAGTAACTTCTAATTAATTGGTATAAACTATTGAAAATCAAATATTCTACAGTTATCTTTAAGAAGAATCTATTTATAAGCATGCAAATTCTATAATATGAAATTTTAAGGTAATTAAAAGATATCTTATTTCCAATTTCACATTTTATTCTTCTTGACATACTTCA
>NW_017732530.1:42985-50880 GCF_001890085.2 Hipposideros armiger | reverse complement strand
TCTGACAATGCACTGTCTTACAAAATATATTCTCCTTGGAGGAATATGAAATAAATGAAAAAATGATTGATAGGATTAGAATATTTACTTACTTGGTAAATTACTAAAATTGGAATCATCTGTAGAATGTGTTGCTGTGAAGAATGTAGTCATACAATTAGAGCTTCATTTTTAAATTTCATTTTTTTCCCATTAATACCAGCATAGCTACTAGAAGCCTGAGTATAGAATTTAATTTTTAGTTCAGAATCATCATACAAAGACCAAAGTAAAGGGCATTGTTTTTGTAGGGTTTTCATATAAATGTGGATCACCTTCTTTAATGAGGCCCATCCTGTATAGTTCCCCATGGAAGAGAATTTCCAAGTTCAAAGCAATATAAGCTTGATAAACCTCATCCAAGATCTTTACCTTTCACGGTACCTGTAACACAGTTGCACTCAATTAAAATAAATTAAACTTAATGTTACCTTTATTTATGTTTTTATTCCTACAATAAATAGTATTAACAACTATTTATATCATCTGATTCATGTATGGAATGATAGTTATCCCTCAGTATGCTATATATTATTTATTCCTAAATTTATAGAAACCTATAGTTTTGGGTGATCATAAAGTCACCCAGAATAAACATTACATTTCCTAACTTCTTGAAGCAAATCATCCCCAAGTGTCCCAGCTCTATCCAATAGATGTAAAATGAAGTGTTCTATGCCATCTTCCAGGAATCATTTTAAGAAGTAACTAATGTATATCTCTTACACTTTTTTTTGTATGCTGAGACTAGGAAGGTGTATATNCCATAGGTGAAACAATGTATTGCTGCAGATTAACTGTTTATATTTAACACTTACCATATGAATCACTTATTTCTCGGCCCCTTCAAACCTTTAATCTGTATATGATATTCCCTAGAGTAATGGAAATACAACACTCTGTACTTACTGACTAACTTCTTAGTAAATTTAAACACAGAAAAATCCAGTTTTTGGTTTTGTTTTTTTTTACTTTTGTCCTTAGTAGTCTTGTCCTAATTTGATATTCTCTGTGTCAATAAAGTATTGATGAAAATTGTAATTTTAAACATTATATCTTTATAATCTAGATGAATATAATAATTACATTGTATTAGACATTAATCTCCATTTTCTTTTTCTTCAATATATTCACTTTCCTCTTCTGTGCTCTTTGGGGAAGGACATTTTAACTCCTTCAAAGAGCATCAGCCCACACACCCTCTGGGTTGTTCTTGGGGTTTAGTTAAGGGGAGTCAGTGGTCAGAAACAGTAGGTGAGGCCTACCAAAATATTTTTCTCCCATCCACTGCAGGACTAAGGGTGGCATAAAATGCTTCCCATTTTTGATTGGCCCTGGATATTTTAATATTTTCAATGCCCTTGAAGCTGCCCATCCCTCTGTAAACAGATTCTTCATTAAATGTTATTAAAATTTCTAACCAGGTTAGGCCTTATAGTCCTTGCCAGGAAACTGATTTAATAGATTTAATAAAGCTCCCTTTTACTCCCCCCATCTCCTATTATTAGCAATAATGTTATATTATCCAAGTCTTTTTGGTTGCTTAGATGTAAATACTTACATTGTATTTCATAAAGTGGTGTTTAATCAACACGTATTTCATATTTTGAACAGAGTCTAAATCAAATATTAATTTGTGATCTGTTGAAAATACTTGAAAATTAGTGTAAAAATATGATTGTCTTTCCACTATTAACAAAGTTTTCACTATGTATGCTTTATGTAATACTTGATATAGAGATATTTAGTAACAACCTATAACATTTCCATAACTTATCATATTATTCTGTTTTCCTGCTTATTTTTCCAGTGTACATGTCTTTTCTTATGTGATTTTTTTTCCAGAGATAAGGAAATAACATGATTTTTTACGTTAGTCTCTGAGGAAGATAGAAAACCTTGCCATGCTATTTGACGTTACTTTAACATATGTGAACACTACAAAACCATTATTAAGTGTTCAAACATGATTAACTGATGATACATCAATATGTTTTAAAGATGTTCTTCAAAACGTGTGGTGAAAAACTCAAACACAGTGAGACCACTATTATGCTAGATAGTGTTTCAATATGGTAGGGGATTGGTTTTAAGTTATGAAAAAGATTTTACTTCCCTTGCCTATGAAGTCAAATTCATAAAATTATCTTTGAACTCAAGGTCCATGAGGTTGTACCTATGTTTTCTTCTATGCAGTTTATTGTTTCAGGCCTTAAAAATAAGATATGCACATCCTGTGATTCCTTTGTTTCATTTATATTATTCTCAGCTCAATATAAGTCTCCAACTGAATGACTAGTTACTGCACAATACACCAATATAAAGATCTGTTTTGTTTTTTGTAAAATAAGATGACAGTATATTACTCTAGAGATAAATGTAAATTAAAGCCTTTCACTTATAACACGGAAAATCCATCCAAACAGCAGAGCTTTATTTCATCCACTCCTCCATCAATCCTGCTTCAGATTGTTCTCCCATTCAGCTGAAAAGATCACTGTGTTTTAAATCAGATGGTCACAGATGGTAGCATTCATCTTACTCTCAGCTATGCTTAAGAAGGCTCTTTAAATTTGTAAAAATTTCTATATAAGACTCTTTTTTTATTCTCTAAGTTTATGGTAAAAACCACATAACATAAAATGTGTCATCTTAACCATTTTTAAGTGAACACTTCAGTAGTGTTAACAGCCATATTCACATTGTTGTGCCACAGATTACTTAAAGTTTTTTCATCTTGCAAAACAGAAACTCTATTTGCATTGAACAACAACTCCCCTTTTCCCCTCTCCTCCATGCTTGGAAACCACAATCCTACATTTTGCTTCGGTACATTTGACTAATTTAAATACGTTGCAACATTATTCTTAATAGCTAAGAGGTGAAACGGCCTAAATGTTCATAGATGAATGAGTACATAGAAAAATGTGTTCTATAAATACAATAAAATATTATTCAACCCTAAAAAGAAGGAAATCCTGTCATATGTTACTACAGGGATGAATCTTGAGGCCATAATGCTAAGTGAAAGAAGTCGGTCACAAAAGATAAATACTGTATGACTCACTTATATGACATTAAATTTTGATTATTTTCATTACTTTCTGTGTTTGTCAATAAACTAACGCATTTATTCCTTATGAAGATTTTTGGTATAATTCAGGCACTTAGAATTTATTGACCATCTATTAGAAATAAGGAATCCCACTTCTCAGGGCATGTGACGTGAACAGGAGATATATGTGACATTTACTCTCAAGCATTTATAACTAGGCCCATTTTTTGTCAGTTGTCAAATAATTAGATTTATAAACACAAAAATTCCAGAGGAGGTCTATGTATATTACTCTAGTTATTTTAAATGTTTTAGAAACAAGCTACTGAAAGCCAAATAAGGTTTACTAAAAAAACACTGCATCTAATATATACCCGTATAATAGAACACGTGCTTATTCCCAAAATATCCAGTTTTACTGAAGAAAAGAGCTTCTATTGAGATAAGTTGCTTTAATATTATCAGGATTTATGTGGACAACCTTTGAATATATGTTTTATAAACATTTCAAAGAAACCAAAGAGGTAACATGCCCCTGACCAGAGAATGCTCTAAAACAAGGAAAAGAATATATATATATATATGATATATAATATATAAACACACCACATTTTACTACTAGTTTATTATTTATATCATATATGTATATATATTTAGGATATATAGTATTCTTGTTTATTGATTAAAGTGGTAATGGTATTTCTAGTTAGAAAGAGCCAAAAATATGATGGTCCTGGTTTTTTTCATCAACAGAAGAATGTTCCCCTTCATAAAGCCCTTAATAACTTCAGCTGTGTGAATGTGTGTGTATATTATATATATATTATATGTATATTATATATACACATATACTGTATGTAATGTATAATACATAGATATGAAAGATAGCAACAAAGATTCAAATAAAGAAAGATAATTTATCTTCTATTAAAGTAGGGATNAGCCTTGGATTTCTGAAAGTATGGAGAAATCACTTGGAAGCACAATTCAACAAATATTTTTTCATAACCTTTTATGGAAATATGATCTACATACAGAAAACTTGACATATCCTCAATGCACATTGTACAACATACAATTCTCCTGTCATCAAGGTTGATGAATTTTAATACACTGAACACATCTGGGAAACTGGCACCAAAATCAAGGAATAGAACATAACTCAGAAAACAGACTTCACCTATGCACCCTCCATGCGCTACCCTACAAGGCTAACCCTGCCCTGACTTCCGACAGCCCAGATTGGTTGAGTATGCCTTGGTACTTCATCTGAATGAACGCACATGGTTTGGTAGTCTCTTATGTCTGGGTTTCTCCCCTCAGTATTATTATGGTGAGATTCACTCCGATTGCTCCATGTAGTTGTACATTATTTCCCTTAATGTTTGTGTCACGCTCTGTAAATATAACTTGATTTATTTATTTATACACTGTAAATAGGCCTTTGTGTAGTTTCATTTCTTTGAGTATTATGAATAAAGCTAATATAGATACTGTTACAAAATCTGTGTGTGTGTGTGTGTGTGTGTGTGTGTGTGTGTGTGTGTGTGTGAAAATATGTTTGTTGGTTTGTTTCCCTGTCCAGTCAATGTATGCCCAGGAATGGAATTGCTGGGGCTTGAGGGTGTGCCAGCAACCCTAGAAAGCTCACATGTGGATTCTAAGATTTTTTCTTTAGATTCTTTTGGATTATACTTAGCACACAATCATAAGGGTATAATCTGTGAATAATGACAGTTTTAAACACTTTTTTTCCAATTCTTATGCTTTCTACTTTCTCTTTTTGTCTTTATCACAGTGGCTAGCACCTTGATTCCATTAGGAGGCATGGGGAACTGATACTCTCAATCTTATCAAATATGGCATGGGGTCAGGATGAGTTGCAGCCTTAGTGAAAATTCAGCTACCTCTGGTTTGCACTGTTCTCTCCAGAATGTCACCCTCATAATTTATTTTAGATTTCAGGTGTACAACATAGTGATTAGACATTACCCTCTGAAGTGATTGCTGCAATAAGTCCCGTGCCCACTAACACCTTGCATAGTTATTNTGTCAGATGGTTGCTGGACTTACCATGATGATCACTTGTTAGGTATATAAATGTTGAACAACTATAGGGTACCCCTGAAACTCATATAATACTGTATGTTAGCTATATTTTTAATAAAAATCTTCTAAAAAATAAAGTCCTTCTCTGACAAAAATTCCCTTTCCCACAGGTTGGAGTCCCACAAAATAGTATGGCATTAGTTACTGACTGGATGAAGATGTACGAATAAACAGTGGGGCCCAGAAAAATCACAAGGTTGTTTGCAAAAAATTGGTCCACCTAAGAGGGATGGTGCTAATTAGTTCAGCTAATAAAGTTAACTCCTTCTTTATTTAGGAAGAAAGATGAATTGCCTGTTTGAAATAAGTGAATGAGACAGCAAACTTGTCTAGAAAAACAGGGACGCTAAGTGGGAAAGAAAGAAATATTTGGTATTTCCTAGAGTGTGTTAAGATCCTAAATGACTTTTTTTTTAAATTAAAGTTTATTGGGGAGATAATGGTTAGCAAAATTAGATAGGTTTCAAGTGTACAATTCTGTAATACATCATCTATATATCGCACTGTGTGTTCACCACCCAAAGTCAGTTCTCCTTCCATCACCTTCTATTTGACCCCTTTACCCTCATCTATCACCCCCTCCCCCCTTACCCTCTGGTAACCACTAAACTATTGTCTGTGTCTATGAGTTTTTCTTTCTTTATTTGTTTGTCTTGCTCCTTTGTTGCTTTCAGTTTTATATCCCACATATCAGCAAATGGCTTTTCATTCTCAGAACAAGTCCTATATCTTTATAGCGATTGTTCTTTTCCTAAGATATTTACTTGTCCTCAGAACTAAAGGAAGCTCACCAAGAGAAGCAGCCATACATAAGGGGACTCTAGTAGAATGATTACTGTAAGTAAATATGAAACTAGCTGCAACTTCGACAGGATATGGCACAATGAACAGATTCTCATCCTCGTCCTTGAGCACAAAGCTAACTGCAGGTTATATTGATGAAGGTATTGATTAATCAGCTGTTTGTTACCACCTGCGTTTAGAAAATCAAGACAAGGGCTGGGCAGGCTTTGCCACTGTTTGTCATAAACACTAAAAGAACAGGGAGTAAAAATACTGTGTTACATTGCTTCTTCTCAAAGCATAAGGCAATTTATAGTGAAATGAGGAAAAATTGAAAAACAGCTTGCCTGCCTAGAAACATATGGTGAAATTCAGTGCCACTATGTGAGTATATTAGTACTCTCTTCTGTGGCCTCATCTACTGACATGAGAATAACACACAATGTCCAGGCATGCGCTGTTGTCACACTCATTCTTGTCACTGTCTACCTTTGTGATACAGGCCTGTTCAGCGTGAGGCACTGAATGTCAGGAGAACCTTGATATGATCCTTCTCTCAGAGAGCAAAATTGGATATCTCCTGGACCTCAGTCATGCATTGACTAAACAAGTTTTGATGCCAAAACCTTTTTCACTTTTCCTGATTATATATAGATTTCTTCCAAATCTTCAATTTAAGCCTCTTCAACAGCCACAAAATGATGTCTGTAGAAGGTCTCATTAAAGAGGGATTCTCCTTTTCTTTGTAAAGAAAAATAAGCAGGGGACAATGTGTATTTGCCCAGAGATATATGGCATGCATATGAGAAACTGCTCACAAATTTCTGCTGGCAGTGCTTCCCCTGGTTTCTTGCCTTGTGCCAAATNTCCCCTTCATAAAGCCCTTAATAACTTCAGCTGTGTGAATGTGTGTGTATATTATATATATTATATGTATATTATATATACACATATACTGTATGTAATGTATAATACATAGATATGAAAGATAGCAACAAAGATTCAAATAAAGAAAGATAATTTATCTTCTATTAAAGTAGGGATAATTAAGATACAGTATACATTTACTTTTATTTGAGCTATGAGAAACATTTTGGTTATGGAACTTTTACCCAGATGAAAGTTTTTCACACTTTTCAGGTAAGACTATGACATTTACAGAGATGCCCAAGCATAATTTTTCTTTTAAATGTGACTTTCATGTCGATTTAGCATTAAGAAAAAAAAAACAAAAAAAAAAACAAAAACACTTTTCGTTCCTTGAAAAATCTTTTCGGAAATGATAAAACTGAACAAATCAGCAAATGTCTATGAATCTGGCTCCTTGACCTTTATCTTTGCTGCAGTTATTATAACGAGACATTCAAAGCAAAGGAGACACTTGGGATCTTCATTAATTCTTAAAATTTCCATTTGAAACCTGCAGACATGTTTATCTGTTTAAAACAAACTCCTCCAAGCATGCAAGCAGGAAGACACCTCTGCAAATATCACCACTTCCTTAACTAAGATACAAACCAACACACCAAAGGCAAACAAAACAAAGCAGTCCCTAAACATCAATTTGTCTGCAACATTCTCCTCTGCCATTGCTTGATTTATCTTTTGACTATCTTATTTCATCCTTTGCTCTCTAGTTGCTCCAACACTGCTGACTATGAGGACACTGTAAGTGAATCAAAACCCATTCACGTATGTAGCATGGCCAGAAAAGCATCCCTACTGTGGGCTTTTTTTCCAGTTAAACTAAAACATAACCATAAAAAGACTGAAAGTCACTCATGAATTTAAATGTTTTTCCGTGTGTTTGTTTGTTTTTAATTAAAGTTTATTGGAGTAGTGTCATTTGCAACAACATGGATAGATCTTGAGATTATTATGCTAAGCAAAATGAGTCAGACAGAAAAAG
>NW_017732530.1:34634-40466 GCF_001890085.2 Hipposideros armiger | reverse complement strand
AACAGTGACTCGGGGAGCATCAGAGGCATATGGAGAGAAGGCTGAGGTGTGTGGCTTTGAGGCCAGGGCTGGAGGACAGTCCCATTTTCCCTGTGAGTGGTTCTCTTCCAATGCAGCCAGCAGGCAGCTGCCATCTTCAATATCTTGAGCCCTCCCGCTATGTGTATGACCTCATCTGAATCTGATTGGCCTGATGAGCTCAGCTGCTCTGCTCTGCTGACTCCTTGAGACCCTGCCCCACCCAACTCACCCAACACCAGAGTACTTTCTCCAGAGGCAGAGTCTACATCAGCCTGGTAAACACAATGCTTTCCACTGTAGTGACTCCCTGATATCCTGCCTCATCAAACATGCATACTATATGAGGCTTTATTAGCAACTGAACTTTAAGGGAACTTTAAGGGAGCTGGCTTACTCCATGGCAGTAAGCCACAGGGTGTCCTGGGTTTTTGAAGAGCTACTACAGTATTGGCAGGAGACATACTCAGTTTGTAGCACAGCCTCTCGCATGTGCCTCCAGGTTTGGCACAGGAAGTAAACAACTATGGATCACTTTGTAGCTCCTACCAGGTAGTCCCTGGCTGGTCACAGGCAGTGGGTGACCTGGGCCTGCACTGAAGCCCCTTCAAAGAGGTCCCAGAAGCAACATAGTTGGAGGTTGGCTTCAGACCACAGCAGAGCACTGCTCAATTAGCCCCATAAGCAGCTCTCACAAAAGACAGTCTAACAGGCACCAGGGCTTGCTGGGGCGAATTCCATTTAGTGGGGTAAGCCCTCAGGACAGCAGCCTGTAAACTGTGGATGTGGCCAATCCCCACAGCAGTCAGCCTGAGGGTCAATCCCACCTACTGATGTGTCAATAACAATCAAGATTTGACTATTACATGAGGGCACAGACAATCCAAATAAGGGACACTCCTGCACCCAGAGCAGGTGACCAGGGAGCCTGTGCCAGGGCCCCACAGGTTACCTCCTACATAAGGCCACCCAGCCAAGACTGGGAGACATAAAAGATCTACATCATGAATAGAAACAAACACAGGGAGGCAGCCAAAATGAGGAAACAAAGAAACATGTCCCAAATAAAAGAACAGATGAAAACTCCAGATAAAAAAACTAAACAAAATGGAAGCAAGCAATCCACCAGAGACAGAAGTCAAAACAGTGTTTATAAGGATGATCAAGGAACTTAGTGAGAACTTCAAGCATAATATCTCTTAATGAGAGATAGCAAGCATAATAGAGGACATAGAAACCATACGANTGACTGCTCGGCTATTATTTGATAAAATGTACCAGTGAAGCTCTCTGGCTGGCCTTAGCTTTTCGTTGTTCTTTTCATGCAGGAGGATCCCATGTTTGGGGGATGATTTTAATTTCAAATTAACTTTCTTTCTTTGATACATTTATTCAGAGTTTTCATTTCTTCTTGAATGAATTTCGGTAATTTTTGTCTTTCTCAGACTTTGGGTTTATTAGACTCACTATTTGGTTGCAAGCCAACAAAAGCCTGCTGCTGCTTTATTAGAGCTCCACTCAGGTTGTAGCCCCAAAAGTCAAAGAAGAGAAGAAATTCTCCTAATAAGCAAAGCTTTGGTCATTCCATTTATGTGGACAGAAAGACAGAAGATCAGTGAATGAGTAGATACAGAATCATGAGCAGTTGCAAATGGCTTAGCAGGTTTGTCAGGAGACTGCAAGAAGAGAGAGAGAGAGAGAGAGAGAGAGAGAGAGAGAGAGGGAGAGAGGTCAAGGATGTCTGGGGAACATGTATGTTAATGGACTTATGGAAATGGGTATATTGTATGATCTTTGTAGTGAATGATGATGCCCAAAAGGCACTCACCAATGACAATGTCTAAACAACCAAAGAGACAGAATGTTTTGAGACAGAAATCAGACATCTGACATTAGACAGTCTCTATCACTGACGACTATAGAGCGGAAATAATGGGAGCATAAGTGGAATAGGCGAGGTGGCAGTGGTGGAAAGTATGGATAGGCCCAACAAAGCAGTCTCTAACTAAGGAAGACAACACTGTCATAGTACCATGCATAAATAGGTCGCCTGGCCTCTTGGTGGCAAGATAATTCCAGTGGAGTCCTTCCACACTTGAAGGACTAGAATTTTGGCTAGAATCAAAGCTAATTCCAGGTACAGTTCCTGCCTGTAGGGCCTCCGTTAGCACCATTATTTGCAGAATTATAAATTGATATGGGATTAAGATAGCCTCAGAACTTTAGAGCAAAGCAATGTATCAGTGTGCAGTTTATCGTATCAGCTGGTCCTCTGACACACACCCATGCACCCACATGCACACACCATCAGAAGCTGCTGGCCAAAGTGAGCAATGTCAATTTAACAGCTTATGGAAGTCACAATTAGTGTGCCAGTTCAGAGATAACGTCATCCAACGTAGAGCATTACCCTCCAGGATGCAATTATTCCCTAAATCAACAACCCTTACATGGTACCGTGCACCCCCAATTGTAGAATATATGGATATGAGAACTAAAGATTGGAGCAGAATTGAACCTGCTTTCTCTTACTTCCAGTGACCAACTTAGGGGTTTTGGGGTTATTTCTCCTTTCTAGCGTTAACAGCCTGAGTTACCTGAGAGAGAAGATTTTTACTAGGTTATGCAGCCAGAGTCCTATTAAACTTCCAGCTAAACTCAAGTAAATGCATCATGCACTCAGCAGGAGTAATTGATCTTGCTCATCAGAGGAGGTTGGAATGTTGCTATGCGATGAGGACAGAAAACAAGATGTTTGGCACCCATGTGATCCTCTGGGGTCTCCCTTGGTATTCCTTTACCCAATTTTGATGTTCATGCATAAGTATAGGAGGAGGCTGAGGCGGCAGGGTGACCAGGAGCTCAGGCCCCACAGGGAAGCCCTGCTGGGTCAACACACCAGGTAAGTCTCTAAGACAGTAAAATGCTTGTCAAAAGTGAGAGGAATCTAGAATTGGTGAAAAAAAGGAGATGACTGATTTCAGCCACAGCTTCAAGACCAGCTATCATGATGGGGTTGAAGTTAATACCACTAGACTTCCTGTTGCCAGTTATCCCAGGAAATGCAAACAACATGAACTCTAGAGGAAGAGTTTCCATCATTTATTATATAAAGTATGTGGAACAGAGAAGAACACAGGGTGGCCTGGAATGGCTGCTCTGGTGCACTATCACACTTTACCTTTTGGTTCCGAAGGTCTTTTTTACCTAGCCGCTGAGTGTTTTGGTGACTGGTACCTTTCTGCAGAGTTCCACTTTATACATTTTTCACAGTCAAAGAAAGCTGCCTATTGCTGTGGTCATGTAAATGTACGATCCCCTTCCTGAAAGCAGAAGTATTCTGAAGGGCTATCCCAGCCCAGGTGTCCATGGAATTAGCCCAGACCTCCAATGAAACTGCATCAGAGCTCAAATTCTCCCTTGGCTCAATGGTGTTAATATTGAGTACATGCCTCAACAAAATTCTTTCATGCAAACTTCTATCTCCAGGTCTGTTTCTTGGGAAATTCTATGTATAATAGGTGGACAACATGAGTTTTCATTCAGAAAACAAAACTTGAGCAAAATATAACCCTGTTCTAACCAATTAAACAGACAATAACAACTGCCTATTGTACACCAGAGAGGCGATTAGTGGAGTCACCCTGAAATAATCAACTTAAACATCACAATATGATGGTTCATAGGGTTAGTTACTCCAAAGTAAGGGGATTCTGTTACCATCATTTCCCTTCATAATATAACTCAATGATAGAGTTGGTCACGAGGACCATGGGAAAGAGCAAACAGAATGCTTTCATTTTCATTGCCACCACTGGAAAGAGGAAAAGTCATATTGTTTCTGTCTTGTGGAGAAGAGGGAGCAATATTTTAGGGGAATTGAAATTATAAATATACTTTAAGAAACAGAAACACTCAGGAATATGAGTTACCAAAAGTATTTTAAAATATAATAATACAAACAAATACACTTTTCTTTCTTCAATTTATTAAATAACAATCTGATGTCTCAGTAAGTACACAAAGCTTTTTCAGTTACTGAATCCTTTTAAGTGGCCCATTCCCTGCAAAAAGAAAAAAAAAANGACTTTTATAAACAATTTTGTCATACGCTGTCTCTGAAGACTGTTTCTTTAGATTTTGATCAACTAGTAATGGGATAGAGATTTCCTTGAATATCTGGAACAGAAAAAATTTTTAAATCTATAAATATATACATACAAACTCTCTGTCATTGCAGATTAGCTCTGTATTGGGACACTTCTTCAAAGCTTAGCCAGGCTTTATTTCCTGCTTTCACTCAGCCCAAAGATCAGCCAGAGGTGAAAAACTTAGGGTGTTCTGAAGTTTGTTTTTTGTTTATTTGTTTTTTTGTTTTTTAAATTTGAGCATGCATCCTACCCTAGGTTGTATATGGCTTTTTAAGTTCCTAGCACACAGAGGTGCTTTATCATGCCCTAATTCTCCAAAGACTCTCACTTTTCAGCTTTTTCCCCCAGGTTTTCGACATATTGATTGTTTGCTTCCATTGTTATCTTTGCCTCAAGCAGTAGCAGATTATTTCTTCTCTCACTATTTTTGAAGAATGCCCTGGACATAGGTACTTTTTTACCCTGAGACCTAAAACTTAGGTGAAATAAATGCAAATCCTCGCTGTGGTCCTTCAGGCAGCTTCCCAACAGGTCAAAACTGATGGATTCATTTCTTAGGGATCAAGGTCTGCTCTTCCTCCTTTGAAACTAGAGGCCCAGAGTCCTACACAGGGAAACAGAGGCTGCTGTCTTCAGGTTGCCAATATGCGAGCAGGACGGGAACAAAATAAATAAAAATGCTGCAAAGCTTGCCTAAGATTTTTAAGCCAACTAATTCTTGAGTCAGCACTTTTTGGTTGCTGTAAACCTTTGACTATTTTCCAAAGTTCTGACAAAATGGATTTTGATGGATTTTGCTTTTTTGGGGTGTGGGGGGTGTGGGGGGGGTATTTCTGAGGAGAAACAAGCTCTTGAAGCTACTAGCTTTGCCATTTCTCACTGATGTCACTAAAATACTTCCTCCTTTTTTTTTCCCCTCCCTCCAAGTTAAAAGCTTTTCTTCTAAAGCACTTCCACTAACTTATCTGGAAACACTGCGCAGAGCTGACATGAAATATCAGGGCTACAATCTTTCAGCTCTCTTTCCACCTTTATAGTATACTTTTGGAAATTTGAAATGGTCAATTCATCTCCTCTCAATTACGTTTGAATACACAGATTGTGTATACTGAACCAAATGACATAGACTTGAAAATGATACGGAAATTATATATAGAGAAATATACATACACATGTGCACACACACACACACCTACTATATATGACTAGCAACAGCAAAGAGAGATGAAACATGCTATATTACTAACTATGTTTGAAATGTTTCCTAATGAGGTGCTATTCTTAGTTGTTCTATTTATTGTTTGAAACTTGAGAAAAGTAGGGCATGAGAAGATTTAATTTATAGCACCTTCAGCAGTTCCAGCCAACTCTATTTAGCCTCAGAGTTCTGAAGGAGCTTTGACTGGCAAAACTCTAGTAATCAAAGAAGGAACTGAGAGCCATTCGTCCTTCCTTCCTCCATGGCCAAGTGATTGAGTTCAGTCTGCTGAGTCAAGGAAAAACACAAAACTGAAGACGCAAAAATTTTATGTTTCAATTTATTTGTGATTTTGCCGAAAATGAAAGAAAAGTTCACATTGACTTAGCTATCTCTCTGGAAACTTTAACAAAGAGAGGGGATTTATGTTTAATCAGGATTATACCTCAGTGAATTATCTGGGCT
>NW_017732530.1:30280-32544 GCF_001890085.2 Hipposideros armiger | reverse complement strand
CTAGTTTCTAATACTAGTAATAAAAAAGATACATACTCAGGAGATTTTGTTGTTGTTATTGTTAAAATTGACAGGAAAGTGTAAGAAAGGAAATGCAAAACAACACATTGGAAATTTCTGGCTTGGATGCCTGAGTGTATTATGATTTTTATAACTGAAACATTTTGGGGTAAAAGGAAAGGGTTTGGACATTTGAGGTGGAAGAGTATAACAGCATCTTTTAAATAAAGCAGAAGACTACATAGAAAGATGGAAATCAGTGTTAGAAATATGCCTTGAAGTATGATAATGGAATCTGTGAGAGCAAATATTCAACAGGAGGAAAATACACTATGAGAAGCAATTGTATTCCACAGGCTTGGTGGGCATTTTATGGCTGGTAAATGAAAACTAAAACAAACAAAATAAAAATGCATATGCAAAATGACTACCAAAAAATATTAGACCAATATGTGATCAAGGAGGTATAATTAAATTAAAAAAACCGTTTTGTGAAAACCAAGAGAACATAAGTTAGAGTTTATCAACAGTATCAAATCATACAGTGAAGTCAAAAGGAATTCTTACGTTAAAAAAAAAATAGGCCTTACAAAAACATTTATTCTAAATACACAGCTTCATTCTGAAAGTGGTAGTGCTGCTCTGATGAAAAAGGCTACAAAGAAGTATGTATAAGGTACTTTTTAACTTCTTCTGTGAAGGTACACAGAATTTAAAAAGTGCCGCTGAACAAAATTTTCACCATAATCCCTGGGAATGTTAATATAATGATTATGTTACTTTATGTGACCACAGGGACTTGGCAAGTGTAATTAAGTGTATAAACAGTTGTCCTCACCATTGGAGTAATTACTCTGCCCTAACATAATCACACGAGCTTTTTAAAAACAGAGTATTTTCTTCAACCTATAGCAGAAGGGGAATTGAGAGGGACTTACAGGGTGAGACTAAACACACAGTTGCTGGCTCTGAGAAACAAAGGTGATGTGAGAAGGAATACAGGAGGTCTCCAGGAGTGGGAAGCAACACTCGGCTGACAGCAGACAGGAACATGAAACCTCTGACCGACAGCTGCACAGAACTGGATTCTGCCATTGACCTGCCGGACCCTGGAAGTGGACTTGAATCCAGAGCTTCTCGGTGAAAGTTAAGCCTAGTCAACACCTTGATTTTGTCTTTGTGATGTCCTGAACATAGAACCCAGCCGACCCCATCCACACTTCAGAACTACAGAACTGTGAGCTAATAAATGGGTACTGTTTGAAGCTACTGATTTGTGGTAATTCCTTCTGAAGCAATAAACAACTAATACACCTTGCTGAAAGAACAAAATTATCAAATTTGTGGAGTAGCTTCTCCATCAACACAAATATGATTTCTACAGAAGTAGACATGGCAGGTGATTCTCAGCCATGAATGATAAACCTGTTCCGGATGAGACCCATTAAAATCAGCACAAGTTGGTTTTAGCAGATGGGGTGCATCACATCTGGAACTATTGCTCTGAATGAGAATTTGTATTTATATATGCTTATGCATATCGACATTCAAAGCCTAAATTTTCATTCATTTTTCATATTCAAGATTGGAATAGTCCTCCTTTCTGGAATTTGACCTCCATTTACTTCTGATCCTTATTGTTTTCCATTATATTTTATACTAATTTGTTTAAGTAGAATACTGAACCTGAACCTGGATTTAAATTATAGCTTCAACTGTAGTAACCATGCACACTTGAAGTTAGTACAGTATTTGGTATCTTGATTGTAGATCAATTTGCTTATGTTAATTGAGAAAAATAATATATGATGCGAAGGATTGTTGAGCCAAATACATGAGGTGATGTATTTGAGATCACTTAATTTAGCATCTTATGCTTGAAGTATTCAATAATTATTAGTTGAACCTGAATCTTGCTGAAAATAAAGAAGTTGATTTAGTCATTTCTGTATATTCCACAGCATTTGTAATACTTTGTTATTCAAATCTAAGTTCAAGGATTTTTTGAAAGACTTTTTTTTCCTTTTTAACAACATGTTTGACAAAAATAATGTTCTTATAAAATGTTCATATAACAGGGGCTGGCTGAGTGGCTCAGTTGGTTAAAGAGTTCCCTTAAGAGGGCAAGCTCTGAGCAACAGGGCTGCTGGTTCGATTCCCACATGGGCCAGTGATGCTGCGCCTGAGCTGAGATGCTGCTGAGCTGCCAACAGGTGGCAGGATGGCTCAGCTGATGACAGCATGTGCTCCTAACAAAAAAACTG
>NW_017732530.1:20768-27834 GCF_001890085.2 Hipposideros armiger | reverse complement strand
GTAGACATTTAAATGTATACTCCTGCATGGAAACAAACCTCTGCTTTATCTTCATTCATTCTTTTTTTTTTTTACATATTTCTGTATCAATTTTATCCTATATTGATTGAATATTTCGGTAAGCTTTCTAAAATCCATTTTACAAAAAGAATGTTACAGAAATAAAGCCTACCATTACTTGTCTCAATATATACCAAGAAGGCAATTTGTCATAGTTTATTAGCAATGCAACTTTTAAGATGGAGTATGTGTCCTTATAAGACCACACAGCTAACTTCCTTTTGTAAGCATCAGGTTCCCTGAAGTCCTGCTTCTGTAGCCATAATACCTGTATCATTTAGTATATATTCCCAAGAAATGTACAATTGGTGCATGCATAGCTATCTGATCATATTATTGGTAGACAGAGGCTGTTCTGGACAGCAGAAGTTAGTGTGAATAATAACCACCACAGAGAATACCTATAGACAAACAGTGTAAACACTTTTTATATTATAATCTTTGCCTCTTTTTTTGAATCTGTAATCAAATACACTTCAGTTTACTCATCTCCTTACAGTTAGAAACTGCCTCCTTTTCTCAAGTTGTCAAAATGCAGGATAAATTTGGGCCGGCCGAGTGGCGCGTTGGTTAAGAACTGGCTTGGGATGGCAGAGGGCCCCGGTTTGGATTCCACATATGAGGGCCAGTGACACTGCCCTCTACAGCTAAGGTGATGAACAACAGCTCGACCTGGAGCTGGGTTGTCGTGAGTCGCCGGCAACGGGGTAGGCTGCGGCCCCTGCTGCAGTGGGTTGCCATAAGCTACCCTGTGTAGCCAGCAGCCAGCATGAGCGGCCAGCAGCCACAGTGAGCGGCCGTCCAGAGGCTGGTGACTGATCTGCCTCCTCCGGGAAGAGCGCAATGATGGTGGCAACTTGGGCCAGTGAAGCAACATCCTCCACAACTAGACTAAGAACAAAAGGACAGCAAGTTGTCTGTTCCCATTCCCCCGATTCCCCAGCACTGTTTCCCTCCCCTAATTCCCCAATAAAATCTTAAAAAAAAAGCAGGATAAATTTAAATTTCATCATCCTCCCTAACAGACAGGAAAACATAGGTGTATGAAAGCACTACTTCATGTTGCCGATATCTGACTAGTGAAATGGCAAGAGGACAAACAAGAATGGGTTCCATCTCTCTGAAACTAATGGAAGACTCACTTGACCCTATAAAAAGGCTTATTGTAATCAAACATGGGTACGACTCTAATTGTCTTTGCATTTAGAGCACTGATATGAAGCAAAAGATGAGCCCCATTTTCTACTCCAAGTTTCCTGATAAACTGGCTGTACAACTCCCATACTTCATGATATATAGGTGTTCTATGGTAAAAACATTGACGTGGAGGTGGTTCATGGTTCACTGAAGCTGATTTAATTAGTTACAGAATATGATTGTAGATTCAAGTCTAGGTCTTTCAAACTCAGTGGGATTTCACAATTTTGTAAAAGTATCATAGTGCTTTAATACCTGACAAATTAAATTGCCTAAATATAATTATGACAATTTGTCCAAAAGTTAAACAATTTTAATATATCTGCCATATCATTACTGCCCTTTAATGAATAAGTTTGATGGCATATACTACAATAATAAAACAAAAATGTGCTCAGTTTTAAGATTTTCTATCTAGACCATTAAAATTCTCATTTTTTAAAACGAGATGAATGACTTTAGCAGAATCTTTCTTTCCTTTTTAAAAGAGTGGAGTTGTGTTATTGCTCTTCATTTTAAATGATAGGCACTTTAGTAGGATACAGCATCATTTTGAAAAAGCTGCTGTCATTTTACTCTGCACATTTGGTCTGTATAAATGCTAACTTTAATGATGCAGCATTTCCTTTGTAAAATTATCTTTTATGGTGGATGAACTGGTCATTAATTTCACTGTAAAGACATAATTTGTACATTTTAATGTATTTTTCAACTAATCTCTGTGTGTGAGCATAACAGCTGGTAGCTCCTGAGAGAAGACAGGATAGTAAAAACCCTACCTCAGTTCCATAATTTCTTTGACTTCTTTCCACGATCACATAAAATAGAGCTTTAAAGTTTTATTTCTTTGTTATGCCAGTATCCTAGTTATTTTGTATACAATACACCCATGGAGTGGCATATGAGGTTACATTGGTGCAGCAATTATACCAGATTGTACAATAGTTTGTTAATGCTCTATTACTTTTCCATGCAAACAGCTAAAATGAAGCGCCTGGTACTCAATCACTTTAGCTATAGAGCTTTAATTTAATTTACTCTTTTTAAAAGTCTATTCATCTACATTTTTACTACAACTATTCCTCCCTTTTTTGTTGCTTTTTAATTTTTCTATCTCAGTTTCAATTGAATATTCCTGATCCCACTGGTTCATGAGTATATGAAAAAAAAAAGATATTATTTTTTTCTTCAGCAAAACAAAGAGTTGAAAATGCCTGTAAATTCTATAAATAGTATTTAAATAAGACCTTAAATACATATTGGAGCAAGAAATTAAAAATTGCAAATGCATGACAAATATCTAATAAAAACAAGTTAATTAAATGTAATACCTTCTAAAGAAAGTACATGCTGGATAAAATAAATTGGATTGCAAGATTTAAGACATTTAGAATAAGAATACTATTTCCTTTTTTCTTTTGTACTGTCTTTATTAGCAAAGCATGTGAGGTGCAAGTTATTTACTTAATGCAGTTTGGGAAAATATTACTTTCAATTATAAGTTCAATGTTTATTCACATGTCCCTTTATGGACTGAAAAGCATAAAACCAAAATAGTTCACACCAAGTTAGTGAAAAAACAAATACACATTGCCATCAGAGAAATACCAACAGGTGAATTCAAAGATACACAACTATCAACAGTTTAATCATACTGAGTGCTTAGGTTTCTTAACTCAATGGATCACATCAAATTGCATTGGCAAGTAACATTTCTGAGCAGAGTTGTAATACTAAAGAAAAGGCCATTCTTTTTTCAAGGATCAAGAGAAAACCATTGTTTTATTTGGTAGTCTAGAACATATTTGTGTTTCTTTTAATTAAAGCCCTTGATAATATAAAAATAATTTCAAGAGAAGTAAAAATGGGGAATTTGAAATCCAGTGATGAAACTTAGTCATCTTTCCCTCTGTTGCCTTTGGCTTTTGGCTGTTTGTGCCTACCTGACATAATAATAACTAGGATACTTATTCTTTTTTCTTTTTTTTAGTTTAAATAATTTTTTAATAAAAGAAAAATTAGTTATTTTTCAAGGTTTTAAAATTCATTAGCATACAATTTTCAGCATAGGTTCTTATAATTTTTNCATAATAATTATACCACTAATAATAATCATATGAAGTTGAGATTTTCAAGTTTCTTCAAGGGTGGTGAACTAGCCAGGCTGAGTCAGCCTCAAGTAAGCTCCACTCTTAAATGTGAAGCAGCCAGGATTCTGGGACATGACAACAAATGGTGAGAAGAAACTGGGGAGAAAACAGTGTAGTGAATGTGTTTGCCTTTTTGGCCGAAGGAAAGGTTAATTCCACATGGAGCATAAGGCAGGCAGAAGAATTCTTGGAGGACAAATTAGAATAAAAGACTCCATCTGCTTGGGAAAATCAATGCCTGCGCCTTGACAGCACAAAGAAGAAACATTAGCAAAAACTTTTATACCAGATAAATAACTCAGATATCTTGTCTGTTCAAGAGTTACAGAACACAGTTGGGTAACTGACTAGCTTCAGACATTAATCCCCATGTACTTCCCATTTCCAGTGCCAAAAGGGTTTCATACAATCAGGTACTAAAATAACAAGACATTCCAAGAGGCAGACTAATTTAAAATGAACGTACAAATGAAACAACAAAAATATCAAAAAGTAGAAGGGAAAACCTTGATTACAAATACCACTAGATATAGAAGTGCTAAAATAGAGGGATCGATACTACAATAAAATAAAGAAAATACACTATTAATGTGAAACAAGACAAGGAAATCATTTTACAAGTGGTCGTTTTTATATGGAAAAATACAGTAATTGAACAAATTAAAAGATGACATAAAAAGGAAAAAATATATATATAAGAAATGAATTCTGAGTTGTGTTGCAGGCTGCATTGCGTTAAACCTGGTACCCCAAAGTGTGACTGTGGGGAGATGCGATTAAGGTGAAAGGAGGCCTTTGGGGTGGGTCTTAACGTGACTGGNAAAAAAAAAAAAGTCAGTTTCACCAACAGTTGTTCAAAGTGCTTCCAGCTTTGTCTCACTGTCTAGTTCCAAAGCCAGTCCACCATGTTAAGTTTTTGTTACAGCAGCATGACACTCTCAACCCTAAAATATGTCTTACTTGATTATCACTGTGTATAAATATTACCCCAAAATTTAGCAGCTTAGAAAATAAATACTTATTCCTCCCAGTTCCTGTGGGTCAGAAATTCATGAGTGGCTTAGCAAAGATGGTTCTGACTTAGGATCTCATGAAGCTGCAGACAAGATGTCAGCCACGGCAGGAGGTGTCTGCAGACTTGGCTGCAGCTGATGAAACTACTTCCACAATTATTCACACACATGGCTATTGGCTAGATACCACAGTTGTTTGCTGGCTGTTTGAAGAAGGCCTCAATTTCTTACCTCATAGGCCTCCTCATGGAGCTGCTTGAGTGTCCTCATAATATGGCAACTGCCTTTCCCCAGAGAAAGTTATCTGAAGACAGAGAGAGAGAGAGAGAGAGAGAGAGAGAGAGAGAGAGAGAGAGAGAGAGAGAGAGAAAGGGAATGAGAATGTACCATTTATGACCTGGCCTTAGAAGTGATATACCATATCTTCTGCTGTGTTATGTTGATCACACAGATTATCCCAGAAATAATATGCAACGGGGCTACACAAGCGCCTGAGTATCAAGAGGTGGGAATTATATGGGCCGTCTTGGAGGCTGCTACCAGAAGCCCCTTGATGTTTTTGTCCCCTAGGAACAGGTGTGAACATTTATGGATTCTTACATGTTTTATAGCAAAATGAGCACTGGCAAATGCATACTATCAACATACTTTGTAGAGTTAGCTAATGTATTAATACCAAGTTCACCTTCCTTTCTGTTGTTAAGTGTCATAAAGTCTCTTCTTAATCCTTTCCTGAAGATCAGAAAGTAATTCTTGAAGACGAGGGGTTCTTCAAAACATATATTCATATAAATAAAAGTCTGGACTCAACATATTCAAGAACAAGTTGGTGGCCCAGCTACTGGTTGAATGCCTCCAGTTCTTCCTTACTTCAGCACAGTCCTTAGAAAACATGAAGTGTTTTGTTGTCATTATTCAGACTTTTGGTCTTATTTCCCTCCAGATCAGAGATAGTCTTGTTTTAGTCTTCTTTTGAAATATCTCCAGAATCTATTAGCCATTGCCTCCACCTACTGTCCTATTGAAAGCCAATGTCATTGATCACCTGAACTGTGCCTATAGCCTCCTATACCTACACCCTCTTTTCCTACGGCTATCAGGCCAATGTTTTGTTGTTGTTGTTGGCCTTTTTGTTTTGTGATTTTACATGTTACGTAACATGATATTTCTTCTCTGCTCACTATCTCACAGGCTGTGCTTATGATGTTTTTTAATGGTTTATATGTCCTTACACACACACACACACACACACACACACACACACACANGGACTCCCCAAAAGGACATGGGTCCATCTGGCCCCCTAAGAAATACTTCCAACATTATTGATTGTATTCCTCGGACTGTCTTTTTCTATCCCTGCGGCCATATTACAATTACCCAATTGTACTGTCTCATCCCTTCCCCTTCTCCTTCATCCCCACCCCCTCCCAACTAGCAATCCTCAGTTCTTCCTCTGTGTCTCTGAGACTATCTCCATCCACTTCTCCCATCCATTCAGTTCCTTAGAATCCACGTTAGGATACTTATTCTTGAATACATATCCTAGTTATTATTGTATCCCAGTTTCCCTGAGGTATGGCTGACTGGAAGCAGATTGATGTTGCTAAGAAGTATCACGACATTGTAGAAAACAGAATTCCATTTAAATCACAGAGCCCAAGCAGAAATTGACTCCACCACCAAAACAAGTGAAGAACACAGCATTCATCACCACAGCAAAGTGTGTATTTATCCGGAAATCATCTCAGACATAGCAGATGGTACACAGACACAGAATATACAGATAAAGGAAAAAAACACATTGCCCTTCTCATATAGTAAAGACATACAGAAGCGGATGTCCAGAGTATGAGATAACAAAAATATATGAAATGGATACACATAAAGACTTCTCCTTTTACTTATGCCATCTCTAAATTATTACCAATTACTTACCAGTTTTTTTTAAATGCAGTTAATTGCAAGAACCTATTTATTATTCACAATTTTATATGTATAAACTGACTATTTGGGGAAAAATGTTTTTAATGATTTTCTTTTCTTCAAAATTCAAGATACTCTCATTAAGGCATCCAGGTAAAATGATATATTTTGCACACCCCACGCCACTTCACCACTCTTGACCTCTTATTTTTAACAACTACCAATACCAAAAAGAAATAATATAAATTTAAAGAGCCAGTAGAGAAACCAGCCTACACTACCGTACAAATCACAGGGCAAGAGCAGGCTCTTTGTTGCCTCACCAACTGAGCAGTATCGGAATGGCATCAGCAGTACAGGAAAGCCCTGAAATTTCCTCCTGGACAAATGTTTATAGCGAGTAGGAATTGGTCATTGTAGGAGATAAAATATTTAGCTACGGATGGTAACTGTATTGATTGGGTAGAGATGAAACACAGACTGGATTCTGGCTACAGTAAGGGATTTCTCTTCAATCTCTTCAGATGTCTTGATTCCCAATAGGATGTCTAACATATTCATTGTGTTGCTATTTTAAGCCATCATTTTCCCTTAAAAAGCATCCTCAAACGTCACCACACTGTTACAAACCATTATTAAAAGTCAGTTTTGGGCCGGCAGAGTGGCGCATTGGTTAAGAGCTGGCTTGGGATGCCAGAGGGCCCTGGTTCGGATCCCACA
>NW_017732530.1:10962-13103 GCF_001890085.2 Hipposideros armiger | reverse complement strand
AAAAAAAATAAGTAAATATTAAGTTTTAGGTAGAATAGACACTGAAAGACCAATAACTGGGTTAAAGACAAAATCAAAGACTTAAAGAAAAATAACAGTGAAATGGGAATATTTGAAGAAATAATAGAGATAAAATTTTCAAAAAAAATATGGACACATAGAATGCCAAATTAGGGAATGGAGGAAAAGTTCTCAACAAAAGACATTTTAGTGAAATTTAAGACTTTCAAAGGCAATGAGAATATTTTAAAGCCTCCCAAGAGAAATTCTCATCACTTAGAAGCAATTAATTCCTCCTCACATATACAAATTAAAAACAAAATGTGTATGTCAACATTAATACTTTTAAATTGTAAACAAATTATCTTTATGACCTAGTTTAAAATAAGTGCTTCTTTTTTAAATATTAGAATATAGCTGACATACATTATTATATTAGTTTCAGGTTTACACCATAATTATTCAGCATTTATATACCCAAAGAAGTGATCACCATGATAAACCCAGCAACCATCTGACTCTATACTGTGTCATCACAATATTATTTACTATACCCTATGCTGTATATTACATCCCCATGACTTATTTGTTTAATACTTGAAAATCTGAACCTCTTATTCTCCTTCATCTTCCCCTCCTCTTTTTAGATTTTTCAATTACAGTTGACTTTCTCTAATATTTTATATTAATTTCAGGTGCAGCATAATGGTTTGATATTTATATAATTTATAAAGTGATCCCCCTGACTAGTACCCACCTGGCACTATACATAGCTGTTACCACATTATTGGCTATCATATTCCCTATGCTGTACTTTACATCCCCATTACTATTTTGTAACAATTAAATAAGTGTTTCTTAAAGAAAACACACCAAAAAATGATAAATAATGATATAAGTGATCATATTAATATTTTATAAAAACATGCCCTGAAAAGACAAGGCAAGAATAAGTGAAAATAATTGGAGTGCAAAATTGTATATCTACATTGGAATTGATTTTGACTTATCTATTCAAATTGGATATATATTATTTGAATAATATAAAATTGTAAATGTAGGTTAATAAATGGTATTATCAACTATTGTCAATTCCCCATGTTTCAAACATATATGTCTTATGGTATGAGGTTTTCTCGTCTAGGAATTTACTATAGAGGAACCCTTGTATGTATGTACCAAGAGGGATCTATGTACAAAGATATACTTAATAGTGCTGTTTATAAATAAAAAGCTAGGGATAATTCAGTTATGCATCAAAATTAGAATGGAATATGCATTGTGGTGTTTTCATTCCACAAAGGATGTACATCAGGAAAATAAATGAACTTTAATTTGATATAATAAATGAGTTTAAAAACCTGATATTAAATGAAAAAAAGTCACAGGAGAACATACATGTATGACTCCATTCAGGAAGACAAAATAGACAAATCTAAGCAACACATTTTTACAGGCTTGTAATTTGTGGCAAGACTATGAAGATTTGCAAGAGAATTGTTAACATGATAGTGGTTTTGTGTAGGAGGCAGGGTTATAGCCAGGGATGTAAATTGGAAAGAATATTCAAAGGACTTCAGTGGTTCTATTATATTTTAGGCTGAGTGGTGGGAAAATAATGCATCCTCTTTTGCATATGTATGTATCAGATGTTTTTTTTTAAATTGTTAAAAAAATAAACATGGTTAGCAAGGATAGTGTGTTATTTCAAAAAGAAACAGTGCTTTTGGAGGCCATGGATTGTACAATGTAATAAAAAAGGACAGTGCGGCAAGTGCATTAAGAAGGGATTGAATCATATAGTACCTTATGGAAAAAAATATAGAATTTATAGAAATTAGATTTTCCCCTAATCAAGGGGAGAGCAAGAAACTGATTTGCCGCTGTGCAGAGAACTTTTTTTTTGCCAGAGTAAATAGTGGAGAAGGAAAGACCAATTGGAAACTGTTGGCTGAGACTCATGTGGTTGTCACAGAGCTGGAGAGAAATAGACAGATTTGAAATACACATAGGACTTATAATTTATAGGACTTTATGATTGATTGCATCTAGTGGTTTAAGTAATGGTTAGTGTTAAACAATGTTTCTATGTCTTCAGATTGAGTGACCAGAGGAAAGACAATTTAATAATGTAGAGAACA
>NW_017732530.1:3823-5262 GCF_001890085.2 Hipposideros armiger | reverse complement strand
TGAAGATTTCCTATATAATGGACTATACTTGCTATAGATATGCTACAAAATACTAAGTTTGCTGGCTTCTGAAACAAAAGTGAAAACATGAAACAATTTATTTGATATCATTATATTTGCTGTTATTTAATCATGTAAAACACTGCAATATTTACAGCTAGAAATTCTATTTGTGCTTATCACCAAATCCTCCAATTTTACAGATGAGTCAACTGAAATAGATATTCACTTTTTCCTCTCTAATTGGATTGCAGAATGCATAATTCAAAGAATGCATTTAGATGTTTGATAAAAAGATTGTTCAACTAGAAATTAAGTGTAATAAAAAGTGTATTATGCAGTAAAATATGAGGATGATTTTTCATTAAATTGTGAGATCTCCCAAGGACATTATTATTCACCTCTAATTTCCAGCCTCATTGCAGTAACTTTTGTGAGATTTCTTTAATAATTATTTATGAAGTGATTAATTGAATGATGAGAACAGCTTTCAGATACCCTACAAAGGCATATTTCTACAGAAGTGAGATAAAAGCATTGTTATTTATTTTAGAAATACAATGGAATTTTAGAATAGCTTTAGACTCAAAGTGTGACAGTAGTATGAGAGTCTCTATATACTGCATATCTGATTTTTACTACTATTAATATCTCATAAACATTGTACATTTGTCACAATTACTGAAAAACTATGGATATCTTATTATTAACTCAAGTCCATTCTTTATTCAGATTTCCTATCTAATGTTTCTTTCTCTTCCAGGATCCTATTCAGGATATCACATTACATTTAGTCTTTATGTCTTTTTAGTCTTCTCTTAGCTGTGACAGTTTCTCAGACTTTTCTTGGCTTTCATAATCTTGACAGTTTTAAGGAGTACTGTATCAGTCTACTAGGAATGCCATAACAAAATGCCGTATACTGGGTGTCTTAAATAATAGAAATTTGTTTTCTCCCAGCTCTGAAGGCTTGAAGTCTGAGATCAGGTGCCAGCATGGTCAGGTCCTGATAAGGGTGCTCTTCCTGGCTTGTTGATGGGTGTTTTCTCACTGTGTCTTCACCTGGTGGAGACACAGAGATGTTCCTTCCTCTTCCTATAAGGCCACAGTCCCAATGGACCAGAGCCCCACCCTTAGGAACTTATTTAATCTTAATTACCTTTCAAAGACCCTATCTTGAGATATAATCACATTGGGGGTTTAGGCTTGAAAACATGAAATTTGGGAGAACAAAATTCAAACTACAGCAAGAATTGATCAAGTATTTTGTTTACCATCTCTTAATTGAGATCCCTTTGGTATTTTCCTCATTATTACATTGGGATCATATGTTGGGGGTCCGGAGAACACCAAGGTGAGGTGCTGTTCTCATCGTATCAGGTCAACGGTACACGCTATGGACACGATTTGCCAGTGTGGTTGTCAGCCTTGCTTACCTG
>NW_017732530.1:0-1038 GCF_001890085.2 Hipposideros armiger | reverse complement strand
TTAAAGATGGCCAACATTTACTTATGCAGTACAGTCCTCACCTATCAGATCTAGATTTGTATTCAACCAGTTGTATGGTCCCAAAGATGGATATAACCATCCTTATTGTTCCAGTTTCACTACCTGTAACTCTTTCTTTTGCTCATGTAAGCTCCAACATACTGACCTTCCTTAAGTTATTTCAAAACACCAAGGCCTTTTCAACTACTCTTTCTGTATGCTTCGTTTTCTCTACCGGGGGTATATTTACCTGTAACCTTGGCATAGCCATCTTGTTCTTATTCTTCCAGTCTTCATTAAAAGTTCAACCCCTTAATAAAACTTCTCCAACCACCAAATCAAAGAAGACATTCCTCAACCCTCCACCACTAGTTTTACTTACTCAAATATTCTATTTCTTTGGTTTCTTAGCACTCCTCCTACAATGAAACCATACATCCAATTGTTCCTTTATTTATTTATGGTATTTCTCTTATAGTAGCTGGAACTTCCAGAGGAAGTCATCCTCATGGAATACATAACAGATTGCTGTACCATCTCATGAACAATAATTGGTAAATTACCTAAAAGAAATAACTATCAATATTTTCTGAATGCAGAGTGGTTATATGATTGTCAATAATTTTAAATGTTGAAGTAAAATATCAGAACTTAAAAAAATAGTCATTAGAAATTGAAATCATATTGACAGTGGATTTCCAAATGCTAAAGGAAGCACTGTCAACACAATTCATTTGCTTTATGATTAAAATGAGCAGTTATTGAACTTACCCAAGGAAGTCTGGTTTTCTAAGTCAACAAGAAACAGATTTTAGTTACTGTTATAAAGTGTTTGTATAGTATAGACATGTTTGATCTATTGCATAGATGAAAAATAAGGGAACTTTATAATGCCCAGGTTACCCAGAATAATTTTAAGTAATAATCATCTCTATGTCATCAGCAAGAGTTATGTAGTGTCAAAAATAGGGCATTCAAAACATTCTATGTTTAAATCCCAGCACTATCAGTTTGTACCTGTATAAATGTGAACATGTT
>NW_017731468.1:3542886-3568575 GCF_001890085.2 Hipposideros armiger | reverse complement strand
GTATGTGCATATATGTGTATATACATATATGTGTGTGTGTGTGTGTGTGTGTGTGTGTATATATAATATACCGGTCTCTGTGCCCAGTTCCTGGCACAGAGCTCCTGAAACCCTTGTAATGTCCTCAATGATGAGAACACTAGGAGCATGTTCTAATATATTGGTCTTTGACCCCAATTCTTGACATAGGGCTCCTGAAACCCTTGTAATTTGTTGGGTGGTAGGAGTGGCTTTTGTTTCAAAGAGGGGACTTAGTGGGCTCCTGGATGAGGACTAGTCACCAGAAAGACCGAGCCATGATCAGAAGCTTGGACTGTTCAGCCCCACTCCCCATTCTCTTGAAAAGGTAGAAGGGTTGAAAATGGAGTTAATGATAGATCATGCCTTATATGATGAAGCATCCATAAAATGCCAGAACTCTCTGAGGTTTAGAGAGTTTCTGGGTTGGTAACACAGGGAGGTGCTGGGAGAGTGGTGCCCCAGACAGGGCATAGAAGCTCCGTGCTGCTTCCCACATATCTGGTCTATGTGTCGTTTCTGTCTGGATGCTCATCTACATCTTTTATCATCTCCTTTTATGATAAACTGGTAAATGTTTCCCTGAGTTCTGTGAGCTGCTCTAGCAAATTAATCAAACCCAAAGAGGGGGTCATTGGAACCTTCAATCTATAACCCATTGGTCAGAACCACAAGTGATAACTGAAGTGTATTTTTGGTGGGGGCAGGGGATTTGAGATCTTAGGGGACTGAACCCTTAACCTGTGGGATCTGATGCTATCTGGGAAGATAATGGCAGAACTGAGTTAAATTGTAGGACACCCAGCTGCTGCCACAGAGAATTGCTTCATGTGGGGAAAAGCCTCTGCAAATTTGGTGACTAGGAGTGAGTGTTTTGCAGTAAGTAGTAAAGGTGGCTCACAGGAGAGAAACGCAGTAGGGAAGAATTGTTTGTTTTCCCTATAGAGGAAGGAAAAACTGAGGTGTTTTTTCCTCTTTACAAATAACTTCTCAGGTCTTTCCTGTTCACAGTAATTTCTGACTTTATAGTCTAATAGCATTTAGTTTATCCTACGTACAGAACAAGTAATCATATTCTGCTTTATAAAGTCTTACGGTCTACTGAACTTTTACTAATTTCTTGTATTATTGTGTCTTCCACTTCCTTTCCCCAATAAAGCTAAAAAATGTAAACATCACATTAAAACATAAACAAAAACAAAAAATAGGGGTTTCTGATGCATTTTTGAGAACCCTAAACAAAGTCCTTTGCAATTGGGTGCTTGAAAAGAACCCATTAACAGATGATCTTTCCTTATAGCTCCCAATCCAGGGATCATTTAAGGAGAAGGAAATAAGCTCATTTCAATAAAGTTAGGATTTAGTGTGTTTTCAGGCACAGAATGTAGGAAGAATCAATATTTTTAATTTTCAGATCTTTTAATAAAAAGTTTTCTAAAAGGAAAACAAACCTAGGGCCAATAGTAGCATTGTACAATCACTATCATTTCTTAGTTTCTTGTGACTTGGAAAATAATGCTGTCCTCATGCTTTAAAATTCATGGCCATACGTATTAGGAGAACTTGCCTTAACTCTGGGCTTTCCACCAAAGATGACTTATTTAAAGTGACAGGAATACACCTATGATTTATTACTTTCCTTTATTCATGCCCATGTTAAGTTCTAAAGTTTGGAATGCACACATCTTAATTCCTCTTCTCATTTTGACATCTGTTTTACAAGTCTAACTGTAGAGATTTATTCTGTATTATTAAATTATAGTAGTTTATTAGTGCAGGCTGACTGTGAACTAATACTAATGCCAAACCTCAAAGAAAAGTCTTAGAATTTTATGCTCAGTTTATTGGCTTTTCGGGCACGCCACTAAATGTCCAAAATTTCAAGGATCTGCAATAAATTAAACATATGGTTTGAACTTTCAGGTGTGTTCCTAAGCACTTTTTTTCTCATCAAGTAAGTTTATGATTTGTGAAGACAGTTCAAGAACATGAATTGCACTTTTTTTTCCAAGGATTACATAAGAAGGAAAAAAAATGTTTATGGGCTGCTTTTCTGCTAGAGTTCTCATCAGCTGAAAAAGAACTGTCTTCTGTTTTAATACGAATTGCTTTTCTTTGAGCTATTGGGAAAAGTCATGACGTATTTTGTCTGTTTTTCAAAAGTCATTTATTTATATAAAGAACAAAAATAAATCAGTGATATATTGCCCATTTTGTTTGATAACTTTTTGCCATCTTTCATTGAGCTTCATAATTCCTCGTTCATAGAAGGACCTCTTTATTTGCGAAAAACTGAACAAGGTGCTGATGTACAGCCTCATCTGAATTGAATGATATATGATTGCGTGGTAACGCAAGGAGTTTTGAAGAAAGCGAAACAAGTGGAAACCTGACGGCGCAAGGTCAGGCGAGTATGGTGGGTGTGGCAACACAGTCCATCCAAGCTCCAATAATTTTTGAAGGGTGATCAAACTTGTGTGTGGTCTCGCGTTGTCGCGATGGACCACAACTCCTTTATAATTAACGAGTTCTGGACGTTTCTGGATGATGGATTCATTCAAACTGTCCAATTGCCAACAGTACACATTCGAATTGATTGTTTGGTTCCTTGATAAGAGCTTGAAAAACACGGCACCTTTAAAATGCCACCACACTGAGAGCATAACCTTCCTCTGATGAATGTCTGCTTTCGATGTCATTTGAGGTGAATCATCACGTCGGGAACAAGACTGTTTGCACACCACATTGTTGTAAACAATCCACTTCTCATCACCTGTTATCAGTTGCTTCAAAAAAGGATTTTCCTCCCGTTAAATGAGCATATTGCAGATGTTTATATGCACCATCAAATGAACGTCTTTGAGTTCATGCGGAACCCAAATATTGAGCTTGCTTATGTATCCCAGCTTCTTCAGGTGATCGTGAATGCTTGAATGATGGATGTTCAATGTTTCTGCAATCTCTCATGTTGTGTAACATGGGTTTGACTCGATCAATGCCTTCATTTTGTCATCATCCACCTCGGTGGGCCGCCTGGACTGAGGAGCATCGTTGAGATCAAAATCACCAGCACGGAATTTCGTGAACCACCGTTGGCACTGATTGTAGAGCATTGTCACCGTAAACTTGATGCAACTTTTCACAAGCTTGACTCGCGTTCTTCCCTTTATGGAAGTAAAACAGTAAAATATCACCAAAAAATGCACAGTTTGGTATTCCATCTTCACCTTGTTGTAAAATCTCCAAAACTCAACCAAAGCACTCAATTTTTTTTTTAAGAATGAAGCTAGAACTGTCAGCTGGCAAATGACATGGCAATAACATAGATGCGAATGACTCTAGTACTTCCAAAAATGAGCTAGTGCCATCTGTTGCAAACATGCATCATGACTTTTCCGACAATCCAATACTTTGTTTCCTTAGGAGTTTTGCCTGGGCCTCAACTTGTGACTAGTTCCTTAATGCTAGGCACTAGTGCCACGATTTGGGTCAATGTGTTTTGGTAGAATGTCATTTGACAAGTTATTTTTAGTCTATCAATGTTTCTGTAGTTAAAGGACTTTCATTGAATGGAAGGAAATTTGGTTTTATTGGTTGGCTCTAGTTGGAAGTCTGCCAAGGGGTAGGCTAGCCTGGCCTCTATCTTGGTGTCTGATGGAGGCCACCAGTAAAGGAAACCAGGCACCCATCATTACTGGCTCTCCCAGGCATCCCCCAGATGCTCTCTGAGGGACTGCATTTGTTCTAGAATGGTCTTGAGGGTTAAGACCTGCTCTGAGGTGGACTTGAAATCCTAAGGAGATCTGTTCTAGCTAGAGGGCTGTGTGCGCTCCTATGTCATTGGCCTGGCCTCTGAGGACTTCTCATTTTGAGGTGCACTTGCTGTTGAGGCTACCTAAGACTCAGCAGCTTGACTGACTATGCTGTAGTGTTAACAGCATATGTATATAGGTATTAACAGTTTATCAAATACTTTTAAAGTATATTGGAACTTCACAATACCGACAAGCTACAGAGGAAGGAATTCTATGCCCCACATCACAGTTAGGGGAAGTCAGTTGGTCAAGGTCACACAAGCACAGTGAGTGGGAGAGCTGGCTGTGGAACAGAGCTGGGTTTTTCAACCTCAGCACTACTGACATTTTGGGGTAGAGAAGTCTTGCTTACAGAGGACTGTCTTGTTGTGCATTGTGGGACGTTTGGCAGCATCCCTGGCCTCTACCCACTCCACGTCGGTTGTAAACTGCCCCTTGCCCCATGTTGTGACATCTAAAATGTCACCATATGTCTTCTGGGGACAAAATTGGCCCCCAATAGGAACCACTGATCTAGAATAGAGGCATTTCCCACTTTAAATCTAGGTCATTTTTCACACTGCTGGAGAAGTCCCACATTGGTTAGTCTCACACAGTGCAATATTCACAAAATTAGAGCCATGTACAACTCGGTGGAACCTATATATAATGAAAACTTTCTTTGGTGAGAGAAGTGACACTTCCACACTTAAACTGAACCCTTCCTTGTAGTGCAAGACTTAACATCAATTACCCATTTTCCACAAGAGTGATAAGGAGGGATCCCAAGCTGCTTTCTACAGCCCACCAGTTGTTCATTACATGGGATGTTCAATTTAATTTCCACCTAATTGAATATGCAGGGAATGTTTCATTGTAAAATGTGTTTTCTTATGTAAGGTGCCATGCTTGCCTTAAAGAAGTTAACAATCCACCAACTAAATAAAATAACCAAGGATCTGTGAAGTCTGGCTTAGATACCTGGTAATATGTTAGGCTCTATTTGATATTCAAGAGATGAAAAAGATGAGGTTCAACTGCTTTTAAGTATTTATTGAGCATCCATTATGTAAAAGACCCTGAACCAGGACCCAAAATGCATTTCATGGCAGCTGCCCTCCAGGGACTGGAACCCTCTCCAGACATCAGTGGGGTACCATTAAATTGTATTGTTAAAAGGATGAGTGTATGTGCTAGAAGCGTGAGAATGACAGAGAATTTGGTGAGTAGTAAAAAAAGTACCTGAGGATTTCAAAGTAACATGGAAACACACAAATCAAGTAAATGATAATCTCATACAGATTAGAAAATGAGTTTGTTGTCTTAAAGTAACTCAAAGCATTCGATTGCATATGTTGAGTCATATGTATTATTTCTTTTCCCGGCTTTATTGAGGTGAAATTGACATAACATTGTGTAAGTTGAAGGAGTACAATGTGCTGATTTGGTATAATATATTTCAAAATGATTACCACCTTAGTATTAGCTAACACCTGTGTCATGTCACATAATTATTATTTCTTTGTCACGTGTGTTATTTCTTAAAGCTGTATCTTTATCAAGTGTGGCAAGTCATATACATATTGCCTTAGACAGTGATAAGATTTACAGCCTGCCTGTGGAGGTTTAGTTGTTTTTCCATTGTCAATCTGCTTTAGAAGATTTTAGGGGAAAAAAAACCTACAACAGCCAGATCTTTTGGGACATGGAAAGACTAGCCAGAGCTAAACTCTTAATAAAGTCAGTGATTTTTATGAGGTATGAAGACTTTTTCTGGGAGCTGTGCCCATAGGGAAGATGGAAGGAAGAAAATCATATTTGAAAGCGTATTATCAAGTACATTTTGTCTCCCATATGTGAGATTTGTTTCAAAAAGGGAGTGACATAAAGGCAATAGATTGTCTAAGGGTAGATTTTTATTCAAAACAATTGTTTTTTCAGTGAGTTATAAAATTATGGGGCAAGAGAGAAATCTGGACCGTGACAAGGTTACACATTTGGTTGGACTAAGTTTATTCTGTCGGATTGTACGCTCAGGTTTTGTAAAACTGGGAGACAGAACACGGGAGTCATGGAGCTATGAGAAAGGGTGGTGGAATTAACATTTCTTATGCATGTACTGTGGTTTAGATGATTTAATGCATGTTAAGTAATTTACCATTGCCTAACCTTCTGAACTAGGTGGTATTAGCTCCATTGTACAGGAGAGAATGCAGAAAAGCTCAGAGATGCCACATAATTTGTGATTGAACTCGACCCCCTGTCTGTCTCATGATGAAGCCCGTTTTCTTTTCTGTAAGGGTAGAGTCATTAGCTTCAGGTTTATGTGTCCTGATCATTATAATAATGTATACCCAGGAGATGCCTTAGTTATACCAGTCCCTTTGCTATCCCCCTTTCCTGCTTCCAAAATAGTCAAGGGCCTCCAGTGAGCCAGTCCCAGGGTATGTGGGACAGGGGCAGCAGGAGACTGGACATCGGAGCTGTTTTCAAATGCCAGGTCTGCCATCTGCCACTTCATAGATCTGTGACATTGGATAAATTTCTTAACTACTCTCAACTTCGGTTTCTTTAAGTGTGAAACCTAGGCAATAATAGATATTATCCAGAGCTGTTGTGCAGATGAACTGGGGTATGTAAAGCATGTGGCCACAATGCCTGACATCTAGTAAACGTCCCGTCAGTGGGAGATATTGTTACCAGCAGAGGTTGGACATGGAGGAGAGAGCTGTCATTCTGGTTCCCCATCTGTCCCCATGGTGGTGCTCCCACTCCTTTAGCTTTCTCCACCTTGATTTTCCACTTTGCTCTGTAAATTGCAACTCTGGAGCAACCTGTTTATTTTTGAGGTATTCTTTTGGCGAATCTAATTGCATCTAGTATCATTCGAATCTTCTATGGCACATAACTTGACAGAGACTATGAGAAGAAAACTACTTCAAAAGAAACTGGAATCAATGAAAAATAGATTAACATGATTCCTAGTAGGTAGGAGAGGACAGGCCATAACCCTGGGTAGTTAAGTTGGTTCATAGCGAGCTAGTTTCTGAAAAGTGTCACTGCTATTGGTGACCAATGGGTCCCCACTGGACCATGAATGTCAGAGAGATTAAGCCTGTTCTTTCTTAAAGGTGTCAGTGCCTCCCTGAGATAAACATAGACATGACTAAACCTGGACCTCAGTCAATGTGGGAGGAATATAGAGTAAAAACCACAGTTCCCACCCTGGGAGGAAAAACTCAAGGAACAATCTCCCACAGTCACTCAAAGTTAGTGCCATCCTGTCATCCTAAAAGCCTGTCATCCTTGCTGCCTCCTGAGAGTCTCGACCCTCTCCGTAAGACAGCAGCTCCATACACATCTGAAATGAAGACATAGCACCAAGGAGAACGCAGCAGGCCAGCAGGTCTCTTGTTCCCCACATGCAATGGGGTTTTTTATTCAACCCTATAGGGCTTTCCAGGTGTGATGGAGGCCCGTGTCTCAGCCAGGAAGGAAAGACCAGTTAGAGGACTTAGAACTATGGTAATGAGGGTGCTAACTGAGCCAGGAAGTTTTCTCTAGGGTAATCGGAATTATTTAATGTTAAAAAGAGAATCTAGTCCCTACATGGATTCCAAAAGAGGAAAAAGTGAAGACTCCTAGAGGAGCCAGTGTGAAACGGGGAGAACAAGGGCTCTACACCAAACTGTCTGGATTCAGGTCTGGGCCCTACCACCTGTTAATTGAGGGCCCTGGAGCAAGTCATTGCTGCTCTCTAAGACCCAGTTTCTTCATCCATAAAATAAGGCTATTTCACGACCCTCCATTTCTATCTCTCAAAGTCCAGCCCATTCGTGAACATTGATTTCAGATGCCATCCCCTCATGAAGTCTTTTCCTGAGTTCCCCTTCTTGGCACTCTGCCCGTGCTTTATCTGTGCTGTGTACTCTTTGGCGCTTCTCCCACATCATAAACATAAATGTATTTTAATTCAGTATAAAGGGAATAAGATCTCTGAGAATGAGAGACTGAGTCTTATGCTCTTTTGCCGAATGCCTTAAATCGAATGCCTTCAAATAGCTGTTAACTGATTGAATGAGAACTCAAATGGAGCAGTTACCATGTACCAGGCGCTAGGCAAGATGGTTTACGCGGAGCATCTCATTTAATTCTCACCAAATTCTGTGACGGAGACACAATGGTTTTTGACATTGTTAGATGGGTAGACTTTGTTATCTGAAGGTTAGGTCATGCTGTTGTTAAGTACTAAGATTCAAACCAAATCAGTCTTAACCAATTTGGTGAATATGAGGAAATCAGGGTTAACATTTTGTCTTCACAACAATCCCATGAGGTAAATAGTAGTAGTATACCCATTTCATGGATAAGAAAGTGAAGGCACAGAGATCTTAAGCAATTTTCTTAGGATCACATAGCATGGAAGTAGTGAAAGTAGACTTCAAACTTAGGCAAGTTTTTTTTTTTTTTTAAATTCTTTACACCTGAACACATGTTTCTTCTGACAGCCTCTTAGGGAAGAAAACAGATACTGAGGCTTGTTGAGGTTATATGGGACAGCCCCGTATTGTTTACCATGGTGTTTGAAAAATTACACCCCTTCTATTTAAAGTATAGTTTCGTACATTCTATTTGGAATACATAAAACAGCATACAAATAGACCAATCCATGAATCTTCAGCAGCATTCAAATTTTTGTGAAAGATGTAAAGATTAAGGAACTAAATTAAAAAACAGAGCCTATCTTTATTTCTTGCCTTCACAAATGTGTGAGACATTTTTGGTTGGTCTGCTCTCCTCCTTTCTTCCAGGGCAATTGTTAAATGGTTAAAACATCATGACAAAATAACAAATCAACAATTCCTGCTTAATACCTTACTTTAACCCGTATCTGGATTCCATTCTCCCAAATGGAAACTTAAATGGCCCTCAAATGGTTAGGTGGACTCAGTTCCCATGGTTGAACTGGGGTGCTGTGGGTTGGGCAGAGTATGCAGGTTTTATAGTTACCCACCTTTCTGGGTGACCCTGGACAACTCTGCATTTCAGCTTCCTTGCCTGTAATACGATTAACAAGGTGGCTTCCCTCTTCTCCCTTCTGGCAAGACCAGAAATTGAATACTGAGTTCAGGTTGAGTATTTACACTTGTGATATTATAATTGTCACTGAGATCAATGCTATGAAGAAGAGTTTGTAGTTTTAGGAGAGTATAAAACATGGCCATTTTGGCCTAGTATGGGAGGTCATGAGAAATCATCAATCTTTTTCGTCTAGTCTGTCTTCCTTGGGCTCCATCCATTTCTCTCGATCTGTTCTTCCTCTTCATATGGATGTTCTGTTTGGGTTCTCTTTTCTGGACACTGCCTCTCAAAACATCTACCTTATTTCATTTCATTCATTAAAGCTCACAGCCCTGATCCCTACTCCCAACTCAGACTCCCATATGGCACAGGAAGAACGTTCTAGTTCCTGCTTCTTGGAGAAGGAGAAACTGGATTCCCTCTACTCCTGCAGTACTTTTTACCATACTACTTGGCAGAGTTCCTAACCTATGGATACTATTAATAATCTTCTTATTTTCATATTGCATTAGCCATACAAACACCTTCGCATGCCTGAGGCCTTGTCTACATGCAGATTTTGGTTAATTCAGTAAAAAAACTGGCTTGACCTATCCATTTTCACATCGACTCAATAAGATGTTTTATTGAATGGACTGAATCTGCAAATTTTAGGTATGAGTACACAGAACATCAGAACCCAGCGGGTCATATTTAGATATAAAGCTGAGTGTACTTTCTTTTTCCTGTAGTAAAAAACACTTAATATAAAATGGCTATGATGGTAAATTTTAAGTGTACAGCTCAGTAGGGTTTAATATGAGTATTCACATTATTGTGAAAAAGATCTTCAGAACTTCTTAATCTTGTAAAACAAACTCTACACCCATTAAACAACAACTCTTTCTCCCCTACCTCCAGCCCCTGATAACCACCAATCTACTTTCGGTTTCTATGAGTTTGACTACTGTAGATATCTCATAAGTAGAACCATGTAGCCTTTTCGTGACTAGCTTCTTTAGCATTATGTCCTCAAGGTTCATCCACATTGTAGCATATGACAGGATTTCCTTCTTTTTTAAGGCTGAATAATATCCCATCCTATGCATATACCATATTTTTCTTATTTCATTCATCTGTCAATGGACATTTGTGTTGCTTCCACCTCTTAGCTGTTTTGAAGAGCGCTGCTACGAACATGGATGCACAAATCTCTCTTGAGACCCTGCTTTCAATTCTTTTGGATGTATACTCAAAAGTGGGATTGCTGGATCATATGGTAGTTCTATTTTTAATTTTTGGAGGACTTTCCATACTGTTTCCCATAGTGGTTGCCCCATTTTACATTTCCACTAACAGGACACAGAAAAGGGTTCCCCTTTCTCCACATCCTTATCCTCACCAACCCTTTTTTTTTTTTTTGGTGGATAGTGGCCATCCTAATAGGCATCAGGTAATCTCTGCCTCTCTCTTTTTGTCTTGAGAATGGAATCAGAGTTGTGGGGAATTTTATCTTTACTATTAAAAGCTTTAATAAGGGGCCGGCCAAGTGGCGTGCTGGTTAGGAGCTAGCTTGGAACGACAGCTCTGAGCAGCAGGGCCCTGGTTTGGATCCCACATGGGGGTCAGTGACACTGCACCCTCTACAGCTAAGACAGTGAACAAAAGCTCGACCTGGAGCTGGGCTGCTGTGAATCACCGGTGATGGCGTAGGCTGCAGCCCCTGCTGCAGTGGGCTGCCATAAGCTACCATGTGTGGCCGGCAGCCAGCGTGACCAGCCAGCAGCCAGTGTGAGCTGCCAAGAGCCGTCGTGAGCGGCCGTCCAGAGGCCGGTGACCAATCTGCCTCACCTGGGAAGAGCGCAATGATAATACCAACATGGGCCAGTGAAGTGACGTCCTCCACAACTAGACTGAAGAACAAAACAACAGCAACTTGTCTGTTCCTCTTCCCCCAATTCCCCAACACTGTTCCCCTCCTCCAGTTCTCCAATAAAAAATCTAAAAAAAAAAAAAAAAAAGCTTTAATAACCTATTCTGGGAGATATGTAACATAGTAACATATTAGAGAGATGGTCTCTCTCTACCCTTTAGGGGCCTCTAATCTAATAAAAGAATGACCCAGATATCCTCACTGCTCCATCAACTGCATTTACCCTGTTGCTTGCATATGATATAAAAATTCTGTGAGTGGAAATGCTTAGAATTTACATGTTTAGGCAGAGTGAATCCTACAACAGTCACTTCTAATATGTCAGAGTGAGAAAAGATGGATTGTGATAACTCTAAAAACATTACTTAAAAAGCCTCATTAATTGGTGGTGTGAGGCTAGGAATGGATGGCTGGAATAGGGTCAGGAGGAGGATGTAATTCCAGGGTGGGCAGTCCCTGAGAGAACCCTGGAGGCAAGAGTGAAATGATCACATCACAGAAGAGCAAATTTGTCTGGAAGATGTAGAGGAGCTGACTTGATGAACGAATGAAAAAAGGAAGTAAAGATTCAAGTCATGTGGTAAAAAGCTTTGGGAATTTATTACCTTGTTCATATCTCCATTTCAATGGGAAACTACTATAACCCTTAAGGAGTGGTGGCAGGGGGAAAAAAAATCCCCTTTTATCTAAATGTTGAGGTTTGATCAAAGAGCTGATGGACATTTCACTGATTCATAGGTGAGAGATGGTCAAGGCTTGGTCTAGGGAGCTTTCTCTAGGAGAGGGAGGGACAGGATATGCAGGGTGATGTTTCTTCCTGTTCTGTTCACTTTCTGCTTTTGATCTTAGCAGTGTCCTTCACTTTGACTTTCTCATATTTCATCTTTTATTATTTGCAGTATCTCTGTCACAGGAAATAGAATAATTGTTCTAGAATGTTACCATCTGTTCTGCTATTCTTTTTTTTATAGGAATCGTAATGTTTCACCTTTAACATCTCCTGTTCTGATGTGAACATTGTAAATGTCCATGGCTCGCCTTGTAATTTTTTACTATTCTGCTATATACTTTTTGAGGGTTATGCATGCCTGTCATTTTTCACAAATGGCCTCTTTCAGCCTGTTAGACTTGGCCTTGGCTTGGGAGGAAGAACCCTGGTTTTGGTTTGGCAATGAATTCCTCTAAGAAAGACTTAGTTATGCAGCCAAGGAGTGTTCTTCCATTGCTCATCTCTCATAGTCCCTTCAATTTTAACTTCCATGAAACAGTATAGTTTCATTTCTTTCCATTTCTATGGAAGGCTGACAGTGATTCTTAACCAGATTCAACATTCCATTTTATCCCTATCATTGTTTAAGATGCTAGAATTTAATCAAAGCTGCACTCAGGAGAATTGCTGAAATTCTGCACACAAAAATCTGCTACTGATATCTATTGGGGTTTAAAGGAGAAATTGATAAATAACATTCCCCTCTTCTGTTTTCTATTTAAAATCTATTAAAGATACAGGAGTTAAAAAATGAAGAGAGATTATTATTTTTTCTTACCATTAAAGTTGATTCCAAAAGATACCTTGAGCTGTAGGCAAATGGGTTTCTTAATTTATTCCTTACTCCCCCAAGTGAAATTGGTTTGACTGCTCACAGGCTACCTTTCTCTCTCTCACAGCTACTTCTCCAATTATAGCAAGGACTTCCTGTTTCCACTTCTTGACTGACAGGAACTGCCCCTCTACGAGTATTTATTCCAGCACCTTCTTATACCACCTTCACCATAAATATAGACAAAATAAGGTTTACTCTAAATATTTATTCTAGTTTAACATGAAATGAAATATAGCAACTTACTAACACTTGATGCATTTCTGAGATGTTTTTTTTACCTTCTCAATACAGCCAACCCCTGTCCACTCTGAGGACACTAATCATTTAGGAAAATTTTAATTCTATGTAAGTTCTAAAGATGGGAAACTTGAATTACAGGCTGTATCTGGCTTTAATAAATGCTTTGTTGGTGAAGAGGGCAAAAATAATGTTTTAAAACTTTTTTTTTTTTTTTTAATTCTCTGTTCTGTAGTTCCCCAGCAGCCTTATTTACTCTCTAATGCCCTATAGCTAACAACTTCAGGTAAGACAATTAGAGAAGAGGTTAATATTTTTGAGACCACTTAAATTATTGAATCAGGTTATATATAAAGTGGATTGAGAAGAAGATAGGGACATGGAAGAAAGAATACCTCAGTTATAGACTACATAATGATTTGACTATCTTGTACATCTGAGTTGTATGAGTTAAATTTTTGACTCTGTTAAATGTATATGCAGATGGCAAAAATATGGTATTTCCTGTAAGAAGTCAGCAAAACTTAGGGGTATTATGTAAATGTTTCAAGCCAGGAGACTGTCTCATTTAGAAAATTATCTCGTCTACTTAGTACACAAAATGAAGCAAGTGGCCATGAAATATTGCAGCCCTTTTTAAGGCCAGCCAATAATTCTTTGCTCACCTAATATCTTATATCTGTATAATTCTTCACAATTTACAGAACACTTTCATCTGAGAAATCTCATTTTACCCCTTTCATGGTAGGGATCCCTGTGAGCCAGATGGGGATGCTTAGTAAGGGAGAAAGAAAGGCAGAGCACTAAAATCAATGTACCCCAATTTAGCCCAAGGTACCAAATTCAGGATTCTTTGGAAAAAACAATAATGCTGGGAAAAATATAAGGCAGCAGGAAAAGAGGAAGACTAAATACGAGATGGATTGACTTGATAAAAGAAGCCATAGGCATGAGTCTACAGGAGCTCAGCAGGGCCGTTGAGGACAGGACATTGTGGACGTCACTCATTCATAGGGTCACCAGGAGTCCTACTCAATACACGTAACACACACCAAATTTAGTAAAGAGTGTGGCAGGGACTTAACCTTATTTCTGACTCCAGGCCTAGCTTTAGCCCAGTGGGCTCTTCTCAGTTTCCTGTTGCCCACTTCTAGTCCAGTGGCATATACAGAAATGGAAAGGTGTCAATACAATGTGGTAAGGGTTTTGACAGTGGGAGTCACAGGGTTGTAGTGGGGTTTGGTGGTGGCGGCGGCATGTGAACAGGTTGAGCCAATAAAGGACAGGTGACCAGAATGCCCTGGGGCTTTCTGCCTGGCTGAATATATATCCTGGTAAGTTGATGTTCCTACAAAATACGGGGCCTGTTAATTTGAAAACACCACCTTTCTTATATATTAATCATTTAAAATTCACTTTTCAGTATCCTCCGTTTGCTGAGGTGTGATAAGTGCCCCTAAGTCTTGAGGCCCGTGTGGCTTTGTAGATGGAGGAGACCAGGGCTGCTGCAGCAGGAACATCTCTTAGGGTCCTTACTTAAGAGAACTGTGAAAACATGTCAAGTATAAAACCCAGGAGACATGTAAATGGAAAACATGCTATGTGGGAGTTGATTCAATCCAGTGGACAAGCCCAGTGTAGGTCCTTTAAAGGTGGGGTTCAGGGAGGTGTTTAGGAGAAGAAACGCCCAGGTTAAGACATAAAAGGCAAGTGGGAATTTGGCAGATTAGTATAGGTGGGTTGGATGGGTGTTGATTTCAGGTAGAAACCATAACGTGCAAAGAAAAAGTGAGAAGGGGGAAAAAAGTAACATTCATGTACTGAAGTACGCTAGTTTGCTGGACCATAGATTGTAAGAAGTTGAGGACTGTGTATCTGGAGGTATAAATGGGCCAGACTGAAAAAAAGCCCTGGTGGCTTGTTAGCCATGAAAAACACGAAAATGGCAAGAATCTACTCCTCCACAAAATGTGCTAGGTGCAAAAGGTTTTATAGGTTATTCAAAGCACAAATAGATTGTGCTGTATCTGTTTTTCCAGAACATAGTAAAAGAAGGACAGCTGTTTAAATTGTACAGGAATAGATGAACTTTGATATAAAAACCAGACAAGAACACTATAAAAATAAAGTTATAGGGCCATTTCATTTATGGACGTAGAGTCGTCTATGCAATATATTAAGATTTTTGTGTCTAAGTTTTTTAATGCATTATGATTAAATACAATTTTACTTCAAGAAAAGAGTGATTCAGCATCAGAAAATTTATTAATGTGGTTTTAATGAGTTTCAGGAATGACTTTGTCTCCTCAAACCTCCTTGCAGTCTAAACTATTTCATGTTGTGATTTTAGGCCTGTCTTTAGTTCTGGGGCAGTCTCATCAGTCATTTCTTCAAATAATTTCTCCCGTTTCTTTTACTTTTGTGGGCACTTCTACTTGTGTTTTTTATATCTTTTTTCTTTATTTTTTCTTTCTGTACCTATATCCTTTCTAATGTTTCTCGGAGAGTTCCTCAACCCAGCATTTCAGTTATGTCCCCCCAGGCTGAGCCAGCATCTCAGTCCACTGTGGGCTCATTAGCTCCAGTGCACAAAATGGAAGATCAGGTACCGCTATGGACTGGATGTTTGTGTCCCCCTCCCCCCAACTCATAGTTTGCAGACTTAATCTCCAAGGTGACAATATTTGGAGGTGGGGCCTTTAGCAGCTAATTCCGTTTAGATGAGGTCATAAAGGTAGAACCCCTGTGATGGGATTAGTGTCTTTATAAGAAGAAGAAAAGACTAGACTGCTCTCCCCACCATGTTGAGGACAAGATGAGCAGGCAGACATTTGGAAGCCAGGAAGAGAGCTCTCACCAGAACCCAACCATGCTGGCTCCCTGATCTCAAACTTCCAGCCTCCAGAACTGGGGGGAAATTAATGTCTGTTGTTTAGTTACCATCAGTATGGTATTCTGTTATAGCAGCCAAACCTGACTAGGACAGGCATGAAGAAATGCTAATGGAGTCTTCATGGTTTGGGTGGATAAGTCCCTTGAGAAGACATTAACTGCTATGCACCTGGTCCAGCAGGAATGATTAGGGTATGGCTAATGTAGTGTGAAGATCTTTTGCTTTAGAAAACTTTTTTTTTTTTTTTAAATTGCGGAATTGGGGGAGGGGACCAGCCAAGTTGTTGTTCCTCAATCTTAGTCTTGCAGGGCGCCAGTCGCCATGGCTGCCCGTCATAGCTCATGTCCTCTTAAGCTCAAAGTGCTGTGTTCAATCTTAGTAGAGAAAATTTTTAAACATTGCTTTGCAAATTCCTATAAAACTCATTTATAGAGTAGAACATACAACATTAGTGCAGTTAAGGAAAATAAATATGTAAATCCCCCAAATAAGGGAACACTAATATTTTTGAAAAGATGAGAAACAGAAGACTAAGCTATCTGAAGCAGAAAGAAATATTTATGGATATTAAAATGTAAATTCATGAAAAATGTACATCTCGAACTCCAGCACTTTATCAAATAGCTTGAGGAAAAACATATCATTTTTTATTTTGTCACTACTTTCACTTCATAACTTGTCAGTCTCATCAACCAAGCTGAGACAAATTCTCCTGAAAACTGTCAGGAACCTAAAGTCAGCATTCAGTGCCATCATTATCCTCTGCTAATTAAGTCGGACACATTTTCAAATAAGCCATGGATCATTTTAGTGCAAACTCTACTGAAATGCACCAAAGAGGAAAACAGGCAAAAGAAAAAAGTCAGCACATGGGTTAGCTACAATAATTAACAAGCAATCAGTAATACTATCAGCTCTTTTCAGTTAATTTTTGTCACCTTTGCCTTCTTTCCCCCTAAAAATTCCCTTGTTTTCTAATTTATGTTTCACTTCTAAATATCTTGCATTCTTTCCTTTTTTTTCCCTGTAGGTTTTTTTGGTAAGACCCCATCTGCTGTATATCTACTTTGTATTAATTTCAGGAAGCATTATTTAAAATATTAGTGTGCTTAGGTTGAATGAAGAGATAGAAGCGAATAATTGTTTTTATGCTAAATAACTGTGTAAATTAGGGTTAATTCTTGGTGCTACAAACAAAATGCCACGAAATGTTAACAAAAGTAGGAATTAGATGCTCACTGGGTATCTATATTAAGGAAAGGCTGGAACTGCATAGTCATGAAAATTAATATCCATAATTTTAATTCGAGTGGTAATTTTATTTTATTTTTCGAGTGGTAAGTTAAAAACATGCAGTTTGCATGTTTTTCTTCCCTAATAGAAAGTGAACTGTATAAGGTCAAAGACCTTGCCTTATTCATCTTCATATCACAGAATTTAAGAGAGTTCGTGCCACCTAGTAGAGGTTCAGTTAGTATATTTTAAATTAATTAGTGAATGAAGATGTGGACTTAACCTACAGGATCATGATTAACTATGATCTGCCAAAAGCTATTCTTGTGACATTGTTGTGTAAGGTTAGAAAATAGACTTTGATGTCAGATACCCTTGAGCTTAAATCCTGAGATTTCAGTTCAATACATGTATTATTTATCAATTGCTATATAACAGATCATTCCAAATCTTAGTGGCTTAAAGCAATATTTATTATTCCACAGTTTCCATGGGCCAGGAGTCCCAGTACAGCATAGCTGGATCCTCCGTCTGAGGGTCTCTCACAAGCTGCAATCAAGGTGTGAGCCTGGGTAGTGGTCATCTCAAGATTCAGCTGAGGGTGGCTTAGCTCCTACGCTCCCTCATTTGATTGTTGGTAGGATTCAGTCCCTTGAAGGCTGTTGGATTGAATGAATGCCTTGGTTGGTTGCTGGCTCTTGGCCAGAAGCCACTCTCAAATTCATGCCACATGGGGCTCTCTACGGGGCTGCTCCCATCATGGCATCTGGCTTCGTTGGAGTGAGCAAGCTTTAAGAACTCTGAAGAGAGTGCAGCAAATTAGAAATCAGCGTTTTGTAACCTAATCTCAGAAGTGACATCTCATCACTTTTGTTGAATTCTATTTGTTAGAAATCAGTTACTGGTAAATGTGAATACCAGAAGGCAGGGGTCCCTGGGGGCCATTTTAGATACAAGGCTTGTCTACCACAATAGCCATGAGGCCTTGGTAAGTTACTGACACTCTTTGCTCAGTTTTCTCATTTTAAAAGCAAAAATATTAATAGAACATACCTGTTGAGGTTGTTGTGATAAAAATAATGACAATGTGCACATCAGTGGCTTAGGAAAGGGCTCCACCCAGAGCAAAAGTCAGTGTGTGCTAACTATTAGTACTGTTCTTTTTTAGTTATGTCACCTCTTTGGCATGCAGATTCCTTATTTGTAAAGTGAGGATTACTTGATCTCTGAGTCCTTTTGTGATCCCTTTGTAATCAAACCTATTGATTTTCTAGCCTCTGGAATCTATAGACTTCATTTTTTTAACAGTCGAACGTGTTTTGGGCTCAATATTAGTGTTTTTTTCCTCATCCTTATAATATCATTATGATCACATTTTAAAAACCTGTTATACCCAAGGGAGCTATCCTGTTATCAATGTTTGAAGCAAGTCAAACAATGGGGCCCTGCCCTAAGAGTCAGGAGATGTTTTATGAATTCTAGCCCCCATTCTGCTTAAGAGATTGTAGAAAAGTTTTCAATATCTCTTGGCCTCAGTTTAACTCTTGGAAGTGTGGGGTGAGTTGGATTGGATGATCTCTAGTATGCCTTCTAGTTTTAACAGTCTTTGAATCTAATTTCCATTTGCTGCCTATATTGGCTTTTAACTTTTCTTCTCATGTATTTCATACTTATTTCTTTTGGGCCAAATTTCTAAGATTAGTTTTCAGGCTTTTTTTTTTTTTTAAAATAATATTCTTAACTTCACAAAGATCATAGGATTGATATTGAGCATACAGTAGTTATATATCTTTAGGAAGAACTATTAAAATGTAAAGAGAGAAATTACTGTGAGAATTAATAAACCTCCAGGCTATCCATAGAGGCCATTTCTATAAAATCAAAGAAAAATAAAGTCAGGGAAAAAATTACTCCCAATTGAGGAAAAATATTTTGGGGCCTTTAAATTGATTGGAATTCAAAGTAAAAAAATTTGATTTTTTTTTTTTCCTCTGCAATGGTCCAAGTCACGGGACGTTTTCCGAGTTCTCACTTGTGTCTTCTTAGAAATAGCTCTAGATGTACACAAGTTGCCACAATAAAATGAGGAAACTTGAATTAAAACAAACTAGACATTGTATAGCCAAAGAAATTCACTCTCTTCCAGTCATTTTTGTAGGATGCTTATACAGCTTCACTATCTTTGAAATTTTTTTTTCTGAAACTGCTTGCACAATCTGAGGGCAAATCCTTTTGGATCCGCTCATTGATGGAAACTCTATTGTCTATTTCCTGAAATCAAATTTGTACTCAGAAATATCATTTAAGAGCAAGCACAGTGGATTGAGTGGCTGATCAAGCTGGGTAATATTTTCTGGTGTATAAAACGAGGAATAACAAGATGAGAGTGGTTTCCTCTTGTATTAAAAACTTGCTCCAAAAGTAGTTCAAAAGCTAACCCCTCAAATTGTTTAGAATAAGAAGCCTACATGGAAGAAAAACTCATATATGTCTTTTGCTATGTTTTGAAAAAATACCAGTCTCACAGTTTACATGAAGTGTTACTTGATTTGAACCTGAACCATTTTGATGGTCAATTCAAATTCTGGTTCTGCCACTTCAGAACTGTGTGACATTAGGAAAGATAACATGGAATCCCTGCACATCATTTTCATGTATAATATGGGATAATATGTCACAGAGACATGATGTGTTAAGTGAGGAGATAAGTGAACATATCTCACAAACTCTAATGGGCAATCCTCAGGATAGTTATCAACATTTCTGGTGTTATTTTATACATAATTTCTTATCTAGATCTAATGAAACCACTGAAATACTAATGTGTACTATTTCAAAGATACTGATGATGGTGGGACAAATAGTGACATTTCTGGAATGCTCACTGCCTATCAAGCACTCTGCTAAGCTCTTATCATATTTAACTTAATCATCATGAATACTCTTGAGGTTCCATTTTGCAGTTGAGAAGACTAGCGTTTAGAGAGGTTAATTTTGCCCAAATTCTAAAACTAGCAAGTGACCAAGTGGAGATGTGGATCCAGATCCAAATGACCCCTGGACTGATTCTTTTAACTAAGCTGCTCCCATTTCTGGCGCCCAATATGAAGAGAAAACAAATGCACAAGGCCTTTTTGGTTGTATCCCACCAATAGTAGTGGTTTTCAATCTTGGTTGCACATGAGAATTACCTGGGAAGTTTTAGAAAAAAAAAAAATCCCAAAGTACAGGACATGCTTGAAATCTATTAAATCAAATTCCCTGAGGGTTGAATCCATATATTAGCATTAAAAACAAAACAAAACAAAAAAACACAGCTCCTTAGGTGATTCCGGCTTGCAGCCAACTTTGAGACTGTGTGTATTAAACGCTCAGCCCCTAAGTCTAGCAGAATGATTAAGATTTTGGGCTTGGCAGTAAGATGATTCCAATTCCTGTTTGGCTATTTACAAGTTATGTGACACGGGCAGGTTACTTCACTTCTGTAAACTTTGAAAATGATGCTAACATCGTATGTTTGTGGTGAAAGTTGAAATGTTCCCAGCACACTGCCTGTAACAATGGTTGTGTCGGGTAGTGGTTGGGCTTCATATCTCATTCGTGCACTGCACAGTTTTGGTTGCTTCATGAAATCTTTAGGTGTGCATTTTGCTGTCCCTGTGAAGTGGGAGGCTACTATTGGGCTTGAAAATCTCTTTCAAATCATTAATTTCATGTCATTTTTAAAGAGTAGTATGGGACTTGTATTTCTAGAAACGATTGAAAATATTTAGCAACAGAAGCAATAAAATACTTATCCTGGTAGTAACCCAGGCCACTTAGTAATGACAACCATTGATGCCTTGATTAGTTAATATCAGTGCCTGGAAATAACCATTTACATGCTTTTATAGATAGATTTTTTTTAATTTATGTACATATTGCCATTTCCCCTTAAAACTCGTTTACTTATGACAGGTCTAGGCATTGGGGTTGTTTGAATTAGTCTTTTAAGTGAGTGTTTAATGGAGATGAGTAATTGCTTACAGCTGCACATATTTGTAGGGATTTGTTTTTCTTTTAGCAGAGGACAAGATGATTTGCCAAACAACTTTGGAAAGTGTGGTTTTTGTTCCCATATGCTCGAGGGTGACTTTGCCTCTTGAATTGAAAACCCACTGAAGCTTCCTGCCCCCCATAAGACATCATGGTAGCAGGGGCACAGGCAGCCAATTTTATCCTTAGAGCATTTGTTTTTCCCCTTCAATAAAAAAGGCAATCACTATGGTTTCATTTTGAGTGAAATGTTTATAATCATGGATTTCATTCATGATTATAATCATGAATAGTTGATAGGTTTTCCAGGGTGGAGGATGGTGATTTCAAGGGATTGAGCTCTTCAACTTAACATGTGAAATATCTATTGAAGATGAGGTATTAGAATGAGATGCTGTACAGCTTGAAAATATAGACGTGGGCCTGAGGAATGCTGGGGTATGATGAGCCACTGGAAGTATTGTGTGATGATTTTATGAAGCGCCTGTGCATCATCTTCAGGTTTTATTGGAAGTTCTCAAAATATCAGTGTACAGAACCAATTCCATTGCCTGCTGATCATAAGGAAAAATATGAAGTGTATCCTCCAGATGCAGCAATGCAGTTCCTGATCCGGAAAGCTGGCAGATGAGGATTTGTTTCCATCAGTGCCCTTAGATTGACAGGTAGATATGAGGATTGACAGCTATCTACCTAGCTGCCCCTTGTCCTAATTTCTGTTGTGGTTTGGCAGAGGCATGGCTGACCTGGGACTAGGACACGGCAACAATGGCTCCTTGAGAATATGGTCCTTTGGTCTGATCAACGGCCAACTTGTTTCTGTTTTCCTCCCAGTGAAGACTGGAGTTTGAACTGCTGAAAAGTGGGCTTTGAGATCTTCCATTTAGAAACAGGGATTTAAGGGTCCTAGGTCTGCCATTTCCTGGTCATGTGATCTTGGATGATCTACTCAACCATCTCAGCCTCATATGTATAAAATGGAGGATAATATTTCCCTGTGTCAGCATTGTTGTGAGGCTGAAAATGGTCTTCAGTAGTTTGAAGAAACCACACACTGTAAAGTGCTGAACAAATGTGAACATTTTGCTTGTTCAGTTTTCTGGTGTATGCATGGCAAGCAAAGAAAAGGGGAGTGGGTAGGAGGAGTTTTTAATCAGAAATATTTCTACTCTTGGGCAGTAGCTCACTTCTCTATTATCCAAAACCTGGGCAGCCTGAGTTTAAGTCTTAAAAGTAAGCTGTCAGTGAATACATAAATCCCAAGTCGGTGTTCTCCTCCACACAGCTGGGCTTCCCTTAGGGAGGTGGCAGACAGAGCACAATAGTAAGAGGGGTGCAGCTGGAGTTCAGGTGACTGTGTTCAAGTGCCTATTGGGCCACATACAAGCTGTGTGATCTTGACCTTTCTGTCTCTTATTTACTTGTACAGGGTACTTGTAGGCTTAAACAAGCTATTCTGTCTAACATATTGAACAGCGGTTAGCATACATTAAATGCTATTATTCAAAAGAATTACTAAAAGAGATAGCATCTGGAGATATGATCTTATTATCTTGGTAATTAAATTGCAAAAGAGAGGCTGGCACTTGTCTCATATTTTTCATAATTCTTCCAAATGACATTTCACCTATAATTTGACTTTCTTAGGCATGTATAAATGGGTACAAACTTATACCTAATAATAGATATAATTTATTGAGTACCTAGTATGTGCCAGGAATTGTACATATATTTTTCTCCCACTTTGTAAAGCAGGCATTATTTTTATTCCCATTTTTATAGATGAGGCAACTAAGGTATCACAAAGTCAAATGCTTGACCAGGATCCTTAACCAGTGGCAGGGCCAGATCTAAACGTGCATCTGAGAATCTCCAAATCATGCCATTTATTCCACAGTTCTCTAAACATTCTTGCCCTCTGAGGATGCAGAAGCATCCTTTCACCCTTAAATGGTAATGAAAACCTATGTACTCACCTTATACCATGGATGTATTCCTGGAGTTGTGGGCAACTTGTGGTTTGTTTGTTTTTTGAAATTTTATTGGGGAACAGTGTATTTTTTCAGGACTCATCAGCTTTAAGTAAAGTAGTTGTCTTCAATCTAGTTGTGGAGGGTGCAGCTCCTTGGCCCATGTGGGGATCGAACTGGCAACCTTGGTGTTATGAGCCTGTGCTCTAACAACTTGAGCTACCCTACTGCCCCTAAATTGTTTTTATAAATCAAGTCACATTCCAAATTTACAAGGGATATTAATATTGAAACAAAATCCTGTCATAAATCTTTTTGAATTTTTAAAAATAAACTTAGATATTACTCAGAGTGAGGCTTAAGTATAGTTAGAACAACAGTATTAGCTAGGTTAATTATTATAACATACTAGCCCGTGACACCATATAATGGATTAGTTTTTATGAAAAGGAATACAGTTCTTTTGTGAAGTTGCTTTTGAAAAGGAGTGCTATCAATATGACAAACTGTCCAAGGAAGTTCAACTCTGTCATTCCAGCTACCTGTTCTAGCCACTAGAGGGTAGTGTTGCCATTGGAATGACACTGAAGACATTTTTAAAATTCTTCCAATTGAAAGAGAAAGCTGTGTGTGAAATGAAGACTATTGCTAAATTTACCATATATAAAATGATTTGATGAAACAATTTGATATGACAGGAGACACCACATGATCATAATTGGATTCTGTTATTGGCAAGGTACTTCCTGAAGGGAGTTTTTAAGGTCCTGTGCCTGTAGGTTACAGGGATGGTTAGTTACCTCAGGCTGTAAAACAATTGTGTGCTATTTGGGACTAACACCTTTCCTTCTTACTGTTCTACCCCAATTCCTGCTTCACTTTTCCAATTGCAAATTGTGGGCATGCTGAAAATTTCCAACGCGAATTACTTTCCCTTTCCTGCCAATTGTAATCATGACCACCACAGAAGTTGATTCCTTATTTAATAAGGTTCTTAAGAAATTCAGTTCTTGTCACAGATGTCATTCATCCTGCTTGTCCTCAGGTCCCTGGGAGGCATGTGGGGACTGCTGTTCTCGTGCCTTTTTACATAGACAGGAAGATAGAAGTCCTTGAGGTTTCAAGTCTCTCTCGTGTTTGACTGTGGAGCAGGAGCTAGATAGGGGGTGCATTTTGTCTAACTCAAAGTTGATTGAGTGATCTGCAATACGTAATGTGACTTCTTTAGGTATGTGACCTTCCTTACTTAGCCCTTTGTCCACCATGCTGCTCCTAGCAGTCCCTATACAGCCATTCGGCTAGAGTGATGGGTGAGTACCCAGGATGAGATTTTAAAGTAGTTTTTCCAAATTGCTTGTTCAAACTTTTATTTATCTTATGAAGCATGCCACATCATTTAAACAATGTATTTAAATACAGTTGGTATATAATAGTTATATTAGTTTCAGGTGTATAGTATAGTGACTTGACATTTTTTATACCCTACAATGTGATCAACCCACTAATTCTAGTTATCATCAGTCACCATACAAACTTATCACAATGTTATTGACTATATTCCCTTTCATTTTTTTTTTTTACCCATCCCATTACCCCCCCCTTCCCTTCTGGTAACCATCTCTTTGGTCTCTGATTCTATGAGTCTGTTTTTCTGTTTCTTTGTTTGTCTTATATTCCACATATATTGGGTCTTTGGAAAAGTCATGATGTATTTTGTCTGTTTTTCAAAGATTATTTATTTATATAAAGAACAAAGATCAATCAATGATATATTGCCCGTTTTGTTCAATAACCTTTTGCCATCTTCCAGTGAGCTTCATAATTCCTCATTCATAGAAGGACCTGTCTTTATTTGCGAAAAACTGAACAAGGTATTGATTTACAGCCTCATCTGAATTGAACGTTATACCATGCAAGTTCTGAAGAGAGCGAAACAAGTGGATGTCTGATGGCGCAAGGTCAGGCGAGTGTGGTGTGTGTGGCAACACATCCCATCCAAGCTCCAATAATTTTTGACGGGTGATCAACCTGGTGTGTGGTCTCGCATTGTCACGATGGAACGCAACTCCTTTACAATGAACAAGCTCTGGACATTTCTGGATGATGGATTCATTCAAACTGTCCAATTGCCGACAGTACACATTCGAATTGATTGTTTGGTTCCTTGGTAGGAGCTTGAAAAACACGACACCTTTAAAATCCCACCACACTGAGAGCATAACCTTCCTCTGATGAATGTCTGCTTTCGATGTCATTTGAGGTGAATCATCATGTTAAGACCAAGACCGTTTGCACACCACATTGTTGTAAACAATCCACTTCTCATCACCAGTTATCAGTTGCTTCAAAAAAGGATTGTTTTCCTCACGTTAAATAAGCATATTGCAGATGTTTATAGGAGCCGTCAAATGAACTTCTTTTAGTTCATGTGGAACCCAAATATTGAGCTTGCTTACATATCCCAGCTTCTTCAGGTGGTCATGAACGCTTAAATAATGGATGTTAAATGTTTCTGCAATCTCTCGTGTCGTGTAACATGGGTTTGACTCGATCAATGCCTTTATTTTGTCGTTGCCCACCTCAGTGGGCCTCCCGGACCGAGGAGCGTCATTGAGATCAAAATCACCAGCACGGAATTTCGTGAACCATCATTGACACTGATGTTCTTGTACAGCATTGTCATTGTAAACTTTATGCAACTGTTCACAAGCTTGACGCGCGTTCTTCCCTTTATGGAAGTAAAACAGTAAAATATGGCAAAAATGCACAGTTTGGTCTTCCATCTTCAACTTGTTGTGACCTTGGGAGAAGCAAAGTTCTGATTTCCGTACGATTTCATTCTTTTTTTTTTTTTTGCTGTATCATATTCCATCATATCTATATCTATATCTATATCTATATCTATATATAT
>NW_017731468.1:3488985-3542864 GCF_001890085.2 Hipposideros armiger | reverse complement strand
AGAATGAAGCTAGAACTGTCAGCTGTCAAATGACATAGCAATAACATAGATGTGAATGACTCTAGTACTTCCAAAAATGAACTAGTACCATCTGTTGCAAACATGCGTCATGACTTTTCCGAAGACCCAATAAGTGAAATCATATGATGTTTGTCTTTCTCTGACTTATTTCACTTAGCATAATGTCCTCGAGGTTCATCCATGTTGTTGCAAATGGTACGATTTCATTCTTTTTTTTTTTTTTTGCTGTATCATATTCCATCATATCTATATCTATATCTATATCTATATCTATATCTATATCTATATCTATATATATCCTTTATTCATCTATCAATGGACTCCTAGGTTGCTTCCTTATCTTGGCTGTTCTGCAGTGGACATAGGGGTGCATATATCTTTTCAAACTAGTGTTTTGGACTTTTTTTTATGGCCTAGGATATGATCTATCTTGATATATATTCTGTGAATACTTGAAAAGAATGTGTATTCTGCTGATTTATTCTGTAAATGTTTATTAGGTCCTGTGGGTTGATGGTGTTATTGAGGTCTATATTTTTGCTGATTTTCTAAGCAGTTTTATCAATGTTGAGAGTGGGGTGTTTAAATCTCCAGTTGTAATTGTGAATATGTATATTTTTTTTCTCTGTCAGTTTTTGCTTAACATTGTGCAGCTCTTGTTAGATGCATACATACAGGATTGCTATGTCTTCTTTGTGGATTGTCCTTTTTATCATTATATAATCTCTTTTTGTCTCTGCTAATTTTCCTTGCTCTGAAGTCTACCTGTTTGATATTAATATAGCTATTTCTGCTTTCCTTTGATTAATAATTGTATGACATATCCTTTTCACTTTCACTCTGCCTATGTTTTCATATTTAAAGTGAGGGTATTTTTTTGTAGATAGCATGTAATTCAATCATTTTTACAAAATCCAGGAGTTTAAAATCCATTGTATTCCTTCATACTAACAATGAAAGCTATGAAAAAAAATCCCTTTTGCAATTGCAACAGAAAGAACAAAATACATAGGAATAAACTTAGCAAAAGCTGTGAAGGACCTAAACACTGAAAACTACAAGACATTATTAGAAGACACAAAGAAATGGAAAGATATTCTGTGTTCATGGATTGGAAAAATCAACATAGTTAAAATGGCCATTTTATCCAAAGCAATATACAGATTTAATGCAGTCTCCATCAAAATCTCATTGGCATTTTTTAAAGAAATAGACAAAAATAAAATCATATTTGTATGGAACCACAAAAGACCCCAAATAGCCAAAGCAATCCTGAGAGAAAAGAACAAGGCTGGAGGTATCAACCCTCCCTGACTTCAAATTATACTACAAAGTGACAATAATCAAAACTGCATGACATTGTGAGAAAAATAGACACACAGATCAATGGAACAGAATTGAGAACCCAGAGATAAACCCAGATGTATATGGACAACTAATTTTTGACAAATGAGCCAAAAACATACAATGGAGAAAAGAAAGCCTCTTTAGTAAATGGTGCTGAGAAAATTGGAAAGCCACATGCAAAAGAATGAAACTAGATTTCTCTCTGTCACCATACACCAAAATTAACTCAAAATAGATCAAAGACCTAAATATAAGACCCAAAACAATAAAATACATAGACAAAAACATAGATATGAAACTTACAGACCTTGGTCTTAGGATTTTATGAATTTGAACTCAAGGGCAAGGGAAGTAGAAGTAAAAATAAATGAATGGGACTATATCAAACTAAAAAGCTTCTGAACAGCAAAAGAAACTATCACCAAAACAAAGAGGCAACCAACTGAATGGGAGAACATATTTGCAAACAATACCTCTGATGAGGGGCTAATAGCTAAAATATATAAACACTCATGCAGCTCAACAACAACAAAAACAATCCAATTAAAAAATAGGCAGAGGACCTGAACAGACACTTCTCCCAAGAAGACATACAAACAGCCAACAGATGTATGAACGGTGCTCAACTTCACTCGTTACTAGGGAAATGCAAATCAAAACCACAATGAGATACCACCCCACACCTGTTACAGTGGCTGTTATCAACAAGACAAGTACTAACAAGTGCTGGGAGGCTGTGGGGAAAAAAATGAACCCTCATACACTGCTGGTGGGAATGTAAATTGGCACAGCCACTATGGAAAACAGTATGGAAGTTCCTCAAAAAATAAGAATGGAACCATATGACCCAGCAATCTCTTTTCTGGGTCTCCACCCCCAAAATTTGAAAATACTTATTTGTAAAGATATGTGTACCTCTGTGTTCATTGCAGCACTATTCACAATGGCCAAGACATGGAAACAAACAAAGAATCCTTCAATAGATGATTGCATAAAGATGTGGTATATATGTACAATGGAATATTACTCAGCTATAAGAAAAATGAAATACTGCCATTTGTGACAACATGGACGTATCTTGAGATTATCATGTTAAGTGAAATAAGTCAGATAGAAAGTCGAAAACCATATGATTTTACTCATATGTAGGGTATAAAACTGAAAGCTACAAATAAAAACTCAGATACAGACAACAGTATGGTGGTTACTAGAGGGAAAGTGGGGAAGGAAGGAGGTAGAAAAGGGCAAAGAGAGTCAAATATATGCTGACAGAAGAAGACTTAACTCTGGGTGATGAACAAACAATGCAATATACAGATGGTTTATTATGGAATTGTGCACTTGAAACCTATACAATTTCATTAACCAATGTAACCCCAATAAATTTAATTTTAAAAAATCCACTCCAGTCTGTCTTTATAATTGATCTATTTAGACCATATATATTTAATATAACTTTTTATATGAGAGCTTAAATATGCCATTTTAAGTTTTGTTTTCTCTGTTTTTCATTTTTTCTGTTTTCTGCCTTTCTGTGGTTTACTTGAACAAGTTTTTAAAATTCTGAATTATCTATAGTGTTTCTGAGTGTCTGTCTTTTCTCTACCTATCAGTCTTTTTATGTGTGTTTCATATACACTGTCCAGGGATTTTAAATGTGTCTACTATTCCTGGCAGTGGAAGCATAGCCCTATTTTTATGAACAGCATTATTGAGATACATTTCACATGCCATACAATTCACCCATTTAAAGTGTACAATTCAATGGCTTTTAGTATATTCACAGAATTGTAATCATCACCAATATCAATTTTAAGACATCTTTCTCACCCCGAAAGGAAACCCCATACCCCTTGGCCACTACCCTTTAGCTACGCCCATCTCCTCCCAGCCCTAGGCAACCACTAATCTTCTTTGTTTCTATAGATTTGCCTATTCTAGATCTTTCATATAAGCAGAATCATAATATGCAACTCTTTACAACTGGCTTTTTTCACTTAACATGTTTTCAGGGTTCATCCGTGTTGTAGTATGTAATAGCAGGGTTCATCCGTGTTGTAGTATGTAATAGCATATATCAATATTTCACTTTATTGTCAAATAATCCATTGTATGGATATTATCACCACTCTACATAAAAAACATTTCGTAATCATATTTTAACTATAATTTTACAAAACAAAAATATAAAGTTACACTTGAGAAAGTTTAAGTTTTTGTTTTAGATTAGTAAGCCTAAATGCTTCAATTAGGTTTTAGTTACCTGTGACTTGCTCAGTCTGTTGCCTTCTGTCTGGTAGTGTCTCTGTCATAGGTATTTAATAAATGAATAACTTTCTGATCCAGTGGAAGGCACATGTCATAATATGAACTTCTGGGTATGGAGAGAAAAAAATACTTCAAGGGATGGCCGAGTGGCTCAGTTGGTTAAGAGCTCGCTCAAGAGTGCGAGCTCTGAGCAACAGCATTGCTGGTTCAATTCCTGGCCCGAGCTGAGCTGCTGCTGAGCTGCCAACAGGTGGCAGGATGGCTCAGCTAAAAAAAAACCAAAAACAAAACAGTACTTCATTCACTCCACACTTACTGAGGTTCTACTTCTCTACCAAGAGCATGCTCGATAGTGGGGAAACAAACGATAAAGACAGGTGCTTCCCCGAGAATGGCTCACAGTCCAGTTGGAAGGATGGACATTCAGTGTGATTTGTTCTTTGACTGGAATAAGCATACGGTGCTATGGGGATATAGAGTAGGGACACCAAACTGGGATGGCTTCCCAAGGAGATGTCAGCTGTGGGGCACGTTACTTGAAAGTATATGAGCTACCCAGAGGGGAAGAAAGACGATTGGCAAGAGGGAATTCCAGGGAGCATGCCCAGAGACACAAAGGAAAAGAGAATATGGTGAGTTTAGGGAAAGCTTTGCTGAGTCCAATAATCTTGATTGCTCTTTCTGTGTTGTCTTCCTTCTACTATTCAATAAACAGCTGATGGGATTCCATTTCACTAATATTTGTTGGGTGCTGTATATGTTGGTTACTGCAGGATACTCAAAGGAAGATAATGAAAAATTAAAAGATATGAGTTTAGACGTTAAGAACTGATGCCATGTCCCTTTAGCAAGAAAGAAAGGTGAAGTAATGCAGAGAACTTTGGGCTGTCAATAAAAGACCAGAGATCTATTTCTTTTGGCTCTTTTACTACCTGAGTGACATTGAGCAAGCAACTGAACCTTTCAGGATGATGTTTTTATTATAATGAAATTGGATTAGGTGCCCTTCATTCATCCCTAGCTGTGTTCAGAGGAGAACAAATAAGTTTGGGTTGATCTTGGAAGGCTTTATAGAAGAGGCTGGATTTGAGTTAGGCCTTGAAAGATAGATACATCAATGCAGCAGGCAGAGTACTCATCAGTGCTCTCTTCTTGACCCTACAGGACATCTTATGGTAAACAAACCTGGATGAAAACTCTCCAGAGGGAGAATTATTGGGTCAAGATCAAGCTGGCATTGCTCATAGTCAGTACTGGACTGCATGTGTTGCTGGGCCTGCTATACCCCATCTAGTGCTCATCTCTGTCTCTAAGGATGGCCAGTTCCATCTCTCCTGCCTGTGAACATCCTAAACCTTCTTTGAGACTTATCTCAGGATCTCCCTCCTTCGGAGATGAGCTTCTGAACCTTTACATTCCTAGAGATTTTATTTATGATACTTATATAGTTCATATAGCCCATAGAACACCTTATATTGCCCTGTTCTGTCTTAATTTTCTAATTTTATTTCGAGCTCCTGAAGAGTGCAGGCCATATCTTTTATCTATCAAAGCCATAGAAGGGACTTAAAAGAGTGTGTTTAGAGAGGTGGTCCTCTAGCTGGATTACCAGTATCACTTGGGAGCTTTTGAAAGACCTAGGTTCTTAGGTCTCATTTTGTATGTAATGAATCAAATTTTGTTCGTGTTGTGTATGGTGAGGGCAGAGTGGGTTAGATGGATGTGAGAGGAAGCTATGTTTTTATTTTTCAGACAGTAAAAGAGTTGTAGAACAAAGTGCCTCTTGATTATCTCTATATGCATGGCACCTATTATATACAGCTTACTTCCTGGTTCTTCATTCAACATAGGACCCTGAAGTTTCTATCACTTTTCGATGACCATGACTCAAATTCAGAAAAGAGGGATAATTCTGTATTCCGAGAATGGACAGAAAGCTCAGTTCTGTGCCATGCCATTCTCCTATAGAGCTTTCCTGCTTATGCTCTTAGAATTGTCCTCTGATGGGTCTTTAGAAGCCTGCTCTGTACATCGTAGGATGGAGACCTAGCATCCTGAGTTTTACTTTGTTCTTTTTATACGGAAGTTTAGGAGGACTATAATGGGCCTGGAGACTCAGTATATTATAATGCATACCCAATATGTGCTTTGCTAAATACATTTGATAAAGCCTAGAGTTATCTTAGAAAAGATAATGTACAACTAAAAAAGCCCAGCTGAAGAAAAGAACATTTTTTTCCCCCTGCTGAAAACTAAGGCATAATTTCAGCATTTGGTGTCAGGACTTACTCAGCAATAGAAATCAAACTTTTATAAAGAAATATTCCTGTTCCTTTGTAATTCTAGTGGAAAATTAATCATACAAAATATTATGGTGCCAAGAAAGCATTTGCCAAAGTGCAGATGCATGATTATGAAACATAACGTTTTCTAGGCAGTGTGTTTCCTTTTTGGAGCAGACTCCTTCATGACTAAAGTGATCATTACTCAATAGTGATGGGTGACAAAGGCTTCTATTTTCCTGTGTTTTAATCATTTCTTTGGAACTGATTGAAGCAGGAAACACGGGGGGAAAATAGCCGCTTGCTTCGCAGTGCACATTGCACAGTAAAGGGGACATTTGAGGGTCTCTCCCTCCTCCCTGTGTCAGGGCCAGACTGAAAACTAAACATTGAGATATTTGGTATACAACATTTCAACTGTCTGTCTAATGAAGTCAATTGTCACAGTGCTTAGAATGCTTTGGCACCATGTGAGGAGCAGGAGGAATGAAATCTCTAAAGGCTTTGTCTAATTCAGACTGTTGAGGATGGACTAACTTTATATGGTGCCCTAGAAGCTCAGTCCTAGAGCAGGGCCAGCCGTGGCACAGCCCCACTGGGAGCAGCTCATGTTGCAGCATTCGAGTGGCTTCCTTCCCACTCTGGGAAATTGTTCAACTGTTATCTTCTAAGACGTATTGAATTTTTCTGAACTATCCCATTGGGATCAATTCACAATTTGGTTCACTGAGCTATAATTGACATGTGACATTGTACAAGTTGAAGATGTACAACATGTTGATTTGATATACGTACATATTGCCAAATAGCTACCACCGTAGCATTAGCTAACATTACCTAGTTACCATTACTTTTTTGTGGCAAAAACATTTAAAATATCTTAGCAACTTTCAAGTATATAATACAGTATTATTAACTATAGTCTTCCTGTACATTAGATCCCCAGAACTTAAGGGTATTCATCCTGTAACTGGAAGTTTGTACCCTTTGACCAACATCTCTCCATTTCCTCTACCCCCAACCCCTGGTAACGACCTCTCTGCTCTGTTTCTGTGAATTTGGCTTTTTTAGATTGCACATGCAAGTGAGATCTTGCAGCGTTTATCTTTCTCTGACTTATTTCACTAGCTTAATGCCCTCTAGGTCCACCTGTGGTGTTGCAAATGGCAGGATTTCCTTCTTTCTCATGGCTGAATAATATTCCATTGTATGTGGATACCACATCTTTTTTTATCCATTCATCCTTTGCCAGACTCAGGTTGTTTCCATGTCTTGTTTGTTGTGAATAATGCTGCAGTGAACATGGAGGGCAGATCTCTCTTCAATATCCTGTTTTCATTTCCTTTGGGTAGATATCCAGGAGTAGGATTCCTGGATCATATGGTAGTTCTATTTTTAATTTTTCTGAGGCACAGCCATATCATTTTCCATAATGGCTATGCCAATTTACATTCCAATCAACAGTGTATAAAGGTTCCCTTTACTCTGTACCCTTGCCAACACTTACTGTCTCTTGTCTTTTTTATGATAGCCATTCTAGTAAGTGTGAGATGATATGTCTGTGTGGCTTTGATTTGCATTTTGATTAGTGATGTCAAGCACCTTTTCATACACCTGTTGGCCCTTTGTATGTCTTTGGAAAAATGTCTATTTGGTGTCTCTGTTCATTTTATAATTGGATTGTTTGTGCTTTTATTATTCAGTTATATGAATTCTTTACATATTCTGGATATTAACCCCTCATCAGATATATGATTGACAAATATTTTCGCCCATTATGTAGGTTGCCTTTCATTTTGTAGATTCTTTTGCTGTGCAAAATCTTTTTAGTTTGATGTAGTTCCACTTGTTAACTTTTGTTTTTGTTGCTTATGCTTTTGATATCATATCCAAAAAATAATTGCCCATGTTAAGAGTTTGTTTCCCTATGTTTGTTTCCTATAAGTTCTATGGATTCTGGTCTTATGTTTCAATCTGTAACCCATTTCAAGATTTTGAAAGGGTATAAGGCAGGGGCCCAATTTCTTCTGCATGTGGTTATCTAGTTTTCCCAGTACCATCTATTGAAGAAACTATTATTTTGCCATTGACATTGAGTATTCTTGGCTCTCTTGTCAAATATTAATTGACCATATATGTAAGAGTTCTTTAGTTCTTCTGATCCATGAACACAGGATATCTTTATATTTGTGTCATTCAGTTTCTTTCATCAAAATTTTCTAGTTTTCAGTGTAAGAAACCTTTAATCTACCTTGTTAAATTTATTCCTAAGTATTTTATTCTTTTGATGCTATTGTGAATGGGATTTTTTTTGTTTCTTTTTCAAATATTAGTGTATAGAAATACAACTGATTTCTGCATGTTGGTTGTGTATCCTGCAACTTGACTGAATTTGTTGATTAATTCTAACAGTTTTTTGGTGGAGCTTTGCAGATGACATCTGTTTTAAGATTTTCTATATAAAATATAATTTTACTTCTTCCTTTCTGATTTGGATGCCTTTTATTTCCTTTTCTTGCCTGATTGCTTTGGCTAGGATTTCCAATATTATATTGAATAAAAGTCATATGCGTGGACATGGTTGTCTTGTTCCTGATTTAGAGGAAAACTTTTCAACCTTTCAATATTGATTAGCTGTGGGCTTGTCATACTGCCTTTATTATATTGAGGTATGTTCCTTTTATATCGAATTTGTTGAGAGTTTTTATCATGAAAAGATGTTGTACTTTGTCAAAAGCTTTTTCTGCATCTATTAAGATGATCATCTAATATAATGAAAGGTAAAAATCAAAGTGGTGTATCACATTTATTTATTTGCATATGCTGAATCATCCTTGCATCCCAGGGATAAATTCCACTTGATCATGATGTATGATTTTTTTAATGTGCTGATGAATTCAGTTTGCTAATATTTTGTTTAGAACTTTTGCATTTATATGCATTAAGGGTATTGGCCTGTAGTTTTCTTTTTCTGTCAGTGTCCTTAGCTGGTTTTGCTATCAGGGTAATGATGGCCTCCTAAAATGAGTTTGTGAATATTTCTTCCTCTGCAATCTTTTGGAAGAGTTTGAGAAGGATAGGTTTTAATTCTTTAAACAGTCAGTAGAATTCACCAGTGAAGCCATCTGGTCCTGGACTTTTCTTTATTGGGAAGTTTTTAATTACTGATTCATTCTGCTTACTAATGGTCTGTTTAGATTTCCCATTTCTTCATGATTCAGACTTGGTAGGTTTTATGTTTCTAGGAACTTATTCATTTCTTTTAGATTATCCAATTTGTTGGCATCTAGTTGTTTGTAATAGTCTGTTATGATCCTTTGTATTTGTGCTGTATCAGTTGCAAAATCTTTCATTTCTGATTTTATTTATTTGAGTCTTCCCTCTTTTTCGTGGTCTAGCTAAAGATTTGTCAATTTTGTTTATTTTTCAAGAAAGCAATTCTTACTTTTGTTGATCTTTTCTATTTTTCTGGTCTCTATTTTATTTCTGATCTCTCTTTCCCTCCATCTGGTAACTTCCTCTAGGTTATAGTGTCCCAGCAGAAAGAAAGCATTTTAAAAAGATAGAACTGGTAGAAAGATCCTGGAGAAGGTTCTGTCTGGTTTGGCTCCAGTCAGAGACTAATCCCTGATGTAATTATGATACTTAGGGAAAAGGGAACTTCTGATGTGCCAGGTCTGATCTCATGTTCTTCCTTGGGGGTGAAGATGGGGTCAGCATCATCAGACTAGGAAAGATGTATAATAAGGCTTATGAAAAAGAAAGGGGTTATGGGAATATCTGTTTGTTTACCACAGGGCTACTTCTTGCCTTAATCTTGGCATTGGACCATGCCCCTGGGAGGTTCATGAACACTCCATTTTTCTCTTGGAAGAGTGGCCTGTATCTTACCATCTTTAGAAGCCTTGCTGCCTACCCCACAAAAGTCTCTCTCCCCTGGTATGAGCCATGTCTATGTCTGCTAATTGTTTTCTGTCTTACCCTCATTCTTCCTGAAATCAGAGCCTGAGGTAGAGGCTTATGTGCTACTTCTTTATTAAGGAATGCAATCTCAGGGAACAGGAGGGAAGAAAAATGGAAATGAGTCAGGAAAGGAAGGAAACATGGGTGTCAATTTCTCTGAATGTCTTGGCTATGCATATGTGGGCTCTGCAGCATGTTTCATCTCAGTATCAACAGGGAACCCTAGGCAGTAGGCAAGAAGTACTTGATGCAGGAGAGGCATTATATTTGGCTCCTAAAGTACAAAATGGTGCCCTCTCTGAGAGGTGAGAAGTAAGTCCAATCAGTCACAGAGGCTCCTTTAAGGTAATAACCAGGTACCCATTCTTGACTGCTCTTGAGGAGAAATCAGTCCTTTGGTCCAAGGCATGAAATTCCATGTCAGTAGAATAGACATTCTATAAGCCCTTGGATGGTGATACTGGCAGGCACTGTAGCAGGGAAGACAAGCCCATATCCAGAGTAGATATGGATTCTAGTTGGGTAAATTGCTGTCTCCTTCAGGGTGGAATGGATCTGATATAATCAACCTGCCATCAAATACTGGGTCATCGGGAAAGTCATGATGTATTTTTCTATGTTTTTCAATGCAAAAATGCGTCATGACTTTCCTGACGACCCAATAGCTGGCTGTTGCCCTCCAGAATGGTGCCAATTGAGGGCTCAGCATTAGTCTTTACTGCTGGCAGTTTGTGCATTCAGCAGCAATAGAACTAGATTAGTCTTGCTGAGAAGGGAGTCCATGCTGCGGGGTCCTTGCACAACCTTATTCCTACAACCATGATCACTCTGTTCATGGGCCCATTGTTCCAACTTAAGGTGGTTGAGGAGACAACCTGGCTGACATCCACAGGACAAGTCATTCCTATTCATTTAGTCTTTGAGTCTGCTTTGTGGTGAGTGCTCTGGAGGATATGAGACATAAAATTTGCAAACCTTTTGCCATGCTCACATGTCCATCATTATATCTCTTTCACAGACCTCTTTCTCCCCAATCTTCTAATCTGTTCCTTCTGGGCCCCTGACAAACCAGTCAATCCATTCACCGTAGCCCAGGATTCCATATAATATATATTTCACGCCATCTCTCTCTCCATAAAAAGTAAATGATAAAATATACTGCTCAGACTTCTGCCCACTAGGGTTTTCTTAACCATGACCCTTTAGGGTCCTCCCTGAGGGGACCTAAAATTCCAGAAAGTAGGAATGAGGGAAAGGGGAGTGAAGCGAGGAAGGCAGACAATCGAACATAATGATGTATTACCAAACTGATAGCGAGTGATATCAGCCCTATAAATGGCCATTTCTCAGGATAGTCTGTTTAGGGAGAAAGGGAGAAAACTTTGTCCACTGTTCAAAGTTCCACCCTGCATGTTAATTCTTATGTACTTTTGGGTTATATATGTGTAGTTTCCAACTGGGTCCCATGGGGTTTCACTCTTGCACATCAACAGGGAATCCTTGAGGCAGGAGGCAAGAGGGGGTGTGATACGGGTATGTGGTGAGATGCTGTTGAATTCTGCCCATGTAAAGTTGTTCCAACCTCAGTGGCTGCAGTAGCTACCAACTCTGGGAAATCTGACCAAGTGACCAAATGGACAAATATAAAAGGATAGGATGTGGTACATAAGCGTTTGGTTTATTTTCCTTCCTTACGGAAACCTTGTTTGCCGAATGATGGTACCCTTATCAGAATATTCCATACAACTTCCATGATTCCCCCAAACACCTCTATAAACTAGGCAGGTACACTATTTATTGAGCACATATAACGCATCCCCAGGTAAGGATGAGGACACAAAGTTCAATTAGAGTTCGTCAGTGTTTTCATCTCCAGGAGATGGAGTCAGCTATACCCTCATTTGTCAGATAGTAAATGAAACAAAAAGAGATGGTGATTTTCTCCAAGTCATTCAAGCAGAACATGGCAAAGCTGGAACTATTAACAACATTTTATGATTTCTATTCCAAATATACTGTACTGCTGATCCCAGTTATTGGAGTATTAAAACAGCAAATGACCAGCAAGCACAGGGGCATCACTCATTGCAGAGCTTTAAGATTAAACAATGCACCACAGTACTACATGAGCTTTGTAAGTTATTCCCTGAAAATACCATATTGCTGAAGGCAGATCCAGAGTGATTTTTTTTAATGTTACATTTGCAGCAGTTGAAGGGCCTGACAAATTTATTCTCAAAGAGCATTTATCCCTCTGATTGCAAAAACAAAAATGCTAACTGCAATGTCTTTAAATAATAGTTATACCAGAAGTACAAATACAGCAAATAGCACCATATATAAAGCAAATAACACCATATAGAATCTTTCTGACCTCAATATGTTGTGACTATCTTCCCATATCATTTAATATTTTACTACATTCCAAAGAAAAGGGAGGGAGTGAGGATCCTCTGACTGCCTGGGTCCAGCTGGCGGATCAACTGGCAGTCAGGCCTTCTTGATGACCTCCAACAACTTGTGACTTGCTATGACCAACAGAATGTAGCAAACAATGATTTGCTGTTTCTGAGCCTAGGCCCCAGGAGGCTTGTTATACCTCCATTTGCTCTCAGAACCACCATGTGAATAAGTGCAGGCTGCCTCCTAGATAAAGAGGGACACATGGCCAGGTACTCTATCACCCCAGCAGCCATCCAGTCAACCCCCAGAAGCAGAGCCATATAGCTAGTCTGTAGGTGAACACATGTGTCAGTGAGTCCAGCTGAGATGGGAAGAACTACGTCGGTAATCACAGCCTAAATTGTTGACCCTTAGGTTCCTGAGAAAAAGAAATGATTATTGTTTTATGTCCCCACATTTTGGGATAGTGTGTTACCCAACAAAAGTTAAATGGAGCACTCACTATTTTGGTGGAGAAGATGCATTCACATTTGATGAAACATTATCTTAATTAAAAAATAGGAAGAATGTTATTTCGATGAGGAAAAGATCAAATCACTGGGAGCACAGTATTATAACATACAGAAAGATAAAAATGAAAATATGAAGTCATGACTCCTGCTGGTTATTAAATGTTTATGAATCCATTTCCCCTGTAAATATCCTCTGGACCTATATTAGATAGGTGATTCTAAGAGACTGTGTAGTTTAATAGAAAGGACTCCTTGCTGAGAATATGACTATATAGGGTTTAGTTTTAATTCTGCAATTAGAAAGCCATGTGAGTTGAGACAAGTTTCTTTATCTCTGTGGGCCACATTTTTTTTTTTTTTTCTTAGCTGAGCCGTCCTGCATCCTGTTGGCAGCTCAGTGGCAGCTCAGCTCGGGCCGTGAATCAAACCGGGGAACCTGTTGCTCAGAGCTCAAACTCTTGAGTGAGCTCTTAATCAACTGAGCCACTCGGACAGCCTGAGGCCACACTTGTTTATAACTGCAAAATAAAGGACTTGTAATAACAGTAATAATAGCTAAGATTTATTGACTGCTTATTATGTGACAGGCACTATTCTATGGACTTCCATGTATTATCTAATACAGTTGTGCTTCAAACTTTTCATCTTTTACAGATATAATAATAATAATAGTACCTCCTTTGTCAGATATAATAATAATAATAGTACCTCCTTTGTGAGGATTAAATGAAACGGCCCTAAATCATCTCTGGAGTTTAATGGTCTTAACAGTCTTATACTAATCAATATTTTCTGTATAAGGCAATACAATTAAATATGACACTTTTGGTTTTTATTTACCAAATTCAGTCCCAAAAGATCCCCAGTGAATGAAGAAAAGGACTCTTTAAAAAATATCTATTTCATAATTATTTAGCAATCAGTGTCAATAAATCTTACGCATTTATGGGAAAACATAAAGATGAGTACATCAGCAGTATGTACATTCAGTATGTTTTCTGTATGTGGATAACTTGAGGGTCTAAGCTCTAGGCTGACCTTTGAGAACAGTAAAAATTTTCAAGGAAAACCTGAGAAATTAAAGTCATACAAATGGCAAAATGGTTGACTATTGTGAGTGACTTTTTCATATCAATAGATACTGACATGGAGGCAACCTTGTATCCATCAAAGACAGATCATCCAATGCTGAGCTTACTGCAAGACATAAAAATGCACTGACCATTAGGGAACAATTTGATCTCTGGACTTCTTTAAAATTAGGAACTATTTTGTCAACAGACACTATTCAGAGAGTGATAAGTGAAATCAGAGTAAAGTATATTTGCACTACCTACAAACACAAATATTCAGGATACATAGAAAACTCCCACATGTCGATAAGAAAAAATGTGTGAATAGAAAAATGGGCAAAAGGCTTGAACGGGCACTTACAAACACAAATATCCAAAATGCCTATAAACATAAAGTGCTCAAATTCATGTCATAAGGGAAATTACATTAAATCAGTATAACTAGGATGGTTAAAATGAAAAGGATAATACCAGATGTTTGCAAAGATGTAGGATACCTAGAACTCTCACATGCTGTTGGTGAGAGTGCAGATTGGTACAAACCTTTTGGAAAACTGCCACATCTAAAGGTAAAGGTGCGCACATCTCAACCAGTTACCTTACTCCTAATTATTGGGTTGTCGGAAAAGCCATGACATATTTTTTCTATGTTTTTCGTTGCAAAAATGCGTCATGACTTTTCCGACAACCCAATATATACTCAACAGGCAACATGTATGTCATGTTCACCAAAAGACACATGCAAGGATGTTTATTGAAATACTCTTTGTAATAGAGCAAAACTGGAAATAATCAAATGCCCATCAAAATTGGATAAATAGTGGTATAGTCATACAATGAAATACTTTATAGTAATAAAGAATAAACTGCATGCAATAACATGGATGAATCTCAAAAATGTCATGTTGAGTAAAAGAAGGCAGAAAAGCGTCCACACTGCATGATTCCATATATAAAAGGCCAAATTAATTTACGGTGTTAAAAGTCAAGGGAATCATTATTTGTGGGTGGGGAGTCATGACTGGGAGGAGCAAGAGGTTATCTTAGCAATTTTAATGACTGGGTGAGGGCAGGAAGGGGCTTCTCAGATGCCGGAAAAGTTCCATTTCTTGATCTGAATGGACACTTATGCAGGTGTGTCTGAATATTGAGCTGTTGATGACTTGTGTACTTTTCTGTATGTTTATTATACTTCAGTATATGTTTCTTTTTTTAGAAAATGAATCCAGCTTGGGAACTGTTAGCTTCCCATAAAACAGCCATGGGTTGTAGATAACAACAATAGCGCCTAGACATAGAAAGAGCAGAGTATGCTGTTTCATGTGAATGACCGACATCTTGGTGCTCAGTCCTAGGTCTTGAGTGGTCTTGGGAGCAAGTGACCTAGAAGAGAGCAGGCCCAGACACTTTGGCTCTAGTTGATGATGGAGCATATAGGCAGAACTCACAACTGAGGGTCTGGGGACTGTGGAACTGACTGTGGGTAAAGCCTTACTTTCAGGCCCGAGTTCATGTACCAGAATGCAGGTGGTTGATAGAGCTCAGACCAGGAGACCAGGACACTATGTCCATCTATAGTCTGTCTATACCTAGGAGCAGAGTATGCTACTGAAGCTATAGCTTGCCTGTTGATCTGAAGGTGACAACTGTCTCTTCTAGTAGGTGAGAAGTTTCCTTTTGGTAATGACAAGGCTATTTTGCTTCTCAAAGTGAGGCAAGATTCACTAGGGACTTGGTGGTTGGAGCATAGAAAGGGTGAGAACTCTCCTGGGAGAACTCAGCTTTAATAGCTGTAGTGATCCAGGGAGGAAGGATAGTTATTTCTTATAATTCTGTTAGCGACAAGGGAAAAGTGACTGCTGTGTGGGTGCTGTGAAAGATAATTAGAAGTCAAACCATATAATTGGAAGACATCCTACCTTAGCTGCTACGGCTTCTAGTATAAGAACAAACAACAGTTGGTCCTCAAATGCGAATCGTGATATGGCATAAATCCATCTCACTAAGCATGAACCAAGCATGTGTTAGGAAATGGCAAGTAAATACTAATGCTTAAATAATACCTCATCTTAGCACTATTATCTTTTCAGAGAACTTTTGCAAATATGATCCCATCTGAAACTCAAAACATCTTTGAAGGAGGCAGGGCCTGTATTCCTACCCATCTAAACAGATGAGTCAGCTGGGCTCCAAAGAAGAAAACGTGGTTGATGTTAACAGCCTGCAACTCAAGAGCTCAGGCATCACTTTCCTTGTGCAGTGCTTTCCTGGCTAAGCTGTGATGTGTGCCAGCAGTGAAATGCTAACTAAAAGGTGGCATGGGATATTGAGGAAAAACTTTTTGGGAGTTTAGGCAATTTCACATGTTGCTGATGTGGGGCTTAGTTGTGTAAGTGTCATCCTTCCATTTCTATTTTTCTTTTCCTTTTTTTGAAACTCTCTTTTCTTGGGCCAAGCAACACCTGGGTTTCCTGCTTCCAGAGACTGGCTTGGCTTCCACTGAGAAGACCTCAGAGCCCTTTGAAGGAAAGTCAGCATGCAAGGTGGTGCTTCTCAGGCTTTCATGTGCATACGAATCACCTAGTGTTGCTGCTGGTGTTCAAATGCACATTATGATTCCTTAGTCCTAGTGTTGCTGCTGGTGTTCAAATGCACATTATGATTCGTTAGTTTTGGCATGAGAACCGAGATCTGCATTTCTGATAAGTGCCCAGCTGATGCTGCATGTCCCTAAATGACACACACGGCAGTAAGGACACACTATGCTCTTGGGGTCATTGTGGACTGAGAGATTTAGTGTGGAGTTTAAGGGGCGAAGACCCTTATAAACTGGCATCTTTATCAAGAAATAGACCCAGGTTCCCACATAAAGCTACATTTAGCAATCGTTCTGAGTCCTGGGTCCACTATAAAAAAATGTTTGGAAAATCTGATTTTGCTTTCTTTTTTCCCTGTTGTACAGGAAACAGAGCTTATGAGTGTGGGTGCTTAGCTCATTCATGCATTTATGGAGTGCCTACTCTGTGGCAGCCGCAATTCTAGACACTGGGTATAAAGCAGAGAACAAAATGGAAAATGTTCCTGCCCTCATGAAGTTTATAGTTTTGTGGGAGTGGAGAGAAGGGGCAAGTCAGTCAAAAAGTTGGATGATTATAAGTGATAGAGAAAAACTTTTTTTTTTTTTTTAAACTAGAGAAGGGGAGATATGGTAGAGAGTGCAGAGTTGCAGTTTTAAATAGAAAGGCCTCATTGAGAAAAGGACATTAGAGCAAAGATGAGAAGAAGGTGAAGAAATTAGCTGAGGGGAGGACGTCCCAGGCACAGGGAGCCACAAGTACAAAAGCCTTGAGATAGAGCAAGCCCAGCATGTTTACAGAAAGCAAAGGCCAGTCTCATTAAAGTGGGAGCAACAGTGGACAGTGGGGAGATGAGAGGAGGGAAGGAAGTCAGCTCAGACCAGCCTCACAGGCCATAGTACGGACTTTAATTTTAAAAGAAAACCAAAGTTTATTGGAGTGACAATGGTTAGTAAAGTTACATAGGTTTCAGGGGTACAATTCTGTAATCCATCATCTATATATCAATTGTGTGCGCGCCACTCAGAGTCAGTTCTCTTTCCATCACCATATATTTGATCCCTTTTACCCTCATCTACCACCCCGCTCCCCTCCTTACCCTCTAATTTAGTGGTTACCATTGTCTGTGTCTACGAGTTTTTGTTTCTTTATTTCTTTGTCTTGTTCTGTTGTTTTCAATTTTCAATGAAACAGTGAAATCCTATGGTTCTCAACTTTTTCTGTCTATTTCATTTAGCATAATAATCTCAAGATCTGTCCATGTTGTCACAAATGACACTATTTCATCTTTTCTTATGGCAGAATAGTATTCCATTGTGTATATATACCACAACTTCTATATCTAATCATCTATCAAAGATACTTTGGTTATTTATGGTGGGCAAGACATGGAAACAAAGCTGCAGTGAACATCAGAGCATATATATCTTTAAGGATAAATGTTTTAAGGGCTTTGGGTTTTTACCCTGAGTAAACATGGGATGTCATTGGATGGTTCTGAGCAGAGGACTGAGAGTGATTTATGTTATAAAAGAATCATTCTAGCACCTGTGCTAAAATCTGTAGAGAATAAAGGTACAAGCCCTAAGACCATGTAGGGGGATGTTAGTCACCGAGTGAGAGACTTGGTGAGAGAGATGTCTTGGGCCATGGCAATTGCTGGTCTAGTGATGAAAAATGGTCAGGCATATTTAGACATGATTTTTTTTGTATTTCCCTGAGCCAGTGGGAAACTAGGATTGATTCATCTGGGTGCTTGACTCATGAAACTTCTGGCAGTTGGTTGACAGCTATGAGGTTTTTTGGGGGAGGGGAGCAGGGAAAGCATATCATTTCATTTTGTCTCTGCTCCTGGATTATCACTTCTTTATCATTTAAAAAATATGGAATGTTGGAAGCAATCTTATTTGAAGTTAATTTTCACCAATGCAGGCTTCAGAAAAATTTAGCCGCTTATTTTTCATTTTTAAGCTCTATGTCACAGATGGGTGTCTTTCCATTAAAAAATAAATCAGGAGTGGTAGCAATTGTCAATGTTATTTTTCTTATAATTTTAACTCAAGTATTAAAGATAGAAACTCTCCTGAAAATTCACTATTCCTAGGATGGCAAATACGTAGTGAATATCGTCACTCTACCACTTTCTCACCAATGGCAGGCATTGCTAAATGATCACAGCATTCTTTTTCACTGAGCCCTGATGGAGCATTGGAATCTTTATCAAAACAACCACAAATAGGTTTTAACACATGCCAACTCTAATCTATTTGCCATTCCTGTGTGTAATCACTCTTCCTGACAGCTTAATAGGATTGGACAGGAAACTGGATTGCACCATGCAGCTGGAGCCAGACTTCATCTTTTGTCTTGTCAAATCCTGTCTCCCTCACTTGCTTGCTTTTTGACTCTGGACTAGTCCAGTCGACCCTGGCCTAAGCCTCAGTCTCCTCCTCTGTAAAATGGGGAAAATAATAATACTTATAGGTAGCTAGGAGAATGAAATAAAGTGTTTAACACAGAGCATCACCTGATTTATTTGAACCCTTAACAAATCTCAAACATTATTTGAATTAGAGTTTAATTAATAGACTGTTTTAGTTTGCAAGTATTCTCATATCTTCTCCATTAAGGAAACCTTCCTTGGAAATTATTTCTAAGTCCACCCAGGTAGTACTGGAGTCCTTCAGCCCGCTTCAGCCTGGGGTTGGGTGGAGTTAGGTGTCTGGGAGCAGGAGAGCTGGTAGGCACATGGTGTAGCGAGAAAGCCATAGCTGGAGGAGAGGCTTCGGTCTTGCAGTCCTGGATCTAACATTTTTACACTGAATTTGTCTGTGGACATTCCCTTGGGGAAAGACACATTACTGACGTGGGACCTAGTGGTATATGTTCTATTTCAAGTTCACTGTGAGCAGTGAAGGTTTATGTCTGTTACATTGGTTTGAGAGCTAATCACTCTGTTACACTATTTGTATGGGCAAATATAACCCAAGTTTTTATAACCAAAGGAGTTTTAGGTACTCTGTACTATTTTAGTCATAAAATCCATTTCTTTAATTTGGAGTCTCCCTTTACAAACCAATTATTGTGCTGTATACTTATGCACCTAAATGCCGGCCATTATTAAGGAAGATGGTGTTAACTGGGGCAGTCTGATATCAGTTGCTTTGTATTTCATCTTTAACCATTATACCATAGGAATCAATTTCCTTCAACCAAGTTGATGGGGCATGTCTGGATGCCAAATACTGGGTTTCAAAGGATGTTGCTGAACATCCTTTCAGCAGTATTATCAGAATTGCCATTCCATTTATTGAATACAAATCTTTTCAAAGATATGTTGTATATATGTATATATTAGCTTGATTCTTAGAACATAAGAGGGCATACAAAATAAAACATTTGTCATCTTTGGCCTAAATTAAACTCTTGTTTTTAAAAATTCATTCCTCCAAATTTTATTCTGACTCCTATTTCTTTAACACAAGTCTGTTGGTAGTCTAATTGTTGCTGCTTTAAATGTATTTTAACCTTTGTTTCTTGGTACTCTCAAGATTTTCACTCTGTATTTGTTTTCTGCAAATTCACTATATAGTGTCTAGGTGTGGGGCAGTGTTATTTATGCTTCTTGGGACTCATTATGATTCCTGAATCTTAGGGTTCATTTCCTTTTTTCCATCCTAGGCCATGGTCAGTCATTACTTCCTTGAAATGACCTCTCACCGTCTATTTTCTTCTTCTGGAATTCCTTCTAGATACAAATTAAGCTACTCATTTTTCTTCTATGCCTCTTAATTTTCTTTTTATATTTTGCAACTCTTTATTTCTCTGTTTCATTTTGGGTTTCCTCAGATTTACCTTCAAGTTTAATTTGATATTAATTTGTCTTTTTTAATTTCAATGCCTTTATGTTTTTTTAATTTTGAGACATATTGGTGATTTAATTTTCCCTTTTCAACATGATGATGCATTCTTTTCTTTGGCTGTGACTTTCCTTTTTATTTCTTTAATATCATTTATATTTTCTTCAAGATTGCATAATATTAGCTAAAGTTCTGAATTTTAACATAGCCCCATTTGTGGATTTTATTATTTATGATTTTTTTGTGGTGTCTTATTCTTTCCTTAGGACTTTGATTGTTAGCATGACAATCTGAAAAAAATATTTTTTAAAAGTTTATTTAAAAGTATTAAATACACAATGAAAGAAAGAATCAAAGTTTTTGGTATACTTACACTGTCTCTAGCTCACAGCATACTGTTTCCTTGTGTATTTTGTTGTTTTAGATCACAGTATAAATTTATAGATGAAAAGTTATAACTCAAGTTGAAGCCAGGACCCTCCAGAGCAGGTTTTGCATATACTCTTGACAAGCATTGTAGGGCTATCTTGAGTCTGAAATTCATTTCTGTTAGTTTGTTGATCTGGAAATTCTGGAGCAGTACGGATTTGAATTGCAAACCCAAGGAATTGCGGGCTTGGGTCTTAAACTCTTACAGAGAATTTTTGTTTGTTATCTAGAGTACAATGGAGAGAGAAAAATTTTCCTCTCATCTCCCAGTGTTGGTGGGAATTTCTTTTCTCATCAAAACTTCCAGTAAAATATTATAGTAGCCTTTCTAGAGTCCCAACTCAAGCTCTCCTTTTCACTCTATTTTGGCTTAGGGCCTCATCTCCTATTTCTGCATGAGCATCAAATCCCCATCCCCTTGCTTACCAAGACTGCAACCCTCCATCTCTCACTGAACTTTCCTTTTATAGCATCAGCAGAACACATTGGTCTGGTTTTCAATATTGCCTTCATTTTGACATTGGGAATTCTCCTTCTTCCTTGTAAGCCCAGCTGTGAACCTTTAAGAATGTCTCTTATGTTTCATCTAGCATGTGTAGGTGTTTGTAGTGGGAGGGTTTTTAAGTTCCTCATCTATCATTCTAAAATCATAAGCCCCTTAGCATCATGGATTTATTGAGCACTGGTTAATACCAGACACTGACCTTAGTAATGGGGATACAAAGACATATAAGACATAACGTATTTCCCCATGCATAAGACGCACCCTTTTCCCAAAAATTTGGGGTCTAAAAACTGGGTGCGTCTTATACAGTGGCTGTATGAGCGCAAAAACAAGCGCGAAAAAAGCGGGAGATGCAAGTAAAAAAAAAAAACCTACAACCACTGTATAAGATGCACCCAGTTTTTAGATCCCAAATTTTTCCAAAAAGGGTGCGTCTTATACATGGGGAAATACAGTAGTCAGTTTCTGCTCAGAAGATAGTAGTAGTCTAGTGGGATAAGTAGCCATGTAATTTTTGCATAATATAGTATCATTGGTACAAAAAGGATGTATGTACAATCCTTTTGAAACAAAATAGGGTCACCAAAGCTATGGGTGAGGGCAGGTCAGAGAAGCCTTCCTGGAAACAGGTACCCAATCTGATCCTAAAGTGTGAATAGGAGCAAACCAGGCCAATAATATTGGGGAATAAGGATGAAAGTGCATGGTAAATTTGAGAGAACTGCAAATGTCAGAACTGTTGGAGTACAGAGTTCAAGAAAAGAACCATATCCCGTTGCTACACTCGACAGATTTCTGGTTATTGACTGAGCTCTACTAATACCTTGATAACAAGACAAGTGCAATGCTATACAGATATAAAATTCTAGTTACAGAAAAGGGATGGTTCTTCAGGATGGTCAAGTCCTCTGGGAAGCAGATGCCAAGAAAGAGAAGTAAAATAGATTTATTAGGGGCGATTTCTATATCAGATGAAGGAGAGCAAGAACAGGAGAAGGCAGGGAGAGGCAGTTTGCAGTGCAGGTCTTACACTTGTGATAGGTGAGGGAGACAGAAGGAACATTGGGTAGGAAGAGCCTTAGACTGTGATGCAATTCTGAGAAAATAGTGTTTGCCAGACTCAAGGGAGCTCTAGTTCATTTGCCCATAGAAGAGCCTGCAATGGGCAGACATTGCCAGGCCATAGTATCTCCATTCAGTGCTGTGCTCAGTAATTGGCAGGGCCTGCCTGGTTAAGAGCATAGCCTTGACTCAAATGCTGCAGCAGATCCCAAGGGCCTTGTGGAAGGTTCTCTCTCAAAGCTCCATGGCTACTGCATCCCCAGTGGAAATTTCATAAACTGGACATCTGGTTTATATACAAATCTCATGTGAATTTAATTATTGTGTACCTATCAGTTAGAATCTGTTCGTTTGAGTCTCCAGTACCTAGGCCTGTCAGGTTGAAGGTAAGAACCACATCATGACAATAAAATGTCTAGTGGGCCTCAGGCTTCTTGGCATCTTTTCAGCCTACCCATTTTGGACAAAAACCTCCTTGTCTCATTGTGCATCACATGGCTGCCTTTTTTGTCCTGAATTCAGTTCTTTCCACCAGATTGTGCTACTTGTCCTGGTGATTCAGACATTGTGTTCACTCTAGGTGCACTTATGGATCTCTCATCTAGATGGGAGAAGAGGATAAAAATCCTATTAATAAACTTTGAGATTTGAGCTATTTTAGAAAAGAGTACATCAGTATCAAAAAGATATGAGCAAATTGCTGTCATACTCTTCCTCCCAGGAAGTTTTTAACTGCTGAGGAATCTCTAAACACGTGTCATGGAAAAGTTGGTCACGTAATTTGAACCTTTGAAATGATATGCTGTTTTAAAATTCTTTTTTTAAGAGAATGAGAGTGAATCATTGAGAATGAGTCATTTATGTTTCCTTTGTGCACTAGCCACCTCATCAAGACTTGAGTTCATATAAATCCTTGAAATTCTGGGGGTCTAGAGGCAAGGGAATGTGACTCTGTTTATCCCATTCACTCAATGTGCCCTAAAATAAGAAAATGACAACCTTAAAATCAGTGAACCTAGTTGGGTCACTCCATCTCGATATTTGTTGTCTATTCAGGACATCACATCCCAACATGTTCTGTCCTTGATACTGTGTATTCAGTCCCTTACATTGCAAAACATTCTGTAGTGGCAAGATTTTTTTTTTCTCCCAAAGAGACTTTCAGCTTTATCAAAACTGCATTAAATATTCCTGGTTGTCCCTTGAACTCAAGTGGTATATTCTTGAAAACAAAACGTGGTATTTTAAAGCAAGTGGTTTTGGTGTACATGAATTGAAACTACTTCTTTCTTGGGAACTGGGTCAAGCTGTCAAGTGCCTAAGGAAATAGGGTCAAGGAAAATATATTGAATGGTAGGGAGGAAAAGGATGGATGGGAAAGAATACTGAGAAAATTGGGTCAAAGAAATTGCTCTTCTTTAAAGGTTTTCTTTCAGGCTAAAGAAATGGACCCAGAACTGCAAAAAAAGGGCCTCCTAAAATTACATTTTCATTCACAGGTAAATGGAGGTTTTTCTGATGAGCTAAGGTGTATGTGTTTGAAGGCCCATTTAGAAATTTAAGACCTTGTGCCTCCTGAGGACACAAAAGGTCTAACTCCAGACAATCTCCCCTGCGTGTTTTCTTCTCCATTGATGTCCCAAAGTGCCCTGTATTACACCCCTCCTATGTCTCAAAAGCCCCTGGGCTTATCTCTGAATTGAAATTAGTGTATCCGTGTATAAGTGTTGACACCTAAATCAGAGAAACATTCTATGGCATCTAATTAAAGAAAACTAATAAACATGCAGAAATCAAAGAACATAACGAAAGAGAGTAAGGCCACCAGCACCTGCTCCTTGGGATATATGCATATGCAGATTAGCTCTCTAACCAGGCTAAATGTTAACTGCTCTTGCTTTATAATTGTTCTACTCCAAGTGTTTATATAATTACTCCATTCTTTTTCTTGGGGTGTTTTGATTAGATAATTCAACTAAACGTTAAGACATCAAAGGAATAAATAGAACTACAATTGACTGGGGATGATGCCAGCACTGAGTATCATTATTAAGGTTATCAGTTTTGCAAAGATTGCATTAAATGCTGATTATATCTAAATACTCCAGTGGGAATGTTATTAAAAGGTCTTTGGAAAGACTTTTTTTTTTGACATTTGATATGTTTTGTGGCTCTTAATGACGTTGTTTCCAAATGTGTTATTCAGTGTGAAAAGGATATTTCCATGGATTTAAGGTTATTTTTTTCTGGGGGAGGTGGGTGTGAAAAAGAGACAGCGTAGGCATTTTGCCATTAATTTAGTTTAAGGGAAAGAAAATACCAGCGATGTAGTTTTAGAATAACATTTATACAGCAAAATAAATTGAGGATGTTTACTATTTGATTAATTTTGTCAGTCATCCAACCAAGAGATGACTGGGAAATTTTCAGCCAAAGGATTTTGCTGAAAATTTTAAAACTCAGGTGAAAAATTCAGTATGTAAATGTAGATAGAAGAATAAAAAAGGTGAGGATGAGGGTGGAAGTCCAAAGTATAAATGTTATATAAGCTGTGACAAAGTAGAAATAAAGCCACTGAGAAGTAGGGGGCAAAGGGAGAGGGAAAAAGAAAATAGAATAAGCTTATTGATGTGTACTCAATAGATGCATGTTAAAGTATAACAAGAACTGATAAACCAGATAGTCAAAGGCAAAAATCCAATCGACTATCTAACCAAACAAAAAGCCCCAGGAGATTATAGCCCTTAGAAAAGTGTAAGTACCAGGGTAATCACTAGAACAAAAATACAAACATTTCTAAATACCAATTTTTTTCTTTAAATCAAAGAGCAAAGAATATAGAGAAAGAAACATAGTAAATGTAACAAAATACATGTAATTATTAAATATTTTGCCATTGTTGAGACCAACCATACCAGTCATATCAATACATGTGGATAGGTTTTTTGGCTCAAATAAACTCTTACAAGTTTAAAAGAAAAATAAATGTGAATAGGTTCAATTCATTTACTAAAAGAAACAGATTTTTAATTTAGCTCATAAAATAGTAACTAACTCTGTATATACTGTATACAAGAGAGAGACCCAAAACAAAGTGATTTCAAAAAGCTAAAAATAGGTGAACAAAGGAATACCAGGCAAATGGAAAAAAAAGGACGTGTAGGGGTCGTAATCCTGATATCAGACAAAATAGAATTCAAGCCAAAAAGCAGGAAAATGACAAAGAAGGGCACTCCCCCTCCCTTTTTTTACTGTAGTAAAATATACATAACACAAAATTGACCATCTTCATTTTAATTGTACAGATCAGTGGTTTAAGTGCATTTCTGTTGTGTAACCATCACCATCTTCTACCTCCAGAACTTTTTCATCTTGCAAAACAAATTTTAGCCATTAACTCATAACTCTCCATCCCCCTGCTCCTCCCCGCCCCTGGTAACTATCATTCTATTTTCTATCTCTATGAATTTGACTCTCTTAGATACCTCACATAAGTGGAATTATACATTATTTGGTTTTTTGTGTCTGGCTTATTTCATTTACCATAATGTCTTCAAGGTTCTTGTTGTAGTGTATGTCAGAACATTAGTCAACCTTCAAAAGGAAGGAAATTTTATTATGTATATACCACATTTTACATGCCCATTCATCTTTTGATGGACACTTGGGTTGTTTCTACCTTTTGGCTATTGTGAATAATGCTGCTATGAATATGAAAGTACAAATATCTGTTTGAGATGCTCAGAAAGGCATTTTCTGATGGGAATGTCACAATTCACAATGTAGATATATCCTTATGAATATTTTTACATCAAATAACAGCAAGCATCTTTGTAAAAAAAAAAAACTACAGGAGGTACAAGGAGACATAAAGGGAATCAGAGTAGCAGTAGGAGACATTCATATAGTGCTGTTAATACAGGAAAGACAAAGTGGACAAAAGATAAGCAAGGACGGCCAGCCGAGTGGCGTGTTGGTTAAGAGCTGGCTTGGGACACCGGCTCTGAGCAGCAGGGCCCCGGTTCGGATCCCACATGAGGGCCAGTGACACTGTCCTCTACAGCTAAGATGGTGAACAACAGCTCAACCTGGAGCTGGGCTGCCGTGAGTTGTCAGTGACAGTGGCGTAGGCTGTAGTAGGGCTGCAGTGGGTTGCCATAAGCTACCGTGTGTGGCTGGCAGCCGGCGTGGAGCTACCTAGAGCCTCCGTGATCAGCCGTCCAGAGGCTGGCGACCGATCTACCTCACCCAGGAAGATCGCAAGATGATAACAACATGTGCCAGTGAAGTAATGTTCTCCACAACTAGACTCAAGAACAAAAGGGCAGCAACTTGTCTGTTCCCCTCCCCCAATTCCCCAAGTTTAAAAAAAAAAATCTTAAAAAAAAAAAAGATAAAGAGATGGGAGGCCTAAATGACATAATTGGTGCAAAAAGCCTTATTAATAAATATCAAACTTGATGCCATGACAGTAGAGAATGTATCTTCTCAAGAGCTCATGCAACATGTGTACAATTTGATTATATATTTCCTCTCCCCCATATCTCTCTCTCTCTCTCTCTCTCTCTCTCTCTCTCTCTCTCTCTCTCACACACACACACACACACACACACACACACACACACACGGTAAATTCAGGTATGATGGTAAATATTTAACAAGCAGCAATCTGGGACAAAAAGCCCTGATTTGTAACATTTGCTGATTTCTTTAATATAAATCCTACTATCATAGCTTTGTTCCCAGCTTCTTGATCACATTGGTAGCCTCAGAGATACAAAATTGGCTTTCATAAGCCTGTATAAATCAGCACCAGCACACACTGAGTCATTTTATAAAATAGAAATACTATGAATAATACTCTACAATACAAGCATTAAAACTAAACATGACTAACAAAACTAGAAAAGCTTTCATTTTGAAATTTAAAAACCTTTTATTAAATAACTCTTGAGGGAAAGGGAATGAAATTATAGAATTAAAAATTAAGACAATGAAATCTGTATATCAGTATCTATGGGATACATTTTAAGTAGCTGTCAAAGGAAAATTCATAGCACTGAACACTTTTACTAGCAAAATGAAATTGTGAAGATACTTGGCTTAAAACCTAGTAAAAAACCAACAAAGCAAATAAAGAAAAAAAATAAAAACACAAGAAAGGGAATCATGGAATAAAAGCAGAATTTAATGAGGCAAAGAATAGAAAAGTAGTTGACCTACTCAATAAATCCCAAACCCTGTTTTTAAAAATTCAATAAAACTAGCTAATTTGATCAAGAACAGAGCGAAAACAGCACTTATATACAAAATAAGGGGGGAATAACCTTTGAAACATTAAGAAATTTTAAAATTACTAATAGACTACAGACCTCTTTGTAAATAAATTTGAAAATCTAGATGAAATAGAAACTTTTAGAAAATACAGACCCCTAAAATTGACCCAGTAGAGATAAAAAGTATAAGCAGATCAATTTCCATTGTAGAAATACAGAAAGTTATTAAGGAACTATTCCACACACACAAAAAGACCAGGCACAGATGGTTTGCAGAGAAGTCCTACTAAGTCTTCAAACACCAAGTAGTTTTAATGCTCTATAATTTTTTCAGAGGTTTAAAAATGAAGGAAAACTCCCTAACTTCTGTTATAAAGCAAATATAATATTGTCATTTAATTCTGATACACTAAAAATAATATAAATCATAGAACAATATTTATGAATATCGATGTAAAATAGAAGTAAAATTATCTGTATTTCATATATTACATTTGAAAAATCTAAGAGACTCAGAGAGACAACTCAAACACATCTTTATAAATATGTTCTTTTAACTTACAAATTTACTACTATACTGATAAAAGATAAGCTTATTTATGGAATTTTACTGATACTGAAATTCTTATAGAAAACCAAATATAGAAGAATAGACAGGAAAACATTGAAAAAGAAAAATTATGAGGGTGGACTAATCCTATCAGACATTAAAACATAATACACAGTCTCTATAATTAAAACAGTGAAGAACTGGTGCATACACAAATAGACCAGTTGACTAGAAGAGAAACTCAATAATAGACCAAAGTTCATATGGAAATTTGGCATATAATAAAAGGCAAAGGTGGACTTTTTAATAAGGGAGCTTGAATAATCTGGTAAACCACTTGGAAAAAAAAACATTAGATTTGTACTGCACACTATACACAGTATTAGCTTAAAATGCATCAAAGATCTAAATAAAAAAGCAAAACCATTTAAGTACGATAAGAAAACATGAGTGACTTCTTCTTTAATCTTGGTATAGGAAACGTATAATCATACCTTAAAATCTGTAGGCAGCAAAATACTATAACTTTGACTACATAAAGTATTTTTACATATCAAAAAATGGAAAAACTGGGAGAAAATATTTCTAACATATATTCTTTGTTACTCAATGTTGAAGGATTCTTTATATACAAAGAACCAAAAACCCAAAGAAAAGTAGGAAAGGGACATGATCAGCTAATTCACAAATTAACATGTAAAAGTGACCTTTAAACATATGAAAAATGTTTACATTAATAATTAAAGACATGCAAATGAAATGCAAATAAAGAAAACTACTGAGATACCATTTATCACCTGTAAGATTGGTGAAAATGAAGAATTTACACGTTCTGTTGGCGAGGCTGTGGGGACAGTTAAACTAGCACAACGCTTCTTGAGTGTTATTTGGCAATACCTAACAAACTACATATTTACCTTTTGCCCCAGCAAAATTACTTTTAGGAATCTACCCTGAAGATACATCTCCAACAATATGAAAATACAATGCAGAAGATTTATCATTTGTAATTGGAAAATACTGGACAAAGTATCTCAAAGCCCAACTGTAGTAGTAGAGTGGTTGCATCAACCATGACATTGCTGTACAATGGAGCTCTATGCAGTTGTCAAAGGAATGAGGAAGGTCTTTATGAACTGATATGGAGTGATTTTCCAAGGTATATTGCTTAGCTGAAAAAAGCAAAATACAAAAAAAATATAAGATAGTACCCTTCACGTAGGTTAAGAAGGAAATATAAGAAAAAATCTGCTCATTTGTGCAAAATAAATACAGGAATGTTAAATCAGGAGCTTAATGACAGACTCAATTTGAACCTGGTGTCCCAAACCCTGGCTGAGATGTTTTATTTTCCTCCCCACAGGTAGTATAAGTTTTTCTTTCCTTCCTTCCAGCCTTCCTTCCTAGTAGTAAGAACGCCCAACGTGAGGTTTATCCTCCTAACAAAAATGTAAGTGTACAATGCAGTGTTCACTTATAGGCACAATGTTGTACAGCAGATTTCTAGAACTTATTCATCTTGCATAACTGAAACTTTATCCCTATTGAACAGCAACTCCCCATTTCCCCCTCTCTCCAGCCCCTGGCAACCATTATTCTACTCTCTCCTTTTATGAGTTTGACTACTGTATCTGGCCAAGGATGGTTTAGCTTTTAATCTGATACTACGATCTGAGGGCAGGGGTTACAATAATTCATCCAACTGCCTTTTAAGGGGCTAGTTCTATTTGTTACTCTGTTAAATATTTGATAGACCTTACAACTCTTACAGTCAGTGCAAATGGGGAAGAAGAGATTATAGACTGATGCAAAACCCTGAGACTTCCCCCCACCCCTGGAATCAATGGACTTTGTAGCTTGAGTTACCTGTAAACAAGGCGTTCTTTCCCTTTTGGGCCCCTTGGTCCTGCTGATTTCATATTAGGACCTTAGAAATCTTGTCCTGAGACCTATATGGCAAAGGTTAGCAGCTCTGACAGTTTCTTGAAAGAAAGGAGTATTATCTCCAACGTCTAGTGGATTATGATCAAGGGACTGTGAAAAATCAAATAAAGCCAGTTTTGTTATTACAATTTGGGGCAGATGTTACCTGGGGAAGTAGTAAGACAAAGATAAAAATAATAAGAGCTGGAAATGCTAATACATTAGAGCTGCATCTGTGTTGACATATCCTATCAGTAGGAATAGGGAAAAACCAACATTTTAGACAGGCAGTCAGGCTTGGGGAAAGAAGGGGGCTTGTAGTAGACCCACATTTAACTCCTGATTCACTTATCAGGTGTAACTTGTCTGATCCTTAGTTTATTTATCTGGAAGGCAGAGAGACCATCTCCCCTTTGTTGATCTGTTGAGAATTGGATAAGGCACTATATATACCTGGCATACAACAGGTTTACCACAGTGCTAGATCGTTCCTTCCAATCTTGCTATCATAGCTTCGTATCCTGACATTCATGTCTGTATTCCTTTTCTTCTCTCTTGTTTCAGATCTTATTCACCTTCTCAGCTGGTTAGTTACTGAAATTCTCCATGGATGATTATGCCTTTCTTGCTTGCTCTTTCTTCCACAGAGGCCTTCTCCCTATTCATGGTTTGAATTGATTGTCTTTCCCTGAGATTAGTACCAGAAAATAATATTGCAAACTACACTGATTTACAATTTATAGATCATTTAATCTCACTATCTGTTAAAGGCCTCCTATGTATAAGGCATTGTATGCTGAGACTAAAACTTATGAATGAGACCTAGACTTTTGAAGGCATCTGATTGTAAACCAATAATAAATACAGCAGAATAATAAAATTTATTAATAGTAATTTAAAATTAAAAAATAAATTTTAGGGCCAGCCAAGTGGCGCGTTCGTTAAGAGCTGGCTTGGGACGCCAGAGGGCCCCAGTTCGGATCCCACATATGAGGGCCAGTGACACTGCCCTCCACAGCTAAGATGCTGAACAACAGCTCAACCTGGAGCTGGGCTGCCGTGAGCCACTGGCGCCAGCGTAGGCTGCAGCCCCTGCTGCAGTGGGTTGCCATGGGCTACCGTGTGTAGCCAGCAGCCAGCATGAGCGGCCAGCAGCCGCAGTGAGCGGCCATCCAGAAGCCAGGGACTGATCTGCCTCGCCCAGGAAGAACGCAATGATGGTGCCAACTTGGGCCAGTGAAACAACGTCCTCCACAACTAGACTGAAGAACAAAAAGACAGCAACTTGTCTGTTCCTCTTCCCCCAATTCCCCAATAAAAATTTAAAAAAAAAAAATAAATAAATAAAAAATAAATTTTAAATAATAAAAGAAGGGTGATTCAGATGGAATAGAGATGCATAGACCATGCTATGGGGCACTAGACGAGGGAGTCATTAATTACGCCCAACGAAATCTTTGCAAAGATGATGCATGTGGAGTGGGTCTTAAAGGAGGAGAAGAAATTCAAAAGGAAAATGAGAAACTGATTATTTGGTGATTCAGTGTAATCTTATTCAAAGCATATAAAAGAGGGTGAGCAGAGATCAAAGGGACAGACCTAGGCAAACAAACTATATCATGTTCTTCATTTTTAATTTTCTGTTGGGTGGAAAATTGTTATAAGGCAAAGAGTTGTTGAAAAAAGGTATCCCCCCCACACCCCCCCTGAGTCATTTACAAGAAGTCATAGAAAGAATCAATAGCAGGAAATTACCTCTTTTTTTATTGAGGCTAGCTAAAGATTTGGTTTAATGAAAACCACTCATTAGAGAGATAAGGGAAATCATCTCAATTAAGATCATTTCTCATTTTATGTGGAAACAGCCGAGCTTTGAAGCCTAGCTGCAGATAGGAGACAGGTGCCTAGAGCTTTGATGTGGCTCTAATGGAAATGCCACATCAACCTGGAGATGCTATTGGAGAGAGACATAAGCTCAGGTTGCACTGTCTTTTGGGTGAAGCCTGTAAATTGATTACCATGTTGAGCAGTCCTCAAAATTGATTTGCGTAAGAATACTTTGTAGTTTATCAGTTGATATGGTGCTTTGAACGGAATAGTTCTGCAACTTTTATTGGTGGAGTGAAAAGTACAACCTTCAGTCTCAGGAAATCTAGACTCACAGCTGTGTGACTTGGGAACCTCAGTTTCTCCATAAAATCAACCAATCCTAATACTTACTAGGGTTGGTGAGACAATCAAAGGTTCAAATACAGAAAAACCCAATTTAAAACTGTTAAGAACTTTTATGCATGTCTGTTATATACTGTTTAAGGACACCTTAATTCAACCAATAAATTACCAGATGCGTGGCATAGATTACCATGTCATGGGAGAGCAGGGGTTCTTCTCATTCTGTGGAGAAAGCTAAAAGGTCATTATTAAGTTCTTAACCTGGGTGGTTTAGATAATAGCTATAAATTATGACTATATCTTCCAAAATAGTGTTTTTCAAACTGTGGGTTTCCACTCATTATTGGGCCATGGAGTCAATTTAGAGTTGTCACTGGGATTTTTTTTCTCAATGAAACAGAAAAAAGTAGAATAGAATAGAATAGAATAGAATACAATAGAATTGAAAATGTCTCACTGTATCTCATGTTGTAAGGTTACACATTTTTTTAATGAAAATTATGTGCTTGTGTGTGCGCGTGCACACGTGCACGCGCACACACACACACTTTTACAAATACTAGTTGGAAATATCAAGTGTATTTCTTAAAATGGCTTACCATCAACATTTGAAAAACTTTGCTCTCAAGAGTCAATGATGAATTATACTCAAATCTTTTGTCTCTTACATTTCTATTAAGCCTTACATTCTACATTCTCAGAATGACTGCTGGACATTTTCTCTGGGTTGTTTAGCTTTTATCTCAAATGGATATTCCTAAAACTGAACTCTCTCTACTTTCAAATCATTCTACTAAAGTTTCCATTTCTGTTTGTTCACTATACACCCAGATACTCTTGGTCAAACCCTTAGTAATTCTCAACTCTTGTCCTTCTTCCCCATCTCTGATAGTGGGGGTAAAGAGCATGGAACTAACATTAACTAGGTGCCTGGCATTTATCAGGCATCTGGCCACACATTTTATGTATGTTACTCCATGTAATTCTCACGACACCCTTACAATGAGACGCACAAAGATTGAGTCACCAGCCTTATGTCACACCAATCCTGTTTATGTAGAACACCTCTTTTAGCTCTGTCAGCTTAGATCTATTTGACGGCAAGTACAATTGTTTTCTGTTACAACCTGCCACCTTCCCAAATGTCCTCTCTCTTTCTACAGGAGCTCAGAGTGATGTTAAAGCAGTTACAACCCAGAATAATAATGACTACGTAAACTTGGGTTGCTATCAGGGCCCAAATTGCTGAAAGGACTCCAGAGCGTCAAATTGTTATTTTACAAAAGACATAATTAAGACACAGAGAGGCTAAGTGACTTGACTGAAGCCATAGGCTAATTTGTGGCAGAGCCTAAGGCTCTTTTCATCTCTCTTACTAGTTTCTAGAACTGGAACAAAGTGTGGAAAGGCAAAAACCAGGATCTATAGAGCAAAGAGTCCTTAAACACTACAAGGTATCAAAGTCTTTAGATGAAATTGAGCCCTTATCAAATCCTTAGGATCAGCAATCTTTTGAGATATTCTTCTGAATCATCATATGTCAATATTCTTCTAAAAGCCCTTTATTGGCCAATGCTGTGTGCGTTGTTGGGCATTCTTTCAAGGAAAGAGAATACAGTTATTAAGAGGGAGACAGAAATCTTGTAATTCTGCAATCATTAGGGCTGCAGAATTTCAAGTATTAGAGAAACAGACTCAGTGAGTCCTGTTTTTGCCATCCCTTCAAAGGTTCCAGCTAATCAAACAAGGGTGGGGTTTAAGATAGTCAAGTTCAAGATTACAGAACCAGCAAGTGGGTTTTATATGCCTGCTCTTCATCCTTTCACTTCATCTCTTGATGCACTCAGTTATTGCAACCTTGGTCCCCTGACTCATTTATTCATCTCAACTTTTGCTGAATCTGTTAAGGTCTTTATTATGTTTTGAATTTGGCTCATTTGGGATAAAACCACGTTTACATTCCCAGAAATGAAAAGATTTATTTTCTTCACTGAGAGTTGAGAGGTTCTTCAAGTCTCTGGCAGTTTTGCAGGCAGCATTTGGTAACGATGGCATAGCAGTGAAACAGTATCTCTAATATTGGGCTTCTAGGGTTCATGAAATAGAAGTGGTGTATCCAAAGTGGAATCTTAATGAATTTACCTGAGTTTTTAGATGAAAGAGATGATTTTAATAAACACTGTCCTCCATGCAGATCAGCCTCAGGTAAACGTACAATACTTTGGTTTGTTGTGTTTTAAAATCATGGATCATTTCAGAAGAATAGACCATTAGTTACCTATGTGAGATGATGAACAATTTTATTTGTCAAGTGAGAGATCCCATTAATATCCTGAATTCAATATTTATTTGTTTTTACTTAGAAGAAAAACAACATTCTAAAACCAATGGGGAAACTAAATCCTGCTCTACACTGTGTGCCAAGGGTCTTTCCTATCTTTGTGCTTATACTCGTGCCAATTCCTTCCACCTCCCATCTGGAATTTCTACCCAGCCAGCACCTCTTCTGTAAGTTCCACCCAGCAAAATAACATGTTTCGTAAGCTGCCAGAGAGCCCTTGTCAAATCCTTAGGACCAGAAGTCCTAAGAGATGTGCTTCTGAATCATCATGAGTAACACGCCTCAAAAAAGACCTTCTTTATTGGTCAAATGTGAGTTATTTGAGTGTAATTACGTCAAGAAAGAGAATAAAATGGTTAAAATTCCCGGTTGCACCATGAAAATTAATTTTACTGCACTAGCCCACACACGTAGCTCAGCATTCTCAGAACTGTTACATGTGGGTCTACACAGTTTAGTATTTTATTTTTCTTTAATTATTTTGAGTGTTATTTTTTGTATCCACATCCAGAAAAAGATCTACGAGTATATTTATTAAGCATCCACTGTATAAGGCACTGCTTGGCACTAGCATAGATTTTTTTTTTTTTAATGGAGTTGAAATTGTCACCTCAAATCGACCCATCCATTCATCAGACACTATTGAGCATTTTTGGTGGGATACCTATGTTAAGTATTGGGGATATTAATGAAAAAGTCACTTGGCTATAATAAATAGGAACACTGACCAACAGGTCCTTAAACCAGAGGTCAATACATTTTCTATAAAGGGCCAGGTTGTAAATATTTATGGTTATTTTACATGGTCTTTATTGCAGCTATTCAAGTCAGCCATTGTAAGAGCAGCCAGGGAGAATATATAAGTGAATAGTCATGGCTGTATTCCAATAAACCTTCATTTACAGAAACAGGAAGTGGACTAGATTTGGCCCAAGGCCATAGTTTGCTAGTTTAAACAGATAGGACTTGATTATTCCCAGGTAATAAGATGCCCATAGATAGCTGCTATTGGATTAGAGGCTCAAATGTTAGTACTACTGTCCCTGAAATTTTTTTGGCCTTTTTCTTATGACTGCTGTCCTCCAGTTATTATGATGACACTCAAGTTAGGAATAACAGGAAAAGGAGAAGGGATAGGCCACTCAAGAATATTGTTTTTTAAAAGAAGTCCTCACAGCAGACTTTCTCTCATGTCTCATGAGCCATAACTCCTAGCTACAAGGAAGGCTGGTAACACAAGCATTTTAATTTCTAATCTTTATTGAGAAATGTGGTGAGGGAGAAGGGATTGCAAATGGCTTTGGAGGAAGCCAGTGTCTACTGCAAATATAGTTATCAGGACAATTTTTTGGGGGGCGCTAATAATTTGGTGGGGAAGATGAACAATAAATAGATAATTCTTCACGTAGGACATCCATCAGAAGTGTCAGCATAGAATCTTATAGGAGCAGAGAGAAAGGACATAGCATAGCTTTGTGTGGGGGTGAGGTTTTTGGGGATGTCAGGGAATTCACATCTAATTTGAGTTGTCGAGGAGAAAAGAGGGATGACATTAGAAGTATTAAGTACCATAATTATGGTGGAAACAAGGAGGTATAAACATTCAGAGTGAGAAAGAACTTCGGTGGGGTCTCCCAGATAACTTTACTTGACAATTGATCAAAACTACCAATGGATGAAGATGGTGGAGGAAGAGTGTTTTCAGGTACTGGGAATAGAATGAGCTGAGGTATGGAAGGGGGAAAGGAAATGCAGTAGACAAATAGGCCCTGCCTTTCTGATACAGCAAAGGTCAGTCCTCCATTTGGAGAGCATGGCCAGTAACCACTAAGGGGGAGGAGAAATGCATGCCCATTATTTGGCATGTTATGCCATCCAGAAGAGGCTGCTGGCCTTGGCTCCAGGCAGAGGAGACCTGTTCACAAAGCATAGCCAAGTTGGCACATATTTGAGATCACAAGGTCCATAAAGCCAAGAAATGAATTACACAGCCAGGTCGCATGGAGGGCAGAAGTCCAAGCCAGGTTAAATCTAAGAGCAGGTCCTTTATAAGAGTACCCATTTCAGGCAGGGATAGGGGCAGAACCCAGCTCCTCAGGCCAGGGCCCAGGACAGGCCAATGGACCATGTTAATAGCTGATACTTTAATTTATGGGCCTCTTCCCAATTTATATGTCCATCACGGAATGTTAGGGAAATACTAGAAGAAAATCAAGAAAGCAAAAAAAAAAAAAACCAACCAAAAAAAAATCAATGATAATTTGCAGACATAAAGTACAGAGATGAGCCTTCCTTGTAGAGCTCTGTCCAAATCATACATTTGTGAACTATTGGGTTGTCAGAAAAGTCATGACATATTTTTTCTATGTTTTTCATTGCAAAAATGTGTCATGACTTTTCCGACAAACCAATAAATATGGGTTGCTGTTGTTTTAAGCAACTAAATTTTGGAAGCTTTGTTACACAGCCATCAATGACCAGAACAATTTCCTGTTGTCTTGCACAGTCTTTCCTTTTCTAGGAATCTATTCTAAGAGTATATATGTTTTAAAGGCGTTTGATATGTATTGCCTTTCAGGCCTCCAGAAAGGTGGTGTCAATTTCCATCCTCTCGTCAGTTCATGAGATGTTTCACTGCACAGTTGCCAGCACCAAATAGTATCATTAAAGAAAATCACTTTTCATTTTTCAATGGTACTTGTTTACTTAATGTATTTATATTATTTACTTTTGTGCAAACTGTTTTTCTTCTTGATTTGTTGTTTAATAAAAGGACACCATCTCTTATTTCTGGCATGTGTTTCCCAGTGTATTTGCTTTTAAAACTCATATCCTTTTAATTTTGTTCACTGATTTTTAAGGAAATAAATTTATTTACAAGTAAACAAATCCATTTTTATTTTTCTCTGTGAAAGAACAATCACAGAGGGTAATCCATTCAGAATGACCAGAAATAATCCCTGAAGATCCTGTAGGGACAACCAGAGTCACAAAACAAAGCAATTTGGAGACATCACATGTACAGGGGCAGGCAGTTGTAAGCTGCTTATGGCTGTGACTGAACCAGGGAAGGGCTAGTTCCTTGGGGGATTATCAACAAATAAAACTGCTAAAAACATGAGGAAGAAATGCACAGCATTGCCCAAGTCTGTGGATTGATTATACCTATATTACCAGATTATTTAATTCTTAAAAGTTATAAATTGAGAGTGTAAAGTTAAAATCCTCAAAGAAGAGAAGAAAATGACACATTTCTATCACCCAAACACATTGCTAATTAACATTTTGGTAAATCTGTCTTCTTTTCTAAGCATTATCCTGCATGTCTCACTTAATAGTAAATAAAAGCACTTTCTTTTGTTATTTAAAACTTCATAAACATTTTAATAATCACATAATGTAATATTGTATACTCAGTTATTTTTTTTTTTGGAGCATATTTTGCTATTCTCTCTTTTTGTCGCTGATGCAGGTAACCCTGAGGGGAACATCTTTGTGCTTTTTCCGTATTTGTTATTATCCCTTAGGTTAATTCCAAGAGGTAAATTTATGGAGTCAAAGCACATGAACTTCATTAAGTCTCATAATGTGTATTGACAAGTATAAATATTTACTTTTTCCAGAAAGAAAACTTTGATTTTTCCGTATGTTTAATTTTGCCTGGCTGGTTTAATTCCTGGTTTGGGCTTAAGAGCTTTCAGCTGATGTGTCATTGTTAGCCCCAGACCTTGTCAGAGGAAGGCAGGAGAGGGGTAAGCATGGCAGTGGCCCAAAGGATGGGTTTCAGATGAGCAGTTAAGTGTAGAAAAGGGAAGTGTTGAGACAGAGATTAAATGCCCTTCCAATATTTGGCTGCTCAGTGGGTGTGGAGCTGGGAGCTTATTCAATGACCTCCCAAAGCTTCCTTACACAAGTCAGTGATTTAGCTGAATTGTACAATTAACATATAGACTCTTCAGAAGCAATAAGGATTCTAAGAAAGGTAGAACCAAATGAGCCCATGGACTTTTTTGGCGTGGTGATTCAGGCTTTGCAGCTCCAGGCCTGGCAGGCTTGTGCTGATGTATTGGAAGCCCTGCGTCCCTCCGGGCGCCTGTGGGCAGACCTACAGGATAGATGGCCAGCTGCAGATAATGCACCCCTGCTCACAGAGGAAAATCCTCTTACAGGAGCTGGCGAGGGAGCCGAAGGAAATTTACTTTAGGCAGAAATGTACTTTGTAAATTGCGTTGAATATTGTGGGATTAGTAGCAGAAATTGGAAATTCTCTTTTTCAGGTTCCTATTTGATTTGGCAGCACGTTTTTCTTTTTTTCATTTGTGTAGCTCTTCTCCATCTTCACTGTGAACCAGTATCACCCGTGGAGTGTATTAACATGCACGCTCTAGGGCTTTACTGCAAGAGACTGTTAGGCAGGAGTTGGGGCCCAGGAATATGCCACGTTGGGGTTGTTTGACAATATGTAGTGAAACACTGACCTGGGGTCTGTGAGGGATGGCGAGGTGTATTGCCCAGATCCCAGATCCCCCTTCTAGGACGCTGAGGTTGTGAGCCTTGCTGCACAGCTCAGCTTCCACCAGAGTTGATCCTGAGGGCACTTTCTAATAATTTTCCTGCACAATTAGATTCTGTCTCAGAGTTGGCTTTCCAGAGAACCTGACTGTAAACAGGTGCTCATCCAGGCTCTGTAGTTGTGTGAATCAAAAGAATAGGACAGGGAGGAGAGGGCTGATTGGGCACCCTCCACACCATTCGTAACCTCATCCACCCACCTCCTCCCACCCCAGCCACCACCGTCTTGCCTCTGCCATGCTACATATCTTCTCCACTACCTTCTGCAAGCTTCTCATCTTTTCATTGCCCAAGGTTTATTCTTGGTTCATTCACTTGTAGTTCAACCAAACTTTGTTAAATAGATTTTAATTTTAATCAGATTTTTCCTATTTGAAAATATTACAGTCTGAAAGAAATATGGAATGCACAATGAGATTTGTTCTAAGGTTCCCTTCTCTGAAGAGATCATGGTTTACAAATCTCTCTTTCTGAATTTGTGGGATGAATCCCAAAGTGAACTGTTATAAGGTTTGAGTCTATTTATTCTTTCCTTTGCTCCGTCTTCCATCCATCCATCCTCCTCACCCACTCCACTTACCATCTATCATCCAAAGATGCAAGATAGAACAATAATTAAGAGCAGATATTTCAGTGTCAAACTAACCTGAGATGCATAATAAGAACTCAGTAATAATTGAGGTAATATTTATGAAGCACTTAGTTTATACCATATACTGTTTATTTAATCCTCACACAGTCCTATGAGATATATGCTATTAAGCTCACATGAGAGATGAGGAAACTGAGACACAGCGATATTAAATAACTCACAGTAAATGGCAGAGTCGAGATTCAAACCCAACTGTCTATAATTGTAAACTATCATATAAAATCATTAATAATTGTGATTAATAAATAATATTATGATGGACTCACCATCATTATTAATATGTTGAAAGCATTTACCTTTTGCTCTTATCAAACATCTCCCAATGTTCTTAGAAACATTGCTCACTTGGAAAGTCAATGACAGGTCTAATATAGCAATATCTGTTTGTCATTGAGCAATGCACTTAGCCTATTTTCAGGAATATTGGACAAGGAGTGATGCTTCAACAGACTTCGTTCACGTTACCCAAATTATTAAGGTTGTTATTTTGAGAAACATAGACAGTTCAGTAAAAGACTACTTGTATAAGTTTCTCCAAAGCTCCAACCCTTTTGACACAGGTTGCTTTCTGCAGGCTGTCTGTAATTGCTCTCCCATCCACATCTAAACATTCCTGGGAAATTGATGATGGATTAGAGTCCCAGCAGTGCTTGTAATGAAAACAGATTCTAGAACACCTTAGATGGCTTCCCTTGGTTTTTGTTTTCATTCTCTTAGTCCACATCCTGATTTATACCAGGCTCAGAAAAATGGGGAAAAGTCACATTCTGAAGCAGATCTTTGAAAATGAGAGCAATTCCAGCTGCTTCAGCAAATAGAAGCAGCTGTATTAAAGCAAAGTAAATGATAAAAACTAGATGACCCTGCTGAAGATCAAAACTTCAAGATGTTTGTGACAAAAATGGAATTATTTGATTTCAATTTCAGTGCAGCTTAAGGCATCCTCTAAAATGCAGATATTTTAACTTTAATTACCCTCCCACAGAACCAGGATGAAATGGTCTTTTTAAGAAGGGACCTTCAAAATTTTGTGGAGAGAAGATGAAGGAAGGCACTAGACAATTTTCCTATTTTTATCAGAAGTGAAAAAATGCTTTATGAACCTCATTACTAAGTGCTGGAGTCATCATCATTATCATCATTACAACTAACAACTACCAATTGCTGAAGGTTTATGATGTGCCAGTCACTGGGGTAGACAGATTATCTCTCTTTCTACATCTATGACTGTAGAGCAACACCTCTAACATCTGACCCAACATTGCGCAATATGATTTTCTGTTCTCCTATTGAATTTTTCATAATCAGTTAATTTTCAGTTAAGCAGTTTGTACATTTACAAATTAATGTATTCAACCATTTATTAAAGAATTATTGAACATCTGATACAAAACTAGGTACTGTGTAAGGTGCTCACAGCCCAGGAGGGCAGATGGACTTATTTGCAAAGAATTAGAGTGCAGTGAGATACATGCTTCATTGTGTGTGCTCTCTGAAGGGAGGAAGTAGTCATCGCTGTTAGGAAAAGATTTCATGGGGCTCAGGGATACCGCATGGGAGAAGAGAAAGAGGAGATGCTGAACAGGTCCTGAATGAGAAGTTTCCTAGCTGTTGTTCAGAGCTTGATTCGCCTACTGTGTTCCCAGGGCCTTGAACATTACTCAGATATGCTTTGGGGTATCTGCCCAGTCCATGCCCACAATGGTAGGTCATATTTGCCTGACGTGACTCCACCTCCTCACTGTAGTTGATTGGACCAAGGGTGAATCTCTAACCTTAGCTGTACCAATAAGATTCTCTCTCTTTTTTTAAAGCTCCTTCATGAATAGACATAGAGGCTATGATTGGGGAATAGAGGACACTGAAGCCAAAAGATCAGGACTAAAAGAATTTCAGGCCAACTGTCCTCTCTGCCTACAAAGTTGTTATTGTTAAGATGCACCCTGGGCTATTGTAGATGAACCCACGTACATTAACAAATGAATTGATTATAGGGTGCCAAAGTGATGGATATGGAATTTGGCGTGGAAGTGGAGGAAATGGGACGCGACTATAGATGGTGTGGTTAGGGAAGGCCTCTCTGAGGAGATGATATTTCATTTGGATCTGAAAGATGAGTAAGAACAGGCCAACAGGGAATAAGGGGGCAAGTGCAGTCCAGGCAGTCCAGCCACAGGAGCACCATCCTGAGGGCAGAGCAGCATGGCTGGAGTAGTGAGTGAGAGGAGGGGTAATCTGGGCCAGGTGACACCAGGCTCTATGGGTGTTTGGTAGTTTAGTCTGGGTGTAACCAGCAGCCATTAATCAGTTTTAAGCAGAGCACTGACAATCTGATTTAAGTAGTATTAAATTAATTCATTTCTAGCTCTCAATGAATGATCTAGCAGCAGACATTTCTAACACATGGTGTAGGTTGGCATAATCAATCTATTCCATTACATGTGTCTGTGGACTTCACATGGCCCAGTCTGGTCCTTTGTGGGGCCTCACCTATTACCTAGATACCCAGAATTCAGTGGCATCGAAAGTTAATGATAATCATAATAGGAATATGTATAGATCTCTTTTTATGTAAATACTTTTCATATAACTTATTTAATCCTCATGTATTAAGTCAACTAAATATTAATGGATAATTGGAATTGGAGGTTATTATTATCTCCAAATAGAAGTTCCATCATTGGTCTAAGTATGCAGACAGTAGGCGGTGGAGCTAGGATTCAAGTTCAGGTTGGCCTGACTCTAAAGCCAGAATCTTTAAGCACTCTTTTGTCTTGTCTCCTGTCCTGTTAGGACTGAATGGGAGCCAATTCAAGTCCTGCATTCTCATTTTGGAAGTGAGGCAGTCATAGCCAAGTGTTAAGTAGCCCGGGCAAGGTCACACAGCAGCATAGCCTTGTTCGACTTAGTATTTCTAGTTATTACAGATGGTATTGAACGGCTTGTGCCCTAGCATTCTGTGGACTGGTGCTAATTATTTACATTTTGCCATCAGATTCTTTGGTTTTGAGACACTGATAAGCAAGCCAGTCCACTCTGGCATTAATGACAAAATTAGATCACTTCACTGAAGAATTAAGTTGGCAAAATGACTATCTGTGGGAGGGGAATCAGATATAATAATATGCCATGCAAAGGCAGCTCAAAATTGTGGTCCTTCACAGGTCTGGAGCAACTGCCAGGAAATGAAAGGCTTCCTACAATAATGAACATGTTGATGCTTTTGGTTAATCTGCATCTTATTCCAGCAGGAAAACATCTGATAAAATTACAACCCCGTTCCTCCCCAACTGGCGTTTCATCTATGAACACCAATCAGGGGTAATTTTATTTTTAACACTATATTGCTCCTAAGCTTCATCTTCCCATGAGAGAGGAGAGGTTAGTCATGAACATGGCAGATGATATTGGGTCAGTCATTCCCTAAATGTGTTCCTGAAATACCAGGTCTGCAGTATGCTAATAGGCATTATGTGAAAAAAGGGTTCTGTGGCCAAATGGGTTTGGGCAAGGCTGAACTACTGAATTAGATTTATATTTTTATCATAAGAAACTTTATGGTCTTTAATATGTGTTGTGAATATCAAAGACAGGGGTATAGAATATAGCATTTCCCAAATGTAATTGACCTTGGATACCTTTTCTCAGGGTTTTCTCTAAAACTTACAGAACTGTTGGGTTCTCAGAAAAGTCATGACATATTTGTCTATGTTGTTCAAAGGTCATTTATTTATATAAAGAACAAAGATCAATCAATGATATATTGCCCGTTTTGTTCGATAACCTTTTGCCATCTTTCAGTGAGCTTCATAATTACTCGTTCATAGAAGGACCTGTCTTTATTTGCAAAAAACTGAACAAGGTGCTGATTTACAGCCTCATCTGAATTGAACGTTATACCATGGAAGGAGTTTTGAAGAGCAAAACAAGTGGAAATCTGATGGCGCAAGGTCAGGCGAGTATGGTGGGTGTGGCAACATATCCCATCCAAGCTCCAATAATTTTTGACGGGTGATCAAACTTGTGTGTGGTCTCGTGTTGTCGTGATGGAATACAACTCCTTTACAATTAACAAGCTCTGGACGTTTCTGGATGATGGATTCATTCAAACTGTCTAGTTGCCAACAGTACACATTCAAATTGATTGTTTGTTTCCTTGGTAGCAGCTTAAAAAACACAACACCTTTAAAATCCCACCACACTGAGTGCATAACCTTCCTCTGATGAATGTCTGCTTTCCATGTTGTTTGAGGCGAATCATCACGTTGGGACCAAGACCATTTGCACACCACATTGTTGTAAACAACCCATTTCTCATCACTGTTATCAGTCACTTCAAAAAAGGATTGTTTTCCTCACATTTAATGAACATACTGCAGATGTTTATATGCCCCGTCAAAGTTCATACGGAACCCAAATATCGAGCTTGCTTGTATCCCAGCTTCTTCAGGTGGTCGTGAACACTTGAATGATGGATGTTCAATGTTTCTGCAATCTCTTGTGTCATGTAACATGGGTTTGACTTGATCAATGCCTTCATTTTGTCATCATCAACTTTGGTGGGCCTCCCTGAACAAGTAGTTTCGTTGAGATAAAAATCACCAGCACAGAATTTTGTGAAACATTGTTGGCACTGATATTCTTGTAGAGCATTGCCACCGTAAACTTTATGCAACTTTTCATAAGCTTGACTCACGTTCTTCCCTTTATGGAAATAAAACAGTAAAATATGGCAAAAATGCACAGTTTGGTTTTCCATCTTCAACTTGTAAAATCTCCAAAACTCAACCAAATCTCTCAATTTTTTTTAGAATGAAGCTAGAACTGTCAGCTGTCAAATGACATAGATGTGAATGACTCTAGTACTTCCAAAAATGAACTAGTGCCATCTATCGCAAACATGCATCATGACTTATCCAACAACCCAATGTAAGAGTTGTCCCATCTCTTACCTAATTCATAGGCACTTATTCTGCTACAGCTAGGCTAGCCCCATGTAAATAAAGCTTTCCCCAAGTATAACAGTGAGATCCCCTACCCCTGGTACTCTTAATCAGTTTCATAGCCTTTCTTTATCTCCCAGCCATTTTTCTCATTTTTTTTCTTTTCTAGTGTCAGCACATGGCAAAAAATTTAAATTTAAAAATGCAACTTGATATACAGATAAATTATAGTCTGTGTACTATAACTTCAGAGGCATATAAAATGTCCCTTTGCTCAAAAATACCTGTGTTTTGCTTTAGCCCATTGTATGACTTGAAAGATGTACTTAGTGATTTATTTATATAGCTTTATTAGTATTGCCTTAGTAATATTAATAATATCTGCTAGCCATTCACAGCATCTGGTGGATTAAGGTTCTCTCAATCTCTAATTGTTGACTCCTGAAAGGTTTTAGATATAGAGCTTTGGGAAGATAGGAATGCTGAGGACTGTTGCACTCTCCTCCCAGAATCCTCTAGCCCAGTCCTCTACTTGCCAGCCATATCCTTCCTTGATTGGGGTAGTCCTGAGTCCTCAATCCACATTACTTTGATTTTGGAAACCCTGATAGCGTGTAGTAGAGGCCTGCACACGCTAGAACTTGATGAGTGTTGAACAAGGGAGATAAACCTGCATGTAAATTCACACAGCATTTTGGCCTTTTAGGTCAGACAGTAATAGTAAGTATTAAAAGAGTAAAACCAGTGACAAATCTGTAGAGCCAGTTTTTTTGATGCTACCTAATTATACATGATACCTAAAAGTGGCTGGAATCATGGTTTAAAAGACACATTTGAACACTGTGCCTCCTTCTGGGGGTCTTTGGGATGCTGTGAGGCAGCTAATAGCTACCAAGATAGTAGATGGACATGTTACTCAGCATGAGCTCCCTGGCTTCTGGCGGCACTACACCTAGATCAGGAAGAAGGAGAGAAGAGGAGATGGGGGGAGGGGGGAAACGGAGCAAATAAGTGTGCAGTGGGGTAGGAGATGGAGGAATGAGCTATCCTGTCTCATGGAGACATTGAATCTCATAACTGGAAAGGATGCCTGCGTTGTTTAATTGCTGCCTTTTAGAAATCAAATAGACCAGAGAAATAAATGACCTGCCTACAGACATTCACCTGTTTGGACCTGAGCTCAAGCCTGGTTTCATTAGAACCCACTGGCAGTGACCTACAGGCTAGGTGACATCAAAAGGGTGGTAGAGCCAGAAGAAAATGTGGGCAGAGTATCCTCTATTCTCTGCCACCTCTTATCTCCCCTGCCCGCTTTAGCATTCCCTTATTTCATATTTTTCTTCCTTTTTTTTCCTATTTGTTATAAAACCAGCCCCCCTTTCTCCTTCTAGCTACTTCTTTGCTGCTCTTTCTTTCTCATCTTGTTACTTTACTCTTTTTTACATTCCTTTCTCTTCCTGGAATTTTAGCTGTTAACCCATTTCTGCCCTACTCTTTAAATGTTTCCCCCCAAGGTGTCCATTCCTACAACTTCAACCAATTTGCTCCTTGCTTCTTGGTTCCATTCATGGTGGCTGCAAGTGGCCGTGTGTCTGAGTGAGCCCCACTCCACGGGGTGCAATTCCTCAGTATGACCAGTGCAGTCCTCTGCTCCCATCCCAAACCAAGAATTTGATTCATATGTAACAAAATTAACAAACTTCCAGTTGCTATAACAACTGCCCTCCGAGGAGGGTGGAGCTTGCATGTTCCTGAAGAGTTCGTTGGGTTTGGTGAACAAAGGTAACCTGAGAGAAAGTTTTGCTGACTTATCTTGGGACAACTGAATGACTTTGCATAACTGAAGGAGAGGAATTTGAACTTCCTTGAAGAGGGTAAGATGAAATAGGTTGGACAAGAAAACAGAAGCCAGAAAGATGAGGTGAAGCTGGTTTCATAGGAGCAGCCCCTAGGAATTCCCCAAGGTAAGATGACAAAAAGGCATTTTAAGAACAGGGGTGCATAAAAGTTGTGATGTTAACACCCTCTTCTCTTGTCTTTTCCCCCACCCCCAAATCTTAAGTTCATTGAATTACGATCATACATGCTTTGGTGATATGTATAATTGATTGATTGATTGATTGATAATTGCTTATAAGGCTAAGTTTGACATTTGGGGAAATTCAGAGCTGAGCAGAAAAAGCAAACACATGAGAAAGGGAGCCTGGAGCAGAGGTGACCATGAGAATGAGGCTGCCCAGGAGTGTGGAGGAAAGTTTGGAAGGAAGGCAGATGCTTTGGACCTTCCCTGGGCATGGAACAGGAATTGGAGTTCATTTCGTGTGCATCTCATGGGATGAGGAGTCCTTGGCCAATATCTGGTTTATACATATCTGATTAGAACACTGATGGGCTTCCTTGGGTCCAAATTAGAACCACAGAGCATCTGCTTCTTGTAAGCTGCTAAGAGAGAAGGTCAAAGAGGCTCTTATCCAAGGACGATGGTGTGCTTACTTTTCATTTAGAAGAAGGCCTTGGAAAAAGTCAAATGGATAAACTTGTTAATACAGCAAATGTGAAAAACCTGAGAAGAGTCTCTTAACTCAAGAGCTCATTGCCAACTGGCACATTGCCGTCACCTGAAAACTTGGAGAAGGGCTGGCCTGGGAAGAAGGTTAGAAACTGTTTCCACTCATAACTGAATGGGAATGCGAGGTGGGAGAAGTGTCCTCCCATTGTGGAAGTCAACACTTTTCCTAATACAATAATATAGCATTTTTTTTTTCTTCTGGAGTTGATCCACATGGCTCTGTACTCACCATAAGCCATCACCACTCACTCTGATGAAAAGAAAACAAGCATTGAAAAATCTGACTTGGGCTAAGGTGCTGGCAAGCAGGACTCAGTGGTCCTCAGTTTCTTTTAGTTTAGAGCAATGAAAGAATTTCCAGCAAAGAGAGAATCTTTCAAATAAAGATGCCTACCATTAGGAAGCATTTATGTACCAGGCACTGTGCTAAGTGCATGCATCACTTGAGTCACTTAATTAAATTTAATTCTCACCACAGATATTATTTGTAGTTGGTGGAAGTCCTGTGTTGCCCCACTTGAGCAAATATTGACTTTTGAGGCCTTTGGAAATGACTGAAAGCAATCTGTCACCATCACAGTTGATTGATTAAATATCAGTTTAATATTTACTGCAGTGTCCCAGCTCAAAGAACAAATACAGCACCTTCTATAGCTGGTGAGTTGCAAGGGTTTGTTTGTTTTTTTTAAATATGGACTACTTTACTGATTACTCCTGAGGTCCTTGAGACAGATCTGTGGGAGTAGAAAAAAGAAAACCCAGTACTGGGGCAAAGCCAGAAAACTTGGGCTATGTAACCTTGGATAAGTTACTCTTTCTTAGTCTCAGATTTCGTATCTGTAGAATAAGGGGAGTTTATATCTGAAATCTTTTCTGGCCTCTCCAGCTGAAATATCTGTTTTGATGTTTTAGAGCTCCAGGAGCTATTACTTTCTCGTCTACAGTGATTTGCCTGATTCCTGGCTCTATAACTTGAAAATAAGGGATGAAATGTGGACTGAACCACTGACCCCAGGACCAGGACACCTGAGATTTCTGAAGCCAGCCCAGCAGTTGTTTCCTTCTGTTCCTATCTCATCAATTGGAAATCAAACTATCCTTACTTTCTATAAGTAACAATAAATAAAATCTCATCCAGTTCCATAGGACAGAGTCTATGTAAACAGGATATCACAGCTAACAGGGATAGAAGTCTTAAGCAGATTGTTGCAGAAAAGCAAGTTACAGAATATGTACACATGTAGTAATTTTGTGTGTGTGTGTGTGTCTATGCATATAAATGCATAAAAATAATTGGAGGTAGTGGTCAAAGAGAATTTAAGGCTTTTTCTATATTTACTTTTTTTTTTAACAAGAGGAAGTTATTTTTTATTTGAATAGTTAAAAACAAACTACTATAATTTTTGTTGGTGGTGCAATAATTTACCACCTTTAGATGAAAGCTGTGATATTAGGTCTCCAGAAATGTACCAGAAGACATCAGCTGCATGAAGAGATCTGGTTGGTGTTTGCATGGTGGGAAGGGGAGTGGGTGTTGGGAGATGGGCAATGTGATATAGAGAAATGATTCTGGTTTGTGTTGCTGTATTTCCGGGACTTGAGTACCAGCATCTTTTTTGGTCTGTTTCTTGCTTTGTCTTCTAGGAGGTCATTTTGGAACGTGGGCCTTGGCTGGACTCTCTAGGCACTCGTTGGGGTTACTGAAGTAAGTCATCTCAACCCTGTGAGATCAGTGGGTCTCATTCTGCAACCTTTCCCTGAGAGCTCTGGCTGCCTCCTAAGTCTGTACCGCAAAATGCCAAATGTGAGCGAATTCTGTGGAAATGGCCACCTAACTATCAAGGAAACCCTTCAGTGTCTCTAGATACTTGAACTTTAAGGGAAATGGTGTTGCTTTGAAGAAAGAGGCTGAGAATATGCCTTTCTTGAGAGATAGGAAGATGATATGGTGCCTGTGAGATTAAGGATGTGTCAGTATACATGGGTGTCCTGGGTATTGGAGGAATACTTTACTCCTCATTACTGTTTATTTTGGTTTTATAGCAATTAATAGCTAGGTGTTTTTCAAGAACTTTTTGTATTCATGATTTCATTTTATCCTGACCCAATATTAAGGAGAGGCATCCGGGGCTCAGAGAATGATTGGTCAAAGGATATGCCAACTGGACATCTATCACAACTCATCCGGTCACCCGTCTGCTGATACCCAGCTCTGCTCCAGGAACAGGGCTCAGACGTCACAGCTGCCTGCCTGGGAGTGTGACCGTAAAAGACAGTAGGATGCAAATAGGACTCAGTACCCTGCTGGCCATGATTGGTCCACAAGCAATGGTGAATAGTATTGTTATGTATTGCTCCAATCATTTGAATTTCTGAAAACAATGAAGGACAAGCCTCTGGACTTCAAGGTTCTCAGATGTTCTGCAGCCTCCCCCTCCCTCAAACCACCCCACACCTCCTTCCCTTTGCTTTAGGTAACTCGATGAGCATGATTTACCTTTTAAGCACTGGTTCCTAGGACTAGAGACTTGTTGTTGAGTTGCCTAAATTGTTTGCAGTCCCTGACAGAGATTGAGGGCTTTGGCCTTGGCTGTTCTGGGAGGCAGGGGTGTGCATCTGAATAAACTTGGCTTAATCACGGAGTGTCGTGGTTGGAGCAGTTTATCAGTGACATAACATCAAATAAATAAATGACTCCTGGGAAACAGCTCATTCGAAAGCCAGCTGCTTTTATTGCTGAGCTCTGATTTCACTGTGATTAATGAGAATGTGTTCCCTCATCTTTGGAGATGAGAAGAACAGCTTCTCAAGGCCCGCCTCCTCTCAGCACTGTCTTGCCATCAGTCTATAGGACTCAAGATGGTTCCATGTTACAAATGCTCCTTGGCTTGGTGACCATGCTGCATGAATAAATAGGATGGTAATAATAGGATGGTAATAATTTTTGTGTCATCACAAGGCTCAGTTTCCTTCTGCTGAGAGAGTGTATCTTTAGGGTAACACAGGTAATAATTTCCCTCCAGTAATGCCTCATATATTAATACTTTAGCACTCTTAGATGCCCTTAAAAGAATTTACTAGCACTAAAGAGGGGAGATATTCCTTTGAAAAATAAGGTTCTAGCTTTTCTACATAACTGAGGCTTAAACTCCGCATTCCTTGGGTTTTGCCTTTGAGTGTTCCTCTGGGCTTGGTCCTGCCATGTTTTCTCTTTATTATATCCCATGTAATACACTCTCACCTAAAAGTTTCAAACAATACAGAAGTTTACAGAGCAAAGCATGGAAGTCCCTCTGCTTTCTCCCTCCCGTTTTCATTTCTTACTCCAGAGGTAGCCAGTCAGCGGTCTGTACTCATCTTCCAGGCCTTTGTTAATACACTGACATACGTCCATAAGTCCGTACTCCTGTTATGTGTGTTATAAGAATGCGATCGTTCTGAATGTGATACTCAGCAACATACTCAATACTCAGATTTGTTTTTAAATTATGAATTGTTTCAGGCATGCAGAAAATAGAGAAAATAATAAAATAAATATCCACATACCCACTATCTAAGTGTTGTGAATGGTTACATTTTACTTTACTTGCTTCCTATATTTTAGTAAATGTACACATTAGAGATATATATTGATGCTCCCACTGTACCTTTGGTTTATCCCTTCCCTCCTTCGAAAGTAACCTCTATTCTAAATTTGATGCTTTTTCATCCTCAAGGCGTGTTTTTAAACTTTTACTTAATATGTTTTTTTTAGGTTTAATTGACATATAACATTATATAAGTTCAGGTGTACAATATAATGATTCAATATTTGTATATATTGTGAAATGCTATCAACTATAGTCACCATGCTGTGCATTATATCCCAACAACTTATTTGTAACTAGAAATTTGTACCTTTTGACCCCCTTGACCCATTTTGTGCTACAACCCCCACCCCACTTCTGGCAAGCACCAATCTGTTCTCTGTATCTATGAACTTGGATTTTTTATTTATTTTATTTTTTTAGATTCCACATATAAGTGAGATCATATAGTATTTGTCTTTCTCTGCTTTATTTCACTTTCTATAATGCCCTCAACATCCATCCATGTTGTTGCAAATGGTGATTTAATTATTTTTAATGGCTGAATAATATTCCATTGTGTTTGTGTGTGTGTACTTCATTTTCTGTATCCATTCATCCATTGATGGACACTTAAGCTGTTTTCATATCTTGACTATTGTTAATAATGCTGCAGTGAACATGGAGGTATATATATTTTTTTGAGATAGTGTTTTCATTTTCTTTGGATAAATACCCAGAAGTGGAATTGCTGGGTTATATACTGGTTCTATTTTAAATTTTTTGAGAAACCTCCATACTGTTTTTCATAGTGGCTGCACCAATTTACATTCCCACCAACAGTGCATAACTGTTTCTTTATCTCTGCATCCTTGCCAACACCTTTCTTTCTTTCTCTCTTTCTTTCTTTTTCTTTCTTTCTTCCTTCCTTCCTTTCTTCCTTCTTTTTTTAAATAATAGCCATTGTAATAGGTGTGAGGTGGCATTTTATTGTGGTTTTGATTTGAATATCCCTGATGATTAGTGTGATACCAGGCATCTTTTCATGTACCTGTTGGCCATCTATATGTCTTCTTTGGAAAAATGTCTATTTAGATCTTCCCATTTTTAAATCAGATTTTTTTTTGCTGTTGAGTTATATGACTTCTGACTTTTCATTTTGTTGGTTTCCTTTGCTGTGCAGTAGCTTTATAGCTCAATGTAGTCCCACTTTTTAATTTTGCTTTTGTTGCCTTTGCTTTTGGTGGCAGGTCCAAAAATCATTGCCAAGACCAATGTTAAGGAGATTAACACCCATGTTTTCTACTAGGAGTTTTAAGGTTTTAAGTCTTATATTCAAGTCTTTAATACATTTTGAGTTAATTTTTGTATATAGTGCAAGATAGTAGTCCATAAAATTACTTCAATAAAAGTAGTTTTATTCTTTTGCATGTGGCTGTCCAGTTTTCCCAACACCATTTATTGAAGAGACTGTCCTTTCCCCATTGTATATTTTGGTTCCTTTGTCATAAATTAATTGACCATATGTTCAGGGGTTTATTTCTGGGCTTTCTATTCTGTTCCATTTGTCTATGTGTCTGTTTTTATGCCAATACCATACTGTTTCTCTTTCTGCTAGCTCATTATTACTGTATAGAAATGCAACAGATTTTTGCATATTGATTATGTATCCTGCCACTTAACTAAATTTGTTTATTAGTTCTAACAGGTTTTTGGTGTCTTTAGGGCTTTGTATATATAATATTATGTCATCTGCAAATAGTGACAGTTTTACTTCCCCTTTCCAATTTAGATGGCTCTTATTTCTTTTTCTTGCTTAATTGCTCTGGCTAGGACTTTCAATGCCATGTTGAATAAAAGTGGCAGGAGTGGGCATCTTCATCTTGTTCCTGATCTTAGAGGAAAAGCTTTCAGCCTTTCACTATTGAATATGATGTTACCTATGGACTTGTCAAATATAGCCTTAATCATCTTGAGGTACGTCCCTTCCATATGCACTTTATTGAGGGCTTTTATCATACATAGATGTTGAATTTTGTCAAATGCTTTTCTGCATCTATTGAGATGGAAAATCATATAATTTTATATATAAAAATATGTATAAATATGTTTTTATGCATAACATGTATAAAATACAGTTTTACACATAAACACTTTATCATTATTTTGAATGTAGCTAAAACTATACGAGTGGTAAACTGTACATATCTTTCTACAACTTGTTTTTTATTTTATTTCTACTCTCCATTATGTTTATTAATGTGGCTAAACACAACTCCATTCCATTCATTCTACTACTGTATTGTGTTATCATATCACAAATTATTTAGTCAGTCTCCCATCCATTTAGGGACATTGATAGTCTCCAATACTTGCTTTAACCAAGTTGTAACAATTGTTATTGTGTGAATCATCTGCAAGACTTGAGATTTTGTTTTTTTAGAGTACTCACCCATGAGTAGAATTTGGATTGTAGCTTATGTGCTATTCATCTCTAACAAATATTGCCAGATGGTTTTTGAAGATGTTGAAAACTTTCTGAAGACATTTTAAGAATTATTTTTTTTTCTTCACAACTTCCTTAATACTTGATATTGTTAGACACTTTAACTTTTGGCTATAACTGTTTCACTTTAACAGGCATTTCCTGCTAGTGAGGTTGACAAAATTTTCCATATGTTTATCGGACATTAAGTTTTCTACTTCAGTGAATTGTTTACTTATGTCATTTGCTAATTTATTATTTTCACAATAACATCTAACACAAGCACTTAGACATGGGAGGCAAAATTGGAAGAGCTTTATATATGAAGTCATTTAATCTAAAATAAGAATCATGTGGAAAAAAAACTCATCCAAGCCCACATAGGCGGTAAGTGGCAGAACAAGAATTCAAACTCATGATGTCTGGCTCCAGAGTTATGCACTTAACCACTATGCTAGTACCTGGTCAGATAACAATTCCACCTTGTTCTTAGTCGTCTTCTTTATATTTCTCATGGTTATTCTTGGCC